>NC_064644.1:607640598-607956670 GCF_023864345.2 Schistocerca serialis cubense | reverse complement strand
CAGGCGCATGAGTTAGCGCTGCTCGCTTTTGTATGCCCCTGACCCAGTATATGGTCTTGCTAATTAAGATCGCTGGTAATGTTTAGTCGATAGTTTTTGTGTTTTTGAGCTATGGGCTAATGCTTCTGTTTGTGGTCCCAATGTATATCTTATCGCTTGTGCAATGAATATTTTAGCCGTCTGTCGCGGCTAGCGAAAGACAAACTTCAATAACAATGAATGCATGAGTGCATCTTCTCAAATCGAGTAGTGGACACTTAATTGGTACACGTGGAGATTGTTCAGCAACAGCTCATGGAGGGGAAAAAGTCGACTGCATGGAGGGAAAAAGTCGACTGCAAAGTTTCGAAACTGCGCGCTTCCCTTAACCTTTGATGGACCTGTAAACAATGCCGCTTTTGGAAACTTCATATGCATCAATTTTAAGAGCTTAGGGAGGTATACACCTCAGTCAAGAGAGACTGATGCTAGGTTTCCTCTTGCCTAGAATCTAGAATGACGTATGCAACATTAACTGTCCACATTCTTGCTCTTGTCGGATAGATATTGACTGACGGAGATTGAGATTCATTACTGCATATACCTGTCGGCGTTACATTAGTTTTAACAGTTTCTTGTTACGATGTGCCGAAATGAAATTTGTCCAGCATAGCTTCAAATCCAAACGCTCAGCTTCTGTTGTTGCTTTTTGAGAGTGCAGTAGTCACAGGAAACAAACCGAACAGACATGGAGGTACTCTTTAGGTTCTTGCAGACAGCGTTTGATTCAAACTCAATATAGAAAAATTCATTTCCGAACAAAGGAGACATTTTCGACAGCAGCCAATGCTTTACTTCTGGTCCACTTCAGCATTCGTGAGTATTATCTGTCGTGTCTGTAGCCCTGAAGCAACCGTGGTCACGAAAATATATGAAAACGCTTCGTGTAAACGTTCACGGCATTTTTCCACCCCAAATAGATCTGAATTGGTTGGTATAAATTATGCACGGGAAGGCCCTCTTTCACTTCATGACTAAATACGACTGCCGAGTCCCACAGCCAGCTTGCAAACGGAGAGTGAGCAGAAGAGCCCCCGTTCTCTCTATCCCACCAGGTTTTAAGGAGCACATACAAAGTTACACCGCCCTTCCTGCAGCGCGGTTTTTAAACAATTTGCGATGCAGTGCACTGACGTCCGACAAGAGTTGTTTACCAGTGAATTCATTAAACCAATACGGAACACAGAAGTTTTAACTAATATAACGGAAGAAATGAAGACGAACATAATCGACGCAAGTAACCTTACACTGCACAACAGTGCTAGACGGGAAACTTGTACCTAGGCATCTTGTACAGCACTTCTACCTTCCTTCGGGAAAGGCCGTTCCCCCACTACAAGCGCTGCTCGCTCTTCAGTTTACAGACGGGTTAGCTCCACTCCACTTCACTTGTAGCGTTACGGTCGCTTTCTGTCCTCCGTATTGTTCTCCAGTACAGCACTTGCTACAGCTGTACGACTTGGAAATTTTACAATGTACAAGAATAGTGTCATCGCCAAGGCGGTTAGTGTGTCCATGTTATTAATAGATACGCCGAGTCTGGTCTCTCGATCGATAATTTCATCGCTACCAATTTCCCGCGAGGATCTCGCGAACACAAGGCACACTACACCCTGGAGCAGGACATGCCCTTCGGTCGATGTTACGAGAATGTGCAATATCACCGGAGAAGTACACAGCATGTAGACGATCATTATAATCGTCTGCTCACCGTAGGAAATTTTTAACCTACGCCAAAGTCAATACAGATGGAGAAATGCTAAATATGTAAGACACGGTGCCCGCGACGTCAACGCACCGTTACACTTAGGAATAACTTTCAAATGTCTTCCGCCCCGTTCACGAAATTTCAATCTTCCTGCCACGCAGCGCACCTGGAAGATAGTTTAAGCGCAGGTGATCCGTCGCCAGATTAAGAAACCGCACTTTGTGCTGAAAGGTTTTAAAGCCGGACTCGTGAATGAGTTTGTGACATCTGAAAAGGAGCAATTGTGCACCGGCGAACAATACGCATTAACGCTGCGCTGCAGCTCGGCAGAGGCGAGCCGTTCGCCGTGGCGCCAGTCAGTCCGGAGCCCAGTGGCACAAAACCGGGGCCCCGTCTGGCCGGCTGCCCTTCCGACCGGATGCGGGGGAGGAAATGGCGACCACTGCCACTTCCGTCCGTCTGGCACGCCTCCCGTGCGCGTCGCCACTTTTCGCTTTAAACATAATTACGAGGGACATTACATAAATAATGTACGCTATTTCTTTACTTACACTTTTTTTTCTTCAATATCTCTTTACAGTCCTTCGATATCTCTTTACAGTTCTTCGATATAGCTTCCCTGCGTCTCTATGACAGAATTTGAACGTCTCCGAAGCTCTGTTATTCCGTCCAGGACATCACTTCTGTTTATCTGTCAAATGGTTCGGGTAACGGTAGTAGAAAGCTCTTCCGGAGAAAGAGAACGTCGTCCACGCATACAGTTTTTTCAACTTCGGAAACAAGTCGGAGTCGGTTGGACTCTTGCTCGGGCTGTAGGGAGGATGTGGCAGCATCTCCCATCCGTATTCGCGTAGTTCTTGGCCTACAACATTGCCCCCCATATGCAGGCGAGCATTGTCGTGGATAATGAGTGGCCCAGCCTCGAGCAACCGATGCCTTGTTTTCTTCATTTTTCGGGGTAGGTTTTGGACGAAGTTACGATAACACACTGCTGTGACCTTCGCTCGGCATGGGACTATCTGTCATGATGATTCCTTGGGGATCATAGTCAAAAAATCATTATTTGCATGAGCTATAATTGAGAGCGCAGGAATTTTTTTGGACGCGAAGAATCTGAGGCTCTCCACTCATTGGACAGTGGTTTCACCTCCGTTTCGTAGTCTCTAATCCACGATTCATCAATAGCGACAATTCGACCCAAGAAACCTTGACCTTCACAGAGGAATCTGTTTGAGCAGGCTTGCAATAATCCAGGCGTTTCTGCTTCTCCTCAGTAGTCCATCAATGTATCACCCATCTCGAAGAATTTTCTCTCTTCTTCAAATCATTTGTCACAATACGGAATACATACGTTGGGGGAATTCCCGTAGCTCCACAGAGTTCAAGTCGCAATGCTATCTTTCTCACGAGCATTTGCCACAAGTTTCACATTCCGTTCATCTGTTCATGTTCTGGCCTTCCCGGTCTTGGATTATCGTCTATGCTTGTACGACCTCCCGAAAACTATTAACCCAACGGAAAACTGTACTCAGTCCACTGTAAACTCACCACAAACTTCTCATAACACACTGTGGACTTCTGTCGGATTTCTGCCGCGTAAAGTTTCGGTCTTGATGAACGATCTCCGGCCTTCAACGGTTACAATACCAGAGACTCCTGCAGGGTCCATTTCTACCTCTCACCAATTTAAACGAAAAAACGGAAACGCGCTTCTTCCTCAAGCTCCTAATTACATCTGACATAATTTTCGTTGTTGCTGCATCAAACAATCCACAGTAATACCAACCTGCGCATTGTTTATGGAACGTCCCTCATATTATGGAAAGTAACAGATACCCCACTAACCAACCTGTCCACTACACTGTCGCAATCTACCAGTTACGAGAAATTTAGCTAACGATCATTTCTTATGGCACAGATATTTTTTACATTTTGTAAATGAACTTACAGAACATGCGGCCTTCAATGAAGTATACCCAAATAGATTTGGTTTTGGACAGGCTCCGCCTTCAGCAAGTAGTTTTTCTTCTCTTTACCTACACATTTTGTGCTGAAGTTACAGCGTATCAGTGGGCTTTATACTTCATTTGCAACAGGAAAATTGCTCTTTACTATCTTTGCATATAGAAATTTCAAATTATAAGAAAACTACTAACAAATTTGCAACCAATTTTTTTTTTTATATGTGCGTTGTTACTCTTGGGCAGATCGTACTCAAGTTATTACAGTTCGAGGTAAGTTTTATTACTTCAATAAAGGCGACATTTGAAACATTTCAAAAACTTGGATAACGAGTATGTGGGCGAACCAATGGCACTTCTTTATGAATTTTGGGCAATTCGGTTGCGCTACCACCGAGGCTTTATGGATTGCCCAAAATTCATAAAGAAAATGTGCCGTTAAGACCGATACTAAGTGCCATTGGTTCGCCCACCTACTCGTTAGCCAAGTTTTTGACTACGCTGTTAAAACCACATGTGGGCCGTTCGGACTCTTATATAAAGAATTCGACACATTTCATCAGCAGATTGAATGGCATAGTGGTCCAGCCGGAGGACATATTGGTCAGCTTCGAAGTGGTATCGCTGTTTACCATGGTTCCACTTAATAATGTATTTGAACAGCTAGATCGAATTTTTTTCCTGCCGCTATTTCAGAACTGTTTAAGTGTTGTTTGACGACCACATACTTCAAGTGGAATGAACAGTTTTATGAGCAAACGGATGGCGTGGCTATGGGAAGCCCCCGTAAGTCCCGTAATTGCAAACTTCTTTATGGGGAAATTCGAAGAACAGGCCTTGGTACTGCCAATAAAAAACCAAATGTATGGTTCCGATACGTGGATGACACGTTTGTTCTGTGGAGACATGGTAGGGAGGAACTAAGCCGGTTCCACGAACATCTGAACAGTATAAACTCGAGAATTCAGTTTACAATGGAGGAGGTAGACGGCAAACTACATTTCCTCGATGTGCTTGTTTTTAGAAACGAAAATGGTAGTTTGGGCCACTCAGTATACCGCAAACCCACGCACACGGACCGTTATTTGCACCAGGATTCGAACCACCACCCACAACAGAAGCGGGGTGTTATCAAGACGTTAGCGGACAGAGCTAGAAATATTTGTGAACCTGAGTTGCTCGACGCTGAGATGGAACATCTCCACAATGCACTAATGAAGAACGGATATTCGTCCGCCGAAATAAAACGTGCGTTGAGGCAGCCACGCAGAAATCATACTGACGTACAGGCTACTGCAAAATCTAAGGTTTTCCTGCCGTTTGTTAAAAATGTAACGGAAAGAATAGGGAGGATCTTGACGAAGCGCAATATTACCGTAATTTACAAGCCCACCAGGAAAATACAGGAATACCTTAAGCCTGCCAAGGACGCTCGCAAACCATTGGAAAAAGCTGGAGAGTATAGGATCCCATGCAGCTGTGGTGATGTTTATGTGGGTACCACTAAAAGAACTGTTTCTAAACGTTTGGAAGGGCACAAGGA
Organism: Schistocerca serialis cubense; assembly: GCF_023864345.2. Taxonomy (NCBI): domain Eukaryota; kingdom Metazoa; phylum Arthropoda; class Insecta; order Orthoptera; family Acrididae; genus Schistocerca; species Schistocerca serialis. The sequence goes on along the minus strand of NC_064644.1, from coordinate 607,951,419 downwards.
AAATTGTAGAAGAGGAGAAACGGAACGATCAGCTGTTGCGGAGCATGCTTTCCAGCCAGGGAACCACAATATTCGTTTCGAGGAGACGCAAGTACTAGCGGCCACAAGCGGATATTACGAAAGGCTCTACAGGGAGGGAATCGAAATCGCTAAACACCCAAATAATTTCAACCGAAAGGAGGAGGGCGTGAAATTAAACGGTATATGGATGCCGGTGTTAAAGAAGATGTGTACCACCCGTCCAATACTGGGTGATGGCAACGGCGATCGAAGGCGACGGACAGCGGCCAATTGCACTGACGTTTTCAAAACACGTGACGTCACACCGCGGCGCGGGAGCGCGGGGACACGGAATTTAGCGGCAGTCAGTGGCGAGCCAATGGGTGTGTTGGACCTTCCATCGACCTACGGACCCGCTTGAAGATGTCTCCCGCAGTCGGAGACGAAACGTTGGGAATTGAGACAAAATTCATCAACCGACCACGGCATAACAGCCCGGATAATTATAACGGACTTAATATAGAAAGTTATTTAGTTTGAGCGCGCGCGTCTGAGTGTGTGTGGTGTGGGGTTGGCTTTTAAGTCCCATCACCTCAGGTCATCTCCACTTTATCATGTCGGGTTAGGTAGCATAGCGGTTCTTTATTCCTTAGTTCTGGGAAGGTTGTTGAGGGACTCTTGGGTTCGTAAACTTATTATCACTGGAATCCAACAATTGAAGGGAGCATTAATCTTGCAGAGTGGAAGAGTAAGAATGGACAAGTTCTTGCAGTGTACCAAACATTCGGTTCTGCCAGTCTCGCGTCTCTTAAGTGGGTGATCGTACCTCTTCGAGGTTCAACACCTTGGTAGACAGTTTGAGAACGTTTGCAAATAGCTTCATCGCCATGAGGCGATATGAGTTTCGCCATGATGGTCCACTGTTCTGGTGTTCCGTAGGACCAACATCTTTTTGAGTCGCTTGGGGCTGGCTAGACCCCCACCGAGCTAACAGTGAATTTTCGTCGAAGTGGTAGGCTTACTGAGTATCGCGGCCAGCGTTCTTCATTAAAGTGATATCCAATACGTCTGGAGTTGTGTTTGGAACCTCTGCATGTGCATATCGTTACCCCATGACTTGTCACCTCTGTGTACATTAAAAGTATACGGATGGAGGTAGTACCGGGTCCCCAAGGTATAAAAGGGGCGAAGCATTGGCGAAACTGTCTTTTGTACTCAGGTGATTCATATGAAAAGGTTTCCGACGTGATTACGGTCGCACGGCGGGAACTAACCGACTTTGAGCACATAGTGGTACTTGGAGTTAGACGCGTGGGGCATTCCACTTCGGAAATCATTCGGGGAATTCAATATTCCGAGATCTGCAGTGTCAAGAGCGTCCCGAGAGTACCACATTTCAGGCATTACGTCTCACCTGTCAGTGTTGACAGGCACTGTACCCGTTAGGACAGTGCGGCGAAATTTGGCGTAAATGGGCTACGCCAGCAGAAGACCGACGCGAGCGACCCAAGTTGTCAACAAGGCACTGTGCAAGCTAGTGGCGACTCCGTAACGGTGTAGGCTGTGATTACACGAAACGGACTGCATCCTCTGGTCTAACTGAATCTATCACTGACTGGAAATGGTTATGTTCTGTTTCTCGCAGACCATTTGCAACCATTCGTGGACTTCATGTTCCCAAACAACGGCAGAATTTTTATGGATGGCAAGGCACCATGTCACAGACCCACAACTGTTCGCGACTACTTTGAAAAACAGTCTGGACAATTAGAGCGAATGATTTGCCACCCAGATCGACCGAAATGGGTGCCATCGAACATTTTTGGGACAGAATCGAGAGGTCAGTCACAAAATCCGCCACCGGTAACACCTTCGCAATTATGGATGGCTATAGACGCAGCATGGCTCAATATTTCTGCAGAGGACTTCCGACGACTCGCTGAGTATATGCCACATCGAGTTACTGCACTAGGCCGGGCAAAAGGCTGTCCAATACTGTATTAGAATGTATCCCATGATTTGTCGCCTCGTTGAATGATTAATACCATAAAAAGGAAAATAAGGGTAATGGAATGTAATCTAATCAAATTAGGCGATGCTGAGGGAATGAGATTAGGAAATAAGATATTAGAAGTAGTGTAGAAGTTTTGGTACTTGGGTAACGCAATAACTGATGAACACCTGAGCACAAGAAGAATTTGCTAGTATATAATACAAAATTACGTGTTACGCAAGTCTTTTCTGAAGTTAGATTTGTATAAAAGTAAAACGCAGACATAAGCAGTTTAGACAAGAAGAGAATAGAAGCTTTCGAAATTTGGCGCTACAGGAGAATGCTGAAGATCGGCTGGGTAGATCGGATAACAAATGGAGAGGTACAGAATCCAATAAAGGAAAAATAATTATTGCACAACTTGTCTAAAAGAAGGTACCTGTCGATAGGGCATATACTGAGACATCAAGGAATCGTCAATTTTGTAACGGAGGGAAGACGGGGGAGCAGCGGTGGGAGGAGGTCGAAATTGAAGGAGGAGATGATGGCTTGAATATAGCAGATCAGATCAAATCGATGTCGGCTGCAGTAATTACGCAGGGATAGATAACCTCGCACACGGTAGACTAGCGTGTAGGTGTGCACTAACTAGCCTCACGGGATGAAAACATCAGTAAGGACAGATCGTGTTTAAAATGCCTAACAGACAAGGACCGTTTTAGTACATTGTGCACCTCCGGCAGTTTCAATATGTGGTATTTATTATCGTCATATCCCTCCATCACTGACCGAGCGAGGTGGCGCAGTCGTCAGCACACTGGGAGGACGACGGTTCAATCCCGCGTCCGGTCATCCTGATATAGGTTTACCGTGATTTCCCTACATCGCTTCAGGCAAATGTCGAGATGGTTCCTTTGAAAGAGCACGGCCGATTTCCTTCCCCATCCTTCCATAATCCGATGAGACGGGTGACCTCGCAGTTTTGTCTCCTCCCCCCAAATCAACCCAACCCTCCATCACTGATTCAGTCGTTTGCTGTGTATGAGGTGCTTTAGATGGAGGGAGAATGGAAAAGTAAACGATTATGCAGCAAGGTGCAGGTTTCTGAACTGCTCATTAGACACATAAGCCGTTTACGGGGGTCTACTGGAAACGCCCATTCGTCCATACGGAGTGTGACACTGCTGGCACTACGACACACTACGCCACCTCACTCGATCCGTGAACAGAAGATCCCGGATCGAAAAGTGAAGAAATCTTAAACTTCCTCCTCGCACTGCGAGATGTGGTTAGTGGCGCACGAGCTGTCTTGTCGTTACGGCATTAGTTCCACTGAACAGCCAGGCAGCGCGAGGCACACCCGAGGTGGCAAGCAGGCGCGAGACGGGCTGCACTGTGCAGCGGCTTCGCAGGTGCGCAATGGGCTGCGGTTGCAGTCCCGCCCAGCCAAGGCCGGAGCCGCCGCCACCGCCACCGCCACCTCAAGTGACAATGCTTCAGCAGGAGCACAGGACTATTACACTTAGTATACTACGTGATCACAAGTATACCGAGACACCTGCGTAATGCGAAACTGACTCAATGTCACGAGAGGCGGACCCGCCAGCACAAAAGGACGCGGGGAGTTCAGTCAGGAGCAGCAACAGCAGAACGCGTCAGCCAGCAGAGCACAGTGACTTCGAACGTCGGCTGCTCATTGGGTCGCACCTAGAAACAGTTCAGCGCCATTTCCATCCTTCTATTAGTCGACCACGGTATTATCGGACCTGGCAGAGAGGGCGCTTCGGTCGGCTTACCACGAGTTTTTGTCACGACTGCATGCTGAAACAGGTTACGGTGCATGTGTACAACTGTAGAAATTATTCACAGTTCCATGCGTTTTCCTTAGTCGCCACTGTATTATATTAAAATTACAACGTGTTTCGGGCAACAGACAAGGGAGGTCAAACGCAATAATATCGTGGTGGGGAAGTACAGCTGCACAAGTCGACTAACTGTTCGTGATGTGATTGTAAAGGGGAAACGCGGAAGAACAATCAAAGCTAAACCAAGACCAGACACACATCTACCGACGCACAGTGGATGTAAAGAAATCGCACGAAATTAAAGCTGGTTCGTTGGTTGTTTGAGGTTTAAGGGACCAAACAGCAAGGTCATCAGTCCCTTGTTTCAAATATACTCCATTCTGCTAATGGGACATCTCAGAAAAGTCAGAACAATAAAACGGAAAAAGGGAAAAACGTAAAAGGGCAGTCACGTTGTCATTGGTAAAAAAAACAAAATGAGCGAAGTCGGCAAGAGAACGAACCCAACACTATGCTGAAGCGGCATAGGCAAGACCACCTGTGACTTAAAAGGTACAACTGCTATAAAGCAGAAAGTACGTATGGGAATAGAAAGACTAACCAAGCCTTAAAAAAACGGGTAAAAACAGAGTAAAAGGGGAAGAAAAGAGGATTCCGGTCAGGGAGGTGAGTCGGGAATCTCTGAACACTGCCTACAGTGGGAGACACCCAAACACTCACCGCCCTGCCCCAACACCAGAGAGAGATTAAAAACCTTAAAACTGAAAATAAAAACCACTCTCCCGGAGGAAACCGAGAACCAGAGAGACCATCCGGGAATCGTCAGCCAACATCAAAGGTAAAGTGTGGGAGCCAAAAGAAGGGGGCATTCAACCAAAATGTGGGCCACTGACTGGAAGGCTCCACAACCACATAGCGGGGGTGGCTCATCACGCAAAAGAAAACCATGGGTCAGCCTGGTATGGCCAATGCAGAGACAACACAGTGTGGTCGAGTCCTTTCGGGAGAGGCGAAAGGAAGAACGCCATGGGCCTTGTGTCACCTTAATTGCACGAAGTTTATTAGACAGGGGAGTAGCCTCCCAAGAATTGGCCCATGACTGTGCGAAGAGGGATTTGATGTGAAGCCGTAAATCCGCTGCAGGAGGGGTTACAGAAAACGGGGGTAAGTAACTTTTTTTTGTTTTGGTTTTTTAGGGCGCAAAACTGCTATGGTCATTAACGCCCGGTCCGTGACTTAGGAAAAAGTAAAAAACCGAAAATGGAAACCAGCGGCAATGGGAACGAAAGTCATAAAATTGGAGAAACGAAAAGCAGAAGGAAGGCTTAAAAATCCACTACAGAAAGGGGTGGTTGTCCCCAAAAAAAGCTTCAAATGACTGACGCCATTTCCCTGGCACTAATAAACTCGAGAACACGATCGGCTGAGCGCGTGTCATCTGCTAAAATCGACGATCTATCAAGCGATAGCTGTAGACGGGAGCGTAACGGATTAAAATAGGGGCACTCAATTAAAAGGTGTCTTACCGTCCACAGCTGAGAGCATTCGGGACAGAGTAGGGGAGGATCGCCGCTTAAAAGATGTCGATGGCTATAAAGACAGTGCCCTATCCGGAGTCTAGTTAAAATTACCTCCTCCCGACGACGCGTTCGGGAGGAAGAGGTCCAAGCACAAGGAAGAGCTTTCACGTCCCGCAATTTATTATGGGGAAGTGTCGACCAATGTGCGTGCCATAAATGAAGAACACGACGACATAAAACGCTCCGTAGATCGGCGAAAGGAATCGATTGAATAGCTGGCCGAAGAAGAGAGACTGCAGCCTTGGCTGCAATATCGGCCGTCTCATTTCCACAGATACCAACGTGTCCTGGGAGCCAGAGGAACGCCACCGAGACGCCCCCCAGGTGGAGCAAGCGCAGACAGTCCTGAATCCGGTGGACCAGAGGGTCCACAGGGTAAAGAGCTTAGAGACTGAGGAGAGAGCTGAGAAAATCTGAGCAGATAACGTACTGTATCCGCTGATGGCGGTGGATGTAGTGGACAGCCTGGAGAACAGCGTAAAGCTCCGCAGTATAAACCGAACACTGGTCGGGAAGCCGAAAGTGATATGGGGTGTCGCCAACAATATAGGCACTCCCTACACCTAACGATGTATTCGAGCCGTCGGTGTAAATAAATGTGGCTTCTGTCATTTGTGCACATAGAGCAGCAAATGCCAGACGATAAACAAGTGAAGGGGTACCTTCCTTGGGAAATCGACAAAGGTCACGGAGCAGGCAGATCCGGGGACGGAGCCAAGGCGGTGCTGTACCCCAAGTTGTCAAGAAGGTTTTAGGAAAGCGGAAGGAAAGAGAATGGAGCAGTTGACGGAAGCGGACTCCCGGTGGTAGTAGGGAGGAGGGGGCGGCCTGTGTATCCTACATCAAAGGAGGCGTCGAAAAAAATGTCATGGGCTGGATTAGCAGGCAGGGAAGACAGATGGCTAGCATAACGACTCAGAAGGACTGCTCGCCGATTGGACAGCGGAGGTTCAGCAGTCTCAGCATAAAGGCTTTCCACAGGGCTGGTGTAAAAAGCTCCAGACACTAAACGTAATCCATGGTGGTGGATAGAGTCAAGACGCCGAAGAATAGACGGCCGAGCAGAGGAGTAGACTATGCTTCCATAGTCCAATTTCGAGCGCACTAAGGCGCGATAGAGGCGGAGAAGGACCACTCGGTCCGCTCCCCAGGAGGTACCATTCAGGACACGGAGGGTGTTGAGGGATCGCAGACAGCGAGCCGAAAGATAGGAAACATGGGAGGACCAGCACAGTTTTCTGTCAAACATAAGACCCAAGAATTAAGCGACGTCTGAAAACGGAAGGTTGACAGGACCTAGATGTAAGGAGGGCGGATGAACGCCTTACGTCGCCAAAAATTAACACAAACGGTCTTACTGGGAGAAAAACGGAAGCCGGTTTCGATGCTCCAAGAGTGGAGGCGATCGAGACATCCTTGAAGACGTCGTTCAAGAAGGCTGGTCCGTTGAGAGCTGTAGTAGATCGCAAAATCGTCCACAAAGAGGGAGCCCGAGACATCAGGAAGGAGACAATCCATAATTGGATTTATGGCAATGGCAAATAGTACAACACTCAGCACGGAGCCCTGGGGTACCCCATTTTCTTGGGAGAAAGTACGGGAGAGAGTAGTGTTCACCCGCACCCTAAATGTACGCTCTGCCATAAATTCGCGAAGAAAAAGGGGCTGCCGACCTCGAAAGCCCCAAGAGAACAGTGTGCGGAGGATGCCTGTCCTCCAACATGTATCGTATGCTCTCTCCAGATCAAAAAATATTGCTACTGTTTGGCGTTTCCGGAGAAAATTGTTCATGATATAAGTGGAGAGAGCAACCAGATGGTCAACGGCAGAACGATGCTTTCGGAATCCGCATTGGGCAGGTGTTAAAAGACTGCGGGATTCCAGCCACCAAGCTAAACGGTAATTCACCATACGCTCCAAAACCTTACAGACGCTACTCGTGAGAGAAATGGGGCGATAGCTAGAGGGGAGATGTTTGTCCTTTCCAGGTTTCGGAACAGGAACGACGATAGCTTCCCGCCATCGTCTGGGAAAAGTACTGTCGGTCCAAATTCGATTATAAAGGCGAAGGAGGTAACGCAGGCTATGGGTCGATAAATGCAGCAACATTTGGACATGGATACCATCCGGTCCTGGGACGGAGGAGCGAGAAGAAGAGAGTGCATGTTGTAGTTCCCGCATGGAGAAAACAGTATTGTAGCTTTCGCGATTTTGAGAGGAGAAAGCAAGATGTCGCACTTCCGCTGCACGTTTCTTCGGGAGAAACGCTGGCGGGTAATTTGAAGAGCTCGAAATCTCAGCAAAGTGCTGACCCAACGAGTTAGAAATTGCGACGGGGTCCACTAAGGTATCATGCGCGACAGTGAGCCCAGAGACCGGGGAGAAACTAGGCGCGCCTGAGAACCGTCGAAGCCGACTCCAAACTTCTGAGGACGGAGTGAAGGTGTTAAATGAGCTAATAAAGAATTTCCAGCTTGCCTTCTTGCTATCGCGGATGACACGACGGCATCGCGCACGGAACTGCTTGTAGCGGATACAGTTGGCCAAAGTAGGATGGTGGCGGAAAACGCGGAGAGCGCGTCGCCGCTCACGTATTGCGTCACGGCATGCCTCGTTCCACCAAGGAACTGGGGGGCGCCGGGGCAATTCGGAGGTGCGTGGTATTGAACGTTCCGCAGCTGTAAGAATAACGTCAGTAATGTGTTTGACCTCATCGTCGACGCTGGGAAAGTGACGGTCATCGAATGTCGCTAGAGACGAAAAAAAGTGTCCAATCGGCTTCGCCAAACTTCCAGCGTCGCGGGCGCATATATGGCAGTTGAGGCTGCAGTCTAAGGACACATGGAAAGTGGTCACTCGAGTGTGTATCATCAAGGGCGAACCATTCGAAGCGCCGAGCTAGCGGAACAGTACCGACCGCAAGGTCCAAATGAGATAAATGTGTCGTGGAGGCAGACAAAAATGTAGGGACCCCAGTGTTGAGGCAAACTAGATCCGCTTGGTGGAAGACGTCTAGCAAGAGTGAGCCACGTGGACAAGGATGTGGAGACCCCCAAAGCGGGTGGTGGGCATTGAAGTCCCCAACCAGCAAATAGGGGGGTGGAAGCTGACCAAGAAGATGAAGGAGATCAGCTCGCGCCATTGGTGTGGACGATGGAATGTACAAAGAGAAAAGGGATATCCAGAAAGGCAAAGACGGACGGCGACAGCTTGGAAGGAAGTGTTTAAGTGGATTGGGTGATAATGGAGAGTATCATGGAGAAGAATCATGAGTCCTCCATGGGATGGAGTGCCTTCAACAGAGGGGAGATCATATCGGACAGACTGAAAATGAGGGAGAACAAAGCGGTCATGGGGACGCAGCTTTGTTTCCTGAAGACAGAAGATGACCGGCGAGTAGTATCGTATGAGGACCGACAATTCGTCCCGATTGGCTCGAATGCCGCGGATATTCCAGTGGATAATGGACATAGGGTGAACAGAAAATGGAGGAATGTGACCAAGGTCGCTGTCAACTCAACGACTGCTCAGAGCTTGCGACCGACAGCATGGAATGGCATTCAGCCGAAGGCAGAAGATCCTGATCCATAGGTTGTTCAGGAGCAGCTCCTGCCACCAGCGATCGGCCAGTTGATCGGCCACCAGCAGTGTGCCTCGGCGACACAGAAGACGGCCGAGGGCGATTTCCGCCAGGTGGTGCTGTAGATGGGACACGCCTTGGCGGAGAAGGAGATGAACTGGGTTTCTTTGTAGCCTTCTTGGAAGTATGATGTTTAGATGAAGGAGTAACCGATGGGTGTGAAGTTGGGGTACGTAAAAAATCTTCACGAGTATGCTCTTTTTTCGAAGTCTTGGTGTCTGACTTTTGGGTTCGAGATTTAGCAGAACCCGATGAAGGGTGAGCCATAGAGTGGGCAGGCGAAAGTGGTGAGGTTGAACGGGCGATCTTTGCGCTGGCCGATCTGACGACCGGGGCACTAAAGGTAAGGTCGCAAGTCTGCGTGGCCGCCTCCTTTGTTGGCCGAGGAGAAGCAAGGACAGTGCTGTATTTTCCTGTCTGAGGCACGGTGGGCTGTCGACTGGCGAATAATTTTCGAGCAGCAAAGGTCGACACCTTTTCCTTCGCTCTGATTTCCTGGATGAGCTTTCCGTCCTTAAAAACGCGGCAATCTCGAGAGGAAGCAGCGTGGTCACCCATACAGTTGATGCAGCGAGGGGATGGAGGTGGATAAACACCCTCATGGGCATCCTTGCCACACGTAACACATTTGGCCGGATTGGAACAGGACTGGCTGGTGTGATTGAACCGCTGACACCGATAGCAACGCGTAGGGTTTGGGACGTAAGGGCGAACGGAAATTATCTCATAGCCTGCTTTGATTTTCGATGGGAGTTGAACTCTGTCAAATGTCAAGAAGACAGTGCGGGTTGGAATGGTGTTCGTGTCAACCCTTTTCATGACTCTATGAACAGCTGTTACGCCCTGGTCAGACAGGTAGTGCTGAATTTCTTTGTCAGACAATCCATCGAGGGAGCGTGTATAAACGACTCCACGCGAGGAATTTAAAGTACGGTGCGGTTCCACCCGGACAGGGAAGGTGTGTAATAGTGAGGTACACAGCAATTTTTGTGCCTGGAGGGCACTGACTGTTTCTAACAACAGGGTGCCATTCCGTAATCTGGAACAAGACTTTACAGGACCTACAATTGCGTCGACACCTTTCTGAATAATGAAAGGGTTGACCGTGGAGAAGTCGTGACCTTCGTCAGACCGAGAAACAACAAGGAACTGTGGCAACGATGGAAGAACTGACTGTGGCTGAGACTCAGTGAACTTACGTTTGTGAGCAGACATAGTGGAAGGTGAGGAAACCATTGCGGAAGAATCCCCCATGATTACCGGCGTCTCCGATGGCGTGCTCCTCCCTTGTGGGGGGCCCCCTCTGAGGGCACTCCTGCCTTAGGTGATTGTTCACACCTCAGGTCACACCTCCTGACAAACGGACGGAGGGACCAATCGGCACTTTCGGAAGGTATCAGCTCGGGTAATCACCCCTCCCTGGGCCTGGCCGTTACCAGGGGGTACGTACGTGTCCTACCTGTCTACCCGGGGCGGGGAATTACGCGTTACCCCGTCACCGGCTACACATGGAAGTGCGTGGGTCGGCCTTCAGACACGCACAGGGAGGAAAAAAGAGAAAGGTAAAGGAGGTGAGGGGGGGGGCGAAGATGGGGGACGGGGAGGGATGCGGAAAGGGAAGGGAAGGTATGCAGCCCGGAAAGGAAGGAGGGCCACATTAGCTCGGGGTCCCGTGCTCGCTACGCACGTATCCACAAAAGAGTTGTGGACCCCCTCGGGGGGGGGGGGGGGGTAAGTAACTGCTCCCCCAGCCAAACGATCAGCGAGCTCATTACCCGGGACACCCACATGGCTAGGGACCCAAAGGAAGTCAATGGAACAAGCAGCACGGTGAATATCAGTGAGATGGTCATGGATGGCGGAGACCAAGGGATGGCGCGAAAAACACCGGTCAATAGCAAGAAGGCCACTCATCGAGTCCGTACATAACAAAACGCGGTTGTGTTGGGATTGTTTAATAAAGGTAAGGGCCTGGGAAATTGCCATCAATTCCGCAGTAAACACCCCGCATGTAGGTGGTAGCAGATGACTTTCCGTTCCAACAGAGGACGTGAAGGCATACCCAACACGATCAGCAGATTTAGAGCCATCAGTGTAAAAACAACAGCATCCCGAAACTCCCATAAAATTTGGCGGAAAAAGGAACGGAACACCACCGACGGGATGGAATCTTTCGGACCTCGGCGGAGATCCATCCGAATTCGAGGCCGAGGAACTAACCAATGAGGGGTGGAGGGGAGGGAGCGAGGAAGACAGGACAAAGAAGGAAGCTGAAAATCACGGCAAAGAGACGCAAGGCGCAGCCCAACCGGTAAACCCGCCCGAGGGCGGGAGTCGGGTGGGCGACGTCCATGGTCTGGGAACAGGATAGAATAGGAAGGATGAGTGGGAGAAGAACGGATAGTGAGGACATAAGACACCAGAAGCTGGGATCGCCGAACAGAAAGGGGGGGGGGATCCCAGCTTCAACCAGGAGACTATCAACAGGGCTAGTAGGGAAGGCACCGGTGGCCAAACGGATACCACGATGGTGGACTGGATCCAGCACGTTCAGTGTGGAAGGAGCAGCTGAACCATAAACTTGACAACCATTGTCCAAGCGAGACAGAACTAGAGCACGATAAAGACGGAGGAGGAGGGAACGGTCCGCACCCCAAGAGGAGTGGGCAAGGAAGCAAAGGACATTGAGTTTACGAAAACATCCTACCTTCAGAAGTCTGATATGGGGCAGGCAAGTGAGCTGCTTGTCGAAAAGAAGACCCAGGAAATCAAACTGTGGGACCACAGGCAATCTTTGTGCATTGAGATAGAGCTCTGGATCAGGGTGGATCGTAGTATGGCGACAGAAGTGGACCACCCGCGATTTTAAGGGAGAGAACTGAAACCCGTGTGAGAGGGTCCATTCAGAGGCACGCCGTATAGCCACCTGGAGCTGCCGTTCTGCAGATGCCATCGAGGAGGAACAACCCAAATGCAGAAATCATCCACATACAGGGCAGGGGCGACCAAGGGACCGACAGAGGCCACAAGTCCATCGATAGCAATGAGGAAAAGAAGGACACTCAAGACAGAACCCTGTGGGATGCCCGTCTCCTGGGTCCGTGGAGAACTAAAAGCAGTACCAACTCGAACTCTGAATGATCGATGGATCAGGAACTGGCGGATAAAAATCGGGAGTGGGCCCTGAAGACCCCACTGATGAAGGGTAAGTAAGATGTGATGGCGCCAGGCCGTGTCATAGGCCTTGCGAAGGTCAAAAAACACTGCAACCAAATGGCGGCGCTGGTAAAAAGCCTGCCGAACTGCGGATTCCAAGCGAGGTAAATGATTGATTGGAGATCGTCCCTCTCGAAAGCCACACTGGTAAGTGGACAATAGATCCCAAGATTCGAGGACCCAATTGAGCCGACGGGCTACCATCCGTTCAAGTAACTTACAAACAACATTGGTCAAACTAATTGGCCGATAGCTGTCAACAGAGGGGGTTCTTACCAGGCTTAAGGACAGGAACCACAATGCAGTTGGTTATGAATGGACTGTGGGCCATGGGCCGTGTCATGAGAAGAAGATAGTGCAGAAAGAAATTCCCATTCAGTAAAAGGTTCGTTGTAAGATTCTGACTCACAAGTGGTGAAACATAAGGTGGGAGCTTCAGCCTGCTGTTTTTGATGAAGGAAAGCAGCTGGATAGGTGGCTGACGCTGATGCCACTGCAAAATGGGTCGCAAGATGTTCTGCAAGAACTAATGGGTCCGTACAAATGCCATCTGGGAGGTGAAGGCCTGGGAGGGTGGACTGCCGATGGCAACCTTGGAGAGAGCAAAGTGTAGCCAATACCCGGGACAGAGGGACAGTGGAACCAAGGGAAGAAACGAATCGTTCCCAACATATCCGCTTGCTCTGTTTGACTAAATAACGGGTTTTAGCGTGAAGGCGTTTAAAGGTAGTAAGGCTGGCTACGGATGGGTGCCTCTTAAAGTGTTGCAAAGCTCGACGGCGATCACGGATGGCAATGGCAATAGCCGTACTCCACCACGGGACTTGCCAGCGACGAAATTGTCCAGATGAGCGCAGGACAGCAAGGCTAGCAGCGCGAACAATCGCGTCAGACACGTCACGGAGGATGTCATCAATACAACCCGACAAAGAGGGAGAAAACGCGACCTGTGCAGTGTATAGAGGCCAATCGGCGCGTTGGAAAGACCAACGAGGCAACCTGGCCACCGGGGAACGGGAAGGGAGCGTGATAATCAACGGGAAATGGTCACTATCACAAAGGTCGTTGTGTGGCGACCAGTGTAATGAAGGGAGGAGAGAGGGAGAAGAATGAGAAAGATCAATGGCAGAAAAGGTACCATGACCAGCACTGAAATGAGTAGGGGAGCCATCATTAAGAAAGCACAGGTCGTGGTCTGCAATAAATTGGTCTATAAGAAGACCTCGTCTAGATGGAAAGGCACTGCCCCACAAAGGATGATGAGCATTAAAATCCCCAAGGAGGAGGAAGGGAGGAGGAAGTTGCTGAAGAAGGGCGGTTAAGGTAGCAGGTGTAAGAGTCCTGCCAGGAGGGAGATAAAGATTGCAAACTGTGATTGCAGAGTCGAAGTGGACCCTAACAGCAACCGCTTCCAATGTAGTTTGAAGAGGAATCCACGTGCTAGCAATGTCTGTACGGACCAATGTACAAACGCCACCAGAAGCCCGCAGGGGTCCGACCCGATTTCGACAGAAAACACGGAACCCACAGAGGGTCGGTGAGTGAGCATCAGTAAAATGAGATTCCTGGAGAACCACACAAGCTGCAGAGTAGGACGAAAGAAGGGATTTCAATTCCGGAAGGTGACGATAGTATCCATTACAATTCCATTGGAGAACCACAGAACGATGGTTTGAATGGGGGCTGAACACTTTAAATCCAGTCATACCATCGGGTCCCCACCCGTCACCGAGAAGGAGGGGGCGACATCCATGAAAGACAGGTCAGAATCCGGTTGTGAAGTCGGGGAAGGGACCTCCGGTGACACCAGAGGCTCTTTGTCCCAGGACTTATCTTTCTTCTTCAGGCTGAGATCGAGGAGGGCTGTGTGGCATGAAGGAGCCAGCTGCAGCGAGATCAGGAACAGAAAGATACCGGGCGACCTGGGGGCCGACAGACCGCAGCTCTCGTGGTCGTCGCACGGCAGCAGACCTTTGGCCTGGAAGGTGCCGGGAAGGGGCATCCCGGGAGAGGCGCCCTTGACCAGCAGACGCCGAAGGAGTGGGACACTTCTCCGGCTGGGGAGGGGGAGCAGCGCCCATAGGAGAAGGTGTGGGAGCTGCAGGGGAGGGGGGGAGGGGCCCGGGATGGGGGTAAGGAAGGGGAAGGAAGGGGAAGGAAGGGGTGAAGATGTAACCAAGGCGTAACTAGATGTCATGGACACAGGGTGAAGTCTTGCATATTTCTTACAGGCCTCTGTGTAGAGGAAACGATCGAGGGACTTATACTCCTGTATCTTTTTTTCCTTCTTATATACGGGGCAATCTGGTGAACGTGGAGAATGACTACCATGACAATTTACACATACAGGAGGGGGAACACAGGGACTCCCCTCATGGAGTGGACGTCCACTGGGAACAGCGGGAAGACATGTGACCAAACCGCAAGCACTTAAAACACTCATAGGAGGTGGGATGTACGGCTTCACATCACAGCGATAGACCATAATCGGAAGGGTATCCCCTTCAAAGGCCAGGATAAAGGCACCAGTATCAATACGATTGTCTTTAGGACCCTTCTGAACACGCCGAACAAAGTGAACACCCCGCCGTCCGAGATTGTCCCGAAGTTCCTCATCAGTTTGAAGGATGAGGTCCCTGTGAAAAATCACACCTTGTACCATATTTAGAGACTGGTGGGGGGTAATGGACACAGGAATTGTGCCAAGATGGGTACAGGCACAAAGGACCGCAGATTGGGCAGCTGAAGTAGTTTTTATCAGCAACGAACCCGACCGCATCTTGCTCAAGGAGTCCACTTCGCCAAACTTGTCTTCAATGTGTTCCACAAAGAATAAAGGTTTGACACTGGTGAAAGTATCTCCAACAGTCCTGGTGCAAACTAGATAACGAGGGAAAGGTTTTGCCCCTAAACGACGGGCCTGACCCTCTTCCCAGGGGGTAGCCATGGAAGGGAAGGCCGAAGGGGCAAGAGAAGCACCACTTGAGGAATCAGTTCCACGCAAAGAGATGGCCGCAGAAGAACGGCCAGAGTTCTGTACCTGTATGCGTTTTATTTGCATAGCGTCCGCCCTGATACCACCCTCCGATCAGGGGCTCTCCTCACGGGCGCCACCCAGCCACAGCAAGGGCCGTCTGGCACGGCGGCCATTGCCGGGAGTTCTGATGCTCCAGGATGACGAGCAACCACTCCAAGGCATGCATGAGGAGGTCACAGCTCAGGTATCAGAAGTGTGATCCCTGTGTGTTCAGGGGGCTCAACTAAAAGGGTACATAGCGACCCCACCACACGGGCTGGTTACCGTGGTGGCTATGCACCCTAGCATCAGACAACGACGTGAAAGAAAAGGTGGAATGTACCAGGAGGGCGCACGTCGGAGACACTAGGTAAGGTGCTCTTCCCCAAATGGCTCACACTACGGAGGAGAAATTTTGTAATGGAGGTCAAACCCCAGCGGGGGACCAAGGAATGCCAAAAGGAGGAGATGATTACGCAACAAAGCCGGAGTGCAAAACCAACAGAACCAGGAGGATAGCGGGGGCCAACATAAGCAAGGACACCAAGAGAGGCAGAGGAGAGGGCGACGGAAAAGGAGCAAGGAGGGGAAAGGAGGGGAAGGGGAAGGAAATGCAGCCCTGGAGAGAAAGAAGGCTGCAATAGCTCGGTACCCCGTGCTCGCCACGTACGTATCCACAAAAGAGTTGTGGACCCCCGGGGGGGGGGGGGGGGGGAATTAAAGCAATCACTCTGTGTTCCATGATGACGATAGCAGCGCAGCTAGCACAACGACTGTGCATAGGGATTAAAAACAATCGCGTACAAAAGGTCGGGCAGCTGCTCAGAGGCCAGTAATTTCTTTAGTCAACGCTACACGACACTTTAGGTGATGTCAAGAGCAACGCAACGGGACAGTGAGTGACTGGAAATTAATGATTTGGAGTGACGAATCACGATATACGCCGTAAAAATCCGATGGAGGAGTTTGGGTTTGGCGAGTTTCTGGAGACAACGTACCCTGTGATTAAAAAAAAAAAAAAAAAAAGAGCATCTATGAGGGAATACTTTCTGGAGAATAAAATACTTTAAATGGGCTGGCCTTTCCAGAATCCCGACCTCAACCCGATGCAACACCTCTGGAATGTGCTCGAAAGTCGACTTAGGCCTACACCCCAGCAGCCAACATCACTATTTTCTTTGGTTTCGGCTCTTGAGGAAGACCTGACTGCAGCCCCTCACAGACATTCACAAACCTCACTGAAAGTGTCCCCAATAGAGTTCCAACTGCTATAAAGGCAAAAGTTGAAAACATCCCATATGCCATTTATGAAAACTCGTAATTGCCCCAATAATTCTGATCAAACACTGTATTTATTTGTTCCTGAGTAATGCTTATCCCCCCAATAATTACATGTTTGCACGGTAAGAGAAATGCTTTCGCTTATCCGCATCCGCAACCACTTCTTTTGTCAACCCCTTTATCCCACTCTTTACGGCAGAGTTCCGACGGTAAGCTTAAGCACGACTGAATTTTCGTTTGCTGAAGTCGGCCCTCGTAATCTATACACCACAGACTAAGTGTGTGAGGTGATCATTGCCGCATTTTAATGTAACACACTATCATAATATTGATACATTCCGTAAGCTACAATTTTCAATCGAAGTTTCTTGGAGCATTCCTTCAACAATGGGAACTCAAACGAAATCTTGATACAAGTTACGTCTTCGATACTGTTAAATATTAGTCATGTAGCTCGTTTATAAAAATTACTTTAATTCACTTTAACGATGAGTCATTTTTATGCGCTACATTTCTTAGTGTAATAAGTATTGTGCAGTATGCATATATTTAAGGGAAAAACAGATCATTTTGTATCTTATGTCCATGTAATATAAATGAACGACGATCGTAATATTCATATTACCTTCAACATTTAACCATGAAATAATTATTGCGGATATTCGCATTCCCGCCAGCTTTTATACACTGAGTACTTTTCACTGCGTGTACCTGCTAACATCCGCATCCCTGCAGACCTCTTCCAATAAACTACTCCGTTTTCTAGCTCTGTTCTTTCACAGAATGATTGCCTCACTCACGACGGTCCAGTAGCTTTTCTACGACAATTCGCTACTCTCAGACGTTTCGTTACTACAGTGAATCAATCTACACACAATGACGGTGGAACAAACGAACTGTGTCGCCAGAAAATTATATCAACGGTTCTGTCAGTAGAAAAACGAAAGCCATCGTCGACAGTCCAAGAGTCAAGACTACCTAGTCAAAGCTGAAGACGCCACTCAATGAGACAAGTCTGTGGAAAACTGCAACAGATGGCAATATAGTCAACGAAACGGGAGCCAGAGATTCCAAGTGGAAGACAGGCCATAAAACGATTAAAGGCGATAACAAAGAAGGCGACATCAGTAGTAGAACTACAAGGACACTACAGGGACAGGTATGCACTCAGGGGCAAACCTATTGTTCTCCTTTGACTGACAGGTACTTAACCAATTTTTTGATAAGTGCTTTTCCACGTCCCCCCTATTTCCTTTTGATTGACAGTCACTTAAATTATTGTTTACCTCTCCCCCTCCCCCAACCCCATCCGCCCATTGCTGCTACAAGTACACTTTCGGGTTTGAGTTATTGGAATAGGGCCCCCTCTCACTCTTAACAATTTGTTTGACTACTTAATTAAATTGATCAAATAATTAACCTCTCTGGGGGAAAGTGCCACGCCCTCTTGCCACAACTCCCTGGTAGGAACTTCAAATTCCATCAGGACAATGCACCCTCTACTAACCTAAGAAAATGGCGGGGAAAAAGGGCACCTCCACTAAACTAAGTCATCCGACCGCCACCTCTTCCAAGGAATTGGTGGAAAAAAAAAATGTTTATCGATCATTTGGAAGGGTATTCGATTGTGGTGTATGGAATATTGTTTAAACAATTTAGACTGTGTGGAATATTGTTTACTTAAACAATTTAGAGGATTCAAGGCATTGTATGGAAAACTGGTGGAGAGGAAGGAACTCACAACAGGAAATTGAAGGGTATACCGTTTATTTATAAAAAATTCAGTTGGGGGGGGGGGGGGGAGATTTCTCTTGCTGATCAGTCTACGCTGTTTGGAAACATGTAGGTCTTTGCAAGAATCAATTACATGGGGTAAATATGCTGCATAACCTAATGTTTGGCACTGTACTCTGGGTGTCCTAACCTAATGTTTGGGCCCTTGTCAGCACTTAACCTATTGTTCCGTGTCACCCCCATTTCCTTAAACTACTGTACCGCCTTTTGATACCAAATTAAGTAATCAGTTGTGTCCTCTCACCATTTTCTGGTACGCGTTTCGAATTATACATGCTTTTCAACGCCATTTCTGACGCATTCTTCTTTCTCACACACCCCTTAAACTATTGTACTGCGTTTTACATAAAATTATGCAAATTAACATAGTGTTCTGCACATAACCTGCTGTTCTGCTCCATTTCACTCACGCACTCCCTCCTATTAACTACTGTACCGCTAACACCACACTGATATAAAAAATTATGCAAATTAATTAAATTGGTATTCTTCACATGTATGGGGTGGTTTTTCTTAATTTACAGCATCCTATTGGTTGGTGAAATCGATGGAATACAGTTTAAACGGAAGATCGCTAGTAAAAAACACATCCCGCCACTCGATGGCCGCCCCCGCTGTCGTCGCGAGCCACAGCCAGCGCAAGCCTTCGCTCTCATGCCGCTGCATTTGAAACGTGGGTCTGTTTTCGTGTATACAGTTGGAATTCTTTGAGTGTTATACTGATGTCACAGAACTCCAAGGCGCGCTCACACTTGTGCCATACGCGATGACGCAAGAGTACTCGGCAAGCTCCATTCATTCACGAGACGTGGACTGGAGCGGCCTACTTCTAGCCAGTTGCAGTTTAAATCGATGACGGTGCTGCAGGGCGGGTTGGTCAATGACAGTGTGAGGAGGGTCTTTCACTCTCTAATTTTACCCTAAGACAGTGAGAATGCTCTGTGCCTCCCATACGCAGAGAGAGATCGTAAATTATGCACTATGCTCGATGTGTTAGAAATATGTAGAGTGCTTACTTTGATTGTGTATGTGTTCAAGAATTAACAATGAATGGACATACTGCACAGTCATCTATCCACGTTCGCAATTATACTGGCAAAGTGCAGAAGGGGTAGGTTAGCTAAGATACTGAAATTGGGAAACATGCTGTCTCATCGTTGGTCAGTGTTGAAATTACTGTAAAATTGCTAAAATTGCTCACACTATCAAATGTGATGCTTATTGTTAGAGTACATCGTTGGTCCCATACGTCCACTGGCACGTTGTTGGTTACGACGTAATGATCGACTGACAGCCCTCGTTTGAGTTGGAGGAGGAGTTCTGTGGGGGCTGGCGCCTTCTGAGGATGGGCAGCGCCGAAACAGTGGTCGCCTACACGATTGCAATATGAGGAATCAGTCTAAACGGAACGCAGAGCCATCGGCTATTCGGTCAATGTGACAGATGAATTTAAATGTAGTTAGGAAACCCACGCCAACGCCATAAAACTCATTCAATTCCCTTATGTTGTAAATGACTTATTTAAAATCATCCAGTGTGTGCGGTGTGTTCTGGTAACAGCAGTAATAATATGGTTTATGTAGTGCGACGTCTAGAGGTACCCAAACTGACTTATCTTCCCTCCAAAATTCAAACTTCCCGCCATGGAGGAGGCTTGGCATGGGGTGTGTGGCACTTTCCAGTCACCTTGGATAGCAGTACTCACGTCATCAGCTGACGTCATGGCAGTCATCTTGCATGACGTCAATTGCATCACAGGGCGAAGCCTTGGATAACGGTACTTTGGGGTGATGTCCTTGCTGTCTGCGAGAGGCAGTAGATGGGTGTCTTAATGTCAGTTTCGAACCTGACAAGTCGTGGCAGGAAAAAAAAAAAAACAAAAAAAAAAATGTAGGGCAGTGTACAAAGCCTGTTAGAAAACAATGTTTTAAACAACGACATAGGGTCACAGGAAACATCTATTGCAGCTTACAGTATGGTCTGTGGGATACGGTCATCATGCTACAGTACGTGTGATGAAACCTTAAAATGGTCTGTGCAGTTGATCAATACCAGTATATCTAATAGGATCATCGCATGTGCTCGATACCTGCACGCATGCGGTATATGGTTTCGATATGTGGGAGTATCGGGCAGGGAGGTTAGAAAATTTAAAAACGGAATGGATGCTGAGGGAATTAGATTAGGAAATGAGACACTTAAAGTAGTAAAGGAGTTTTGCTATTTAGGGAGTAAAATAACTGATGATGGTCGAAGTAGAGAGGATATAAAATGTAGACTGGCAATGGCAAGGAAATCGTTTCTGAAGAAGAGAAATTTGTTAACATCGAGTATAGATTTAAGTGTCAGGAAGTCGTTTCTGAAAGTATTTGTATGGAGTGTAGCCATGTATGGAAGTGAAACATGGACGATAACTAGTTTGGACAAGAAGAGAATAGAAGCTTTCGAAATCTGGTGGGTAGATCACGTAACTAATGAGGAGGTATTGAATAGGATTGGGGAGAAGAGAAATTTGTGGCACAACTTGACTAGAAGAAGGGATCGGTTGGTAGGACACGTTTTGAGGCATCAAGGGATCACCAGTTTAGTATTGGAGGGCAGCGTGGAGGGTAAAAATCGTAGAGGGAGACCAAGAGATGAATACACTAAGCAGGTTCAGAAGGATGTAGGCTGCAGTACGTATTGGAAGATGAAGAAGCTTGCACAGGATAGAGTAGCATGGAGAGCTGCATCAAACCAGTCTCAGGACTGAAGACGACGACAACAACAACATGTGGGAGTAGAGAGATGCGTTACAAATCTTATCTTGTTCTCTATCGGATGAAGTTAGTTGAGCTTTTGTTGTTGATAATTTTTCTCTGACTGATCGAATAGAATAACGAAGACAGTAAGTTGGGGTGATAGACGTGAATGGACCCTGAGGGACATGGATCTGTAGTACCTGCTTTTAGTTTGGAGAAGCACCACAATGCAGTAGCAAAATCCACGTCCTTCCCCCAGCTCCAATATTGTCTTTTATACTACCTCATGTTGCAGGATCAGGCATTGTTTCCATTGAATGATCCAAACACAGTTCTATCGCAGTAACTCAGCTTCGCTTGTTTCTACACGGGTTGCCGAAGGTGGTAGATATAGCTTTCTCCGACTTCTACTCAGTTCCGACTAACATTGAAACAATCGCATGTGCAAAGCAGTAGGAGTGGTAGCGCAGAGTCTGAAGGGTAGTTGCAAGATACACAGGGGATGCCTAAAACCACGTTGGAATTTTACTGTAGCAGATAGGTTCGAGAAAGGTGGCTCGTTTTCGAGAGATGAGAGTGCCAGAAGTATGATACGGCATCGAGACAGAATTCATTACAAATACTGGAGAAATATCTAGTCGCAGTGGTGTGAGGGGGTTGCAGATATGTTTCGTACCACGCTCCTTAGCCAAATCACTTTCAAAATTCAGCGATTTTATCACGAAGTTGCATCGTGGGCTATGTGTAAGTGCACTGCTGGGGTGATAATACACACTCTGGCGACCACTGTCTCAGTATTTGTCTGGATCACTGTCTCAGTATTTGTCTGGATGGAAAAACCATGTCATTCGTAGCTAATGCCATACGTGGATTTATAAAGCTGGTATAGCTTTTAACATGGATACTTGGGTGCCTCTGTAGAACCAAGACCGCTTGTGACAGTAACATACAGTAGTTGTCGCGGTCGGGTTTTTTTAGACATAAGACAATTACGGCTCTCATTCTAAGACACAGTGGTACCACTCACAAGAAAAACTTAATGAGACATGTCCACCCATCGCTGATTTTCTCTCAGTATTATTCTGTATTGTAGGTAATCAGTTATTGTCGAAGTATTATACTCAGTAGTAGGGGGTGCATGATAGGTTTGCCTTAGCATCAGGCTTATAAAGTTTGTGTTTGTGTTCCGACATATGCAAAGGAAATGACTATGTCAATTCCTAAGGAAAGTATGGATTTGACGTCTAGTACTGTGACAGGAGAAGAGCGGCCAGTACCTGTGCAGGGGTGATTCACGTTTCCCTTTAATAGTAGCAGCTGTCAGAATGGAGAGGCCTGTTGGGAGTGTAGGAATGTAGATGAACTAACATGTTGTCCTCTAGACAACCGAATAGCGAACTAATACTAAGTATGTGTTGGATAGCTTTCATGATCGTGTGGAAACCTGAGATTGAATATTGAGGTGTATTAGCGCTGGACCATCAGTCCCTCCCATGTAAATTGTTTGGTTGACTGCTTCTGCACATTTCGCGCATTTACGAGAGGCGTTTGAAAGTCCAAAAGATGGCACCACCAACGTGTATCGAGGTCATGTTTAGTTAGTAGCATCTTTGGAATGAACGTACACCAAGTTTCAGCCATATTGGTCTTATTTCTTTGTGTTTCACATTAGTGTAAATCAAGGAGTCGAGTAATTGTCAAAAAATAGACGAAAAAGAATTTCGTGTAGTGATTAAACATTACTTTAAGAAAGGCAAAACGCCTCACGAAACTAAAGAGAAGCTTGAAACATTATGGTGACTCTGCACTTCGATCAGAACAGTTTATAAGTGGTTTCAAAACTTTAGGAGTGGCCATATGGCCACAAGTGGTGCTGAACGTCCTGGACGCCCTGTGGAGGTTACGACGCCAGAAATCACTGATAAAGTCCTTGATATGGTGATGCATGACTGAAGAGTTTAAGGTGCGTGAGATTGCTAGTGCTGTGGCATCTCGAATGAATGGGTACATAATATTTTGCATAAACATTTGGACATGAGAAAGCTGTCCACAATAAGGGTTCTGCGTTTGCTCACACTTGTCCAAAAATGGAATCGTGTGAAGTGTTGCAAGGATGGTTTGCAGCTGTTAGGAAGAATCCACAAGTGGTGTTTTGTCACTGTGGATGGAACATGAATACATTACTATATTCCTGAGACCAAACAACAATCTAAACAGTGGGTTAAAATGGGAGAATCTGCACTAAAAATGGCGAAGACCATTCCTTCGGCCGGAAAGGTTATGGCAATTGTCTTTTGAGATTCGCATGGGGTAGTCCTCATGGACTATCTGGAAAAGGGTAAAGCTATTACAGGTGCACATTATTCATTGTTATTGGACGAGTAAAAAGTCCTTTTCCATCATGATAATGCACCAGCACACACCCCAGCAGTTGTGGTCGCAAAATTAATGGAAATAGGATTCCAACTCGTTTCTCATCCGCCCCCCATATTCACCAGACTTGGCTCCCTCAGACTACTATTTGAAGAAATGGCTGGTTGGACCAAGATTTTATTCAAATGAGGAGCTAATTGCAGCAACTAACAGCTATTTTGCAGACTTGGACAATTCCTATTATTCGGAAGGGATCAACAAATTAGAACAGCGTTGGACGAAGTGTACAACTCTAAACGGAGACTATGTCGAAAAATAAAGAAGGTTTATCCCAAATACGTAAGTAGTTTTTATTTTTGCACGGACTTTTCAAACGCCTCTCGTGTTTAGTTAAGGGAAATCAGATTGTGGTATGTGCATCCAACATGTGGAAGACACATTTACTGGATCTCTAGACATGAGAAACACCTTAGTTGACCTTTTAAATTATAGTGATGATCTGGAATCTGCTGTATCACCAGCATCAGTATTCGTGAGTGGAAATATCAGTCTTCTCTAATTTTCTCGAGCTTCTGCATAAATGTTTTCGCAGACGTGACAGGTTTCTAGTTCGTCAGTGATTTACAGCACGCCCCCACCTAGCTGAAGTTCCGGGTTTTGTAGTGAAATAATTTCCAGCCTATATCTTTGAAATTATGTTGCGTGAGCGACCGGTAGGATAACGCTGGGTGCTAGATATCGAGAAGTACCGCGAAAATGGTTTAATATTATGGCTAACAATGCGAAAATACATGTGTTCTTGTAATCCCCGAGTCTGGAGATGTGTGTAAAAAAGGGAGCGAGCCAGCAAGCAAGCAAGCAGGTCCAGACCAGAAACAGTAACGTCTTTGTGCCGAGGGGAAACGAGTCCTAATTTTTAGGACAGTTCTGAGAGTGACTTCAGTCCGCTGAGAGCGCTGTGGTCACCCGTCGGGGGTTGATGACAGCCGACCTCAAACAGAAACATCCAGTGCTGCGAGGAGTATATATGGTGCTGTCTGTCTTCACAGTATATGTACGGATGATATAAAAGAGATGATTCTGTGTGGTGCAGGATAGGAAATGTATGCTTACCACATCGACACGGTGCGTAGTGATATATTGCAGGGTTGGAGATCTGTTACATGCTCTAATATTCATGCTCCTGTCCTCAGTGGGAGAGCAGTGTAACTGAGTAAGAGTCTTTCCGTATTTTATGATATGTAGGGCCCATTGCAGGGTTTAATTGTCGATGCAATACGGTGATCTGTACAAAATACAATCATAATGCTGTATTCATTCACAAGACATTCATTGTGTTGGGACATAGGAGCGTCTACAAACTGATTCGAACAAGATCGCGACAAAGTATGTACAGAAAGTTCTGAGAAAGCAAGTGTTCAAAGACAAGCTGAAGCAGACCATCCATCTCTGGTGGGGATGCTGTCACTCATCCGCCACTCTGGCATTAGGACATATCCCAGACCTGTAGCTGTAGGATACCGAAAATTCCGGCCAATTTTTTTCCTCTTCTGTAAGACAGTGCTTCGAATACTATATGTGTAATTGTTCTGATTTCCCCCATCTGTGCTTAGAGAGTGCTCTCTTTCCGAACAACAAGAATGCTTTTATGATTAATGGTGTTTTCGCGAGCGTGCATGGGCTTTTGGCAGTGAGAACGTTTGTGTATGTTGAAAGATAGTCTTATATTTTGACAGAATGTAACTTTTGCAGTGTTACTTGAAAATGGCCATAATAGCAATCGTAATAATAAATATTTTATACAGTCAACGGCGACTATGATGTCTTTCAAGAAGTAAGGATAATGTTGGTACAGTATTCCACCTGGTTGTCACAACTGGGGAAATGGTGTTCGTCGGAAGTCGCCAGGGAGGGGTAAAGCCGCCAATCAGCCTTAGTAAGCTGCCATTTGTGTGTGCAAAATGGACAAAGTCTGCCCTGGTAACATCAGACGATGGGGGTATGTAAACAGTACCAATGTAAAAGGTCAAGTGAGGAAGGAAAAGGCGAACTGCAACAGCTTGAAGGTGGGTAGTCCAGGGATGTGTGTTGACCATGAACGTCATCTTGGACGAGCAGCATGACTCCCCCCATGAGATGGAATGCCGACGTCAGTGGGGGGTGGGTAGGTGGCGGGGTGGGGGAGGGGGTGGAAACAGACCAGGAAGAAATGCAAGAGTTCGAAGTGATGAGGATGCAGTTTCGTTTCCTGAAGGCGGAGAACAAGTGGACAGTGCATTGCTAAGAGGAGCCATAAATCCTCTGTGTGTATCGAAGGCCGCGAACGTTACACTGGAGGAGAGCCATGACGAATAACTGAAGAGGTATCACCTTGGAGGCTGCCGAATGCCAGCCTTAGAAGATTCACTGGTAAAAGGTATATAGTCACGAGGACCTCGCTCCATGAGGTCTACACGAGCATTGGCATGCTTGTGCTGTTGGCCTGTCGAGTCCAACCCAGAAAAACGGTTGGTTGTCCCCACCGGCGACACGGAGACCAGCTGTGTGATGGTATCACTTTGCGACACCGTTGAAGAGGATCTTAGAGTTGGTACAGGAGAAGTTGACTTCTTCGAGCCTTTCCAGTTATCAGAGGAAGCTTCATTTGTTGGTTGGCTAGAGGGAAGTATAAAATCTTCATGGGAATATTCCATCTGTACCTCTCAGCCTGCCGGCTGTGTAGCCGGTGACTTCTCCCCATGAGGCAAAAGTTCTCTGGCGTGTTGCATGGACGCTACAATGACTCTGGGCGAGTTCATAACCACAGCGCTAAATTTGAGGATGCATGCCTGCATGGCCATGTCCTTCATGGGGCGAGATTTATCAAGAACAGTACTGTAGGTGCCAGATGGTACAACGCAGGATTTCCGGCTAGACAACAACCTGCGAGCATCTGGGCAAGGAACTTCTTCCTTCAGTCAGATCACCTGGACAGCCCGCTTATCGAGATAAGCTGGACAATCGCGGGAGGGGGCGGCATGATCGCCATTGCAGTTTATGCAGCGTAGAGGAGGAGGAAGAGGAGGAGGAGGACAATCACCCTTCTGAGCATCCCTACCACAGGTTACACATTTGGCTGGGTGTCGACAGGACTCTCAAATGTGTAACGATGACACTGGTAGCAGACCATCAGTTTCGAAATATATGGTCTGACTGTGGTAACTTCATAACCTGCTTTGACCTTTGGCAGAAGAACCACCATGTCAAAAGTGAGAAACAGAGTATGTGTGGGCACCAAGGAGGCATCTGCTTTTTCACCTCACCAGATAGATGGCTATGTCACCCTGATCCATGTTTGGATTTCTGCCTCAGTTGGACCATCAAGCAGACTACTGTAAATAACACCACGGAATGAATTCAGCAGTAGATGGGCCTCGACATGAACAGCAGTTGTTATGCTTGATAATCACAAGTTGTCTCCAAATACAAAGTGTCATTGTGTAAACGAGAGCAGTATTTCACAGGGCCGGCAACTGCATCAACACCTTTCTGAATAATAAACGGATTAACTGTTGCGAAGTATGTGAAACCACGAGGAACTGTGGTGCAGCTGGAAGAGTCTTAGAATTGTTAGCCTCATCACGTTTCCGTTTCGTAGATGTTGACTGTGAAGATGATCAGCTCATTGCGAGAAAATTTCATATGATTGCCAGCGTCTCCAATGGCATGCTCCTTCCAACTGGGGAGGCCCCTTCACACGGGGGTGCACCTGCCTTGAGTGACTGTTCACACCTCAGGTGACACTTCCCGAACATCTGACAGAGGGACCAATCAGCAATTTGGGAAGGTAGCAGCTCAGGCAATCACTCCCCTAGCCTGGCCTGTACCAGGGGGTACGTGCGAACCCTACATGTCGACCAGGGGCTGGGAATTACGCGTTACCCAGTCACCGGTTATGCTGTAGACGCCAAGGGCTGGCCTTCAGGAGCGGTCAGGGAGAAAGAAGAAAAAGAGAACCTCAAATGCCGAAGCGGATGAATGATACTAGATGAAAAAAAAGGGAAGAAAGACAGTGGAGAGGCTTTTCTGATATCGGCCACTGAATAAGCAGAACACATTTCCAAAAACATCCCAGAGATGTTCCCCAAGGGAGGGGAAAAGGAATGGCAGGAGAACAGACATGCACCACGGAAGGGAAAAGATGCTGCAAAGGCTGGAGCGTCGTGGTAGCCAAGCTCGAATCCGCCAAAGAGCGGAGAGCCCCCTGAGGAGAAGGGGGAGGGGGGGGGGGGAGGTGTTTAGGGATGAAAGAGGTGTCAGTTATAGGGGAACAAGCTGCCACCTCTGCCAGCAAACAATTGACCCAATCCAGCAAACCGAGCTTTAATGCTCGCTAGAGGCGCATCATTCCGTGCGCTTCAAATCAGTTTATCAATCACAGTGGCAAGCGAGTGGTGACATGCTAGCCCCTCGGCAATCAGATATTTTCAGTAGCGAGATATCTTGAGAACGTGGTACCCAGAGCAATAGACTAACTCTCTTTGTATCGAGGTAGGTAAGGACAGCATAGGCAACATAAGGTCCTACGTGATTTTGTTGAACTTCACGGACGCCTCCAAGATAGGGTAAAGCCGTAACGCGTCACAAATTTAGCGGCTGCTATCCAAATTACCAGCTCTGCGAAAAAGATGGTGATCATGGGTACCCCGTGGCAACCCGTATTGTTACGTCAAATGCTGGGACCTAACGACGAAAACCAATGCGATCCGCTGACAGTGTCCTCCTAGTCTCCACACAGCTTCCATCGCAATCCCGTACGCAGAACCTTGACTCGTCTGGAAAGACGTGTTGTCACTACTGGGGCCAGTGTTTTCGTGGGTGCGACTCTGATGCTGCGTCAAGGGAAGCTGCAGTTCGTGGTGCCCTATGTCGCCGCACTTCCCACGTGGGTGGTTGTCTTTCCGCAGAAAAGCCTATTTCTTGACTCGAGGCACGTCACGCGGCTGTACGACATTCCACAGCTGTGTTGTCCTATCGGGCACTAAGCGCATGGAGCGACTGAATGGCTTTGAGTATGGCCCTACTGAACCCACCGCTTCCCGTTTCGCGTGATACTCGCGGGATCCCGACCAAAGTAAGCTGCTCTATCGTGGAATGATAAACCACCATTTCGATAGGCCACGATCCTGCCACTGTAATTGGTACGTGCTGTTGGACTTTCTCCTTCCCAGACAAAGCCCATCACCATCTTGGATGATAAACCCGCTCCGTAATGTTTCCTTACTCACAGAATTGAGATGGAATTACTTTTAACCACTTTTAATTACTTTATGCCATTGTGCTAAAATGCTCATAATTTGCGTATCTACACATGTACCACACTCGTGCCAGTTTCACGTTAGTTGCATGCCGCCTTCGCAATTTTAAGTTTTAATGGTCAACAGCGTGGGTTAATTTGACTGGAGGTTTTAATTTGTATGTTCTCGTCAAAAATATTCAGAGGATATACGAACGATTACTGACGTCTTTGATAATGGTGTTTGGTTTGTGGGATGCTCAACTGTGCGGTTATCAGCGCCCGTACAAAGTCCCAATCTTTCCATAGTCCAATCTCGCCACGTTCACGAATGATGATGAAATGATGATGACAACACAAACACCCAGTCCCCGTGCAGAGAAAATCCCCTACCCGGCAGAGAATCTAGACTTCTCTGATAGATCTTCGTATCTTGTCTAACATTTAGCAGTAGCAGGAGGAGGAGCTGGCTTGCCTGTGACGTTCAAGTGGATCGAATTTCAATGGATCTAAAAAAGAGCTCTGGAATGTTTAGCCTGGAGTTTGATATTATGTGTTACTGTATCATGGACAAAAGAACAAAAAGATACCTCCTAATAGACGCTTAGGAGGAAATTTGCACGAACAGTGGGGCCTGCCGTGGAAATTGTGTGTGAAGAATGGAGGGGCAGGGACTATTTGAATGTATTGCGGGGTTTGAACAGGACAGTCTGCCCCCTACATAGGCCCAACTTCTACCACTACAAGCCTGTCAGTTCGCTACTCAGCGGTAATGCCATGTCAGTCGTCCTATTAATGAATGTTTGCTTGGTTAATGGTACCAAATTTGTATTGCTCAAATTTTAATGCCAATATTTACTGCAACATAATGAGTATTGTGCAGTAATACTGACCATTTGGGATCGGTATTGACGATTTGGGCAGTATGGTTCAAATGGCTCTGAGCACTATGGGACTTAACTTCTAAGGTCATTAGTCCCCTAGACCTTAGACCTAATTAAACCTAACTAACTTAAGGACATCACACACATACATGCCCGAGGCAGGATTCGAACCTGCGACCGTAGCGGTCGCGCGCTTCCAGACTGTAGCGCCTAGAACCGCTCGGCCACCCCGGCCGACATTTGGGCAGTATATTGGAGATTGCAGAGCTTACAAATGTTGACGCTCGTCCAATAATTTGTACCGTGTACGGACGGTATTGTGCAATACACGTCAGTTCCCGCAGAGCTCTATGTCCACGCTGAACGAAATGAAAAAAGTGAAAGACAATAGATCAGGAAGTGGGCTGTTAGATGCATATGAAGAAATGAAGTTTTTGATAATCAGGAAACCAAAATACCACGTTGTCCACAACAGCAGAGGAAATGATCATGGTGTTATGACAATAACAAAAGTTAGTGCCGATGTAGCAGTACTCTGAACTGACAAACATCAGGTCAGATGTCCAGCGAGCGCACAAGCTTAATTTTGTTACAACAATTGTCACAGTACATAGGCATTTAAGCTTCCAATCAGCTAAGTGTTATTTCGGTTGCCACTGTTATTACAACAGAGAAATACTTAGAAAAGAGCGCATTACACGATAAATTATGCATCTCATTTATTTTGCAATTTTTTGTTGTTCTGGTTTAAGAGAATGTTGCCATGTTGAAATATTCAAAGCTAGTTTCTCGCACTTCTGTAAAATTTCTGATTGTGTTTAGCAAGACAAGCAATTCAGTCGCAATACATGCGAGTTCCACATCGCCGGGCACCTACAAGTTCGCCATGAAAGCCCGGCCATATAGAAATGTAAATACCACTCACGGATTACGCCTTTTAGGCCTGTCTGACTGGCCGATTGCTGCGTACAAGGCAGTTCGGGGAGCGTTCTAAGATGGTGGGAAACGTGATCAGCATGTCGTCAGTCCCTCCAGCCGTTACTGATAGTAGGTGAACCTTGATGGTGCCGCTGCTTCTTTATTCAAGCAGCTTATCATCTGGCTAAGTGGACCTCGTACCAGACCTCCCTACGTCAGAAAAAATCTGAGAAGGTACAGGGAATCTAACTAGCGTCCTTGTGTATGGAAGGCGGCGACACCAATCAGTTTCTCTCATTGATTCACGACAACATACATTACGTAGACAATACCCAGCACATTAACAAGTAAATATTAGAACATCGGTACGTTAAGTTCACCACATTAATAACACACCAATGCAAATTCAAGCTGCTGTTCTATCAATCTTTAAATTCAACACAGGCCATTTGTCTTTAACTTTCGGCTACGGCGGCGGATATACTTATATATGACATATAGAGGGTGACACAGAGTAATGGGAATATTTGAAATGAGTAGTGGCAGCCATGGGCAGGTAGCAGCACTGCAGGTTCGTGACAGTTAGCGAGTAAACTGTGCGTCATTTCAGTAATTGTGGATCAGTGGAACGGGCAACAGCGTGCGTTAGCCAAAAAAATATTTTATAAAAAGTGAGTTTGGTAGCGTCGCAGAGGGAGTTTCGACGTTTTTATAATTTAGGACGTCATGATACAGTTATGTCGAAACACGCGATAAAATGTTGGATTAATAACTTTGAAAATACTGGGTCTGCCCTCAAGAAGAAACCAACAGGGCGACCAAGAAGTGTGCGTTCTCCAGCGAACATTGATGATGTAAGCGAGCCTGTCTTACGGAGCCCACGGCGTTCAATTTGTAAGCAAGCAGCAGTGGTTGGAACGTCCCGGGAGAGTGTTCGTAGAATTCTGCATCTTGATTTAAAATTTCATCCGAACAAACTACAGATGGTGCAACAATTGAAGGACAACGATTACCGGTTACGATTAGGATTTTGTCAACAAATATAACAAAAATAAACAATGACGAGGGATTTCTAAACAAGCTGTGGATGTCAGATGATATTTTCATCTCAGGTTATGTGAATAAACAGAACTACCGTTACTGGACAAACACAAATCCTAATGACGTTCATTAGCGTCCTTTACACGCTAGGAAAGTGACAGTATGGCGATTTTTTTTCATCACATGGAATTATCGGACTGTTTTTTCGCAAATGAACAGGGAAACAATAATTCAACGCCGAAATCGTTACGTCTGCACTGAACAACTTTCCAAAAGTTCAAGAAGCCTGGTTTCAACAGGACGGAGCGACATCATACACTGCACGGCAATCAATGGCATACGTGCGAGAATATTTTGGCGACCGTGTTATCTCATGATTCGGTAACATTCCCTGGCCCCCTAGATCGCCATATTTACCCGTTTCTGATTTTTTCTTGTGGGGCTACCTCAAGAGCCAAGACTACACGACTCGACCAAGAACCCTGGATAGTTAAAACAGAGAATTCGGGACGCAATTCACAGTATCCCAGCTGATATATTGCAGCGATCAATGGGGAATCAACAGTAGATTTCACCAATGTATTCGTACAGGAGGACGCCATCTAAAGGACGTAATTTTTAAAAAATGATAAATGCCATCTATGTTTCGTAAATGGCGAAGTTATAAGGTTTCAATTACTATAAACACAATTTCTTTCCTTCATCACTTCTAGTTTTATTGGATTGTGGAAATGTTCCCTTTTCTCTGTGTCCCCCTGTAAATTCTGCAGGTCTTTATGTTGCACTTTCGTGCAACATATTGATTACGTTACTGAGTCAACAATATTGATCGTGTGAGGGTGACTAAGTAGTTACTTTCACAGGTTAACATCCACTCACAATCACAACGCAGTTGCGTTGAACAGTCGCAAAGTGTACTGTGATTACTTTCGTACTCTTGTTTACTGTCCAAGAAGATGGAAGAGCAAAAGAACCAGCTGTTTTCAGTATGTCAGTCTAGTGTACGGAACAATCAGCAGATTGTACAAAAAGTGCCTCCTCTGGTCTTGCAAACTATTTTGGAATAACCAACCCGCAAATAAGATTACTTTCTGCTCAATAAACGTCACCGCTGCACACTACTTGTGAACTGCACACAGGCGTCAAGCCGAAACATGTAAATCTCAATCTGAGTCGAAGACCTCGCACTGCTGCAGACACACGAACGAAAATTTCAATGCCTTGACTGCAGGGTCAATCCATGTGAAGTGGTCCAGTGATGGTTGCTTGACCATTTTTAAGTATCTCAATATTTTTATATGTGACTGCCCTATATTTGAGAAGTTCAAAACAGTTTTTTAAAATAATTTATCTTGCACCTTTACTGGATGGCGGCCATTTTTATTTGTAAGCAAGCGACGATTTTTCAGTCTGGAGACATTAGCGAAAATCTGAATACCTATGCACTGGGTTAAGTTACAACATTGCAATTGACATGATTATTTTTTTTAGAAAAGTGCCCTCTACAACGTTGTCTATTACACAAAATACCCTAAATTCAAATGTAACCAGTCAAAATGACATCCAAAGTTTGGTATCCAAATTTTCAAAAATCCCTTTTTGGGCCCAAACATAAACAAGGAGCGATTTATGAGAGTATTTTTCCTATAGTTAGATATCATACACTGCTAGCCTCATATAGAACAATAACACTTACAAATGTTTCCTTAATTTTTAATGACTTTTTGAAATTTGAAAATTTTCATTTTTTGTAAAGTTTTGAGTTAGTTCTGTCAGGTGGGACTGAATACAAAAATGTTTTTTGCACAGTTTGTACACCTATATGATAGCAACGTACTGTAAAAATTTCAACATTGATATCTAACTGTGAACAAAGATATGAATTTTTGAAAATGAGGAAATAATTCACATTATTCTACAACTGATCTTATTGCTGTTGCCCATTTAAATGGTTTATTGTTTCACTGTAATAAAATTTAATTGTGACACATATTTCGTTAACACTATCACCCAATATTCATTTAGTTTATTTTAATAATGCAGTATTAAACAATAGGAGCTTTCACTTTTGTGCTATGGTAATAAAAATGACCATTTACATTTAGGTTTATTGTCAATGAAGAAGCACATTATTGCTGGGTGTGGCATTGTGGAAGTACATTATTGCTG
The DNA here is from genome assembly GCF_023864345.2 of Schistocerca serialis cubense. Taxonomy (NCBI): domain Eukaryota; kingdom Metazoa; phylum Arthropoda; class Insecta; order Orthoptera; family Acrididae; genus Schistocerca; species Schistocerca serialis. Next base: position 607,917,693 of record NC_064644.1, on the reverse strand, counting down.
GGTGTGGGATTGTTGTGAAACCTTTGTTAGAGTGGACATACATACTTCATTGAAAGTGTAGAATGTGTTATGTGCTTGGTTCTGTGTGTAATTTGTAATTAATTTTGAGAGATTAACTGAAATGCAATAACATGGATGAATAGTGCTCTGTTGGAGAGATAGCAAGTGAAATGTGTCACAAAACAGTTTATAGTTCAGTTTCAAAAAACTTGAAAATTGACAATGACTTTGATGAAGTTAGGCCAACTTTGTTTAAATTTAGAGTAAGTATCATAAGAAGAAATATATTCTGCAGTGCAACCACATTTTTGGAAGAAAGTGCTGTGATCCACTTAAAGTTCATAAAAAGCCTATTATTAAAGGTCTGAGGGAAATAAAACTTGAGCATTTGTCCTTTTTATGTGAGAGTGAAACAGCTGTCCAAGTGAAACATAATGAGATTCTTGGAATTTCCCTGTGCCCAAATTGTTACTCAAAAATATTTGTTGTGCCTCCCAAACCAGAATCATGTAACCTTGTTAATGACATTTATATTCCTAATAAGGAAACTGTTAGCTTATTGTATTTTGCTTGTTGTAAGTTAGACATATCTCCTGCTACGAAAATAATAAAATTAAGTAACAGAAAAAGAAAAGCAGCTACTGAAAATAAGGTACAACAAATTACAGACAAAATTAGAAAAGACTTGCAATTGTGCTTTAATAAGACAAATATCAACAAAATTGCTGAAGAGGAAAACCTACCACCAGCATCATCTGACACTGAATATTCGAGCTTAATAGAGAAATTAAAAATTAAATGTTCAGTGACACCTACAGACGAGAAAGTTAAAATTTTAAGTTTGCTCCCTGGCTCATGGTCAAAAGAAAAAAAATACTTTATCACGTTTGGTTAAACTAACCGGAAACTTAGTGAAAGAGCAACGCATTCTTCCTGTTTTAGGAAAGGAGTAGGTATAAGTGAAGAAACAATAGGATCCAGCAGTTTTTTTGAAGATGATGAAAACAGTAGAATGTGCCCAGGTTGAAAAGAGAGCGAAAGAGTTGTTATAAATCGAGTTAAAGTAACAAAGCAGAAACGACTAGTGCTGTCAAATTTAAATGAACTTTATGTAACCTTCAAAAATTCTCATCCCGAATGCAAAATTGGAAGGTCAAAATTTTGTGACATCCGCCCAAAGTGATGTATTTCGGCTGGATCCTCAGGGACACATTCTGTATTTATTTGTTTGTATCATCAAAATGTCAAACTGGTGATTGTGGGTGCAAAACTCAGTGATCTTAACTACAAAGAGTTACCAGATTTAATGGTCTGTCACACTAACAGTCATGAGTGCATGATGAGTTTGTGTAATAGATGCCCTGATAAGGAAATCGTAATTGAATTGTTTCACTAATATCATGAGGAAATGTCAGACAGTATTACCTTCAAACAGTGTGTCACAACTGACAGGCCAGAAATGATAACAGTGGTTAAATCTCAGGAAGATTACTTGGAATTTTTAATTGATAACTTACAAAAACTCAAAAGTGACCACTATGTTTCTAAAATCCAATGTACATTTTTGAAGGACAAAAAAGCACAACTTCATGGTGATTCAGGATGCAAGACAAGGACACCACTGGGTCAATGACCAAGCAACAGTGCATCCATTTATTCTATACTTTAAAAATGAGAAAGATGAAGTTTGCAGTTCTTCAATTTGAATTCTAAGCGACTACTTGGAGCGCAACACTTTGGCTGAACATGTGTTTCAAAAGTATGTAATAAATTATGTAAAAGAAAATTTTTCCAAAGTTGAGAAGCTGATATACTTTTCAGATGGAAATGGTAGTCAACATAAGAACAAAAAGAATTTTTCAAATCTGTGCAACCACAAAGTAGACTCTGGGTTGGTGGCTGAATGAGACTTTTTTGCAGCTTGCCGTGGTAAAAATGCATGTGACGGAGTAGGAGGTACAACGAAACGTGTAGTAAGTAAAGCCAGCCTACAAAGACCAACCATAAACCTAATTCTCACATTACAGGGCATATATGTCTTTCGCAAGGATAATATTAAAGGCATTACCTATTTTCTGATCAAGAAAGAAGTGGTTCTGCAAATGAAAACAACACTTCAAACCAGATTTGAAAACTGTATAGCAATAAAAGAAGCAAGGCATTTCCACAAATTCCTTGACATTGCAGAAAACTTAGTTCCTTGTAATGTAACATCAGAAACCGAAATTTATGAGGATCATTGTGTCACTAAAATTACATCTCTGTCTTTAACGTTGAATGACAGTGGCATGTGTGTATGATGGACAGTGGTGGCTTGCAGAGGTTGAAAGAATATGTTCGGAAAACGATGTTTTTGTGCATTTTTACCACCCTGCTGGCCCAAGGACCTCATTCAAGAAATCTACTAGTGTCGAAGTTTGGATACCAATGAAAAAGGTTTTAAGGAAACTTTCAGTGCTTTAACTTACCACAGCAACTCGGAGGTGTTATTCTATACCACAGAAGCGGTCTGAAAAAATAAGTTTTCTTAACATTTACCACCAGGTTTAGGAAGTCGCATCTCAAAGCATGTTAACTGAAAATATTTATTTTAAGTATGTCAGAACAATATAATGTTAATTTCAGTGATGTTTCCACTTTTTGTATATAATTCAGTACCTAACTTCAATAATAATCTATTATATCCCGCCAATATCACACATGAATAGGCAACAGCCATAAGATCAGTTTTAGAGTAATGTGAATTATTTCCTCATTTTCAAAAATTCATATCTTTGTTCACAGTCAGATATCAATGTTGAAATTTTTACAGTACGTTGCTATCATATAGGTGTATAAACTGTGCAAAAAACCATTTTATATTCAGTCCCACCTGAGATAACTAACCCCAAACCTAACAGAAAATGAAAATTTTCAAACTTCAAAAATTCATAAAAAATTAAGAAAACATTTGTAAGTGTTCTTGCTCTACATGAGGCTAGTAGTGTATGATATCTAAATATAGGAAAAAATAGACACTCATAAATCACTCCTTGTTTGTTATTTTTGGGCCTAACAGCGGATTTTTGAAAATTTGGATACCAAACTTTGGAGGTCATTTTGACTGGTTATATTTGAATTTAGGATATTTTGTGTAATAGACAATGATGTAGAGGACACATTTCTAAAAACAATCATGTTAATTGCAATGTTGTAACTTCACCCAGTGCAGAGATATTCATATTTTGCTAACGTCTCTAAACTGAGACATCGTCGCGCGCTTACAAACGAAAATGGCCGCCATTCGGTAAGGATGAAAGGTAAACTTTTTTAAAAAACTGTTTTGAACTTCTCACATATAAAAATATTTAAAGCAACCACCTTAATTTTTATTGAACCGCTTCATTTGGATTGACCCTGTTACTAGATCATTCCCCTCCATCGCTCAGGTCAGTCAGCTAGCATCTTTTGGGTGACAGACTCCGCGATCAGTTAGAAATCTAGTTACTGACTACATTTGTTACAGGGAGCTTATAGAAACAGTTGATGCACGCGGAAACCCACAGTATTCCCATTTTTCCAACAAACCTAACTGTTGAAAATTGACTTCGATATTATCTGTCAGACTCTTCACAGTAGGACTCTGCAATACGAAATATATTTCAGTCCTGCTCTCTTTTCCTTTGATTATCACATATTATGCAGCAACACGTTATTGGAGTTAAGGAAATCTTTGAAATTTCAGCTAATCTATCCCACACACTGCACGGAAGAAGCTATGATAATCCTAAAGTAAGAAGAAATGTAGCTCATGAGGACGATCACAAACATTGTGACCGCCGCTACTTAGAATTTGTACCAAATAATATGAACAGTGCTTTCGGAAAAAACATTTCTATTTTGCAATACTGGGCAATCGTTCACAACTATTTTCCCCACACCTATATTCTGCCTACGTGTTTTACTTCAAACTTGCGCCTGCAATATGTCTAAGTATGCCGTATTAATTTGGAGCGTTTCAAAAGCGGCGCATAGCTTACTTGTAACACCTATTCCGACTACAGTGCCTTAATAATGAGGGAAACCATGAAGATATCGGAAGATTTTCGGTAATCTATCAATCGACACAGAAGTTGGAACCTCATTTAATAGAACTGACTTGTTGCAAAGAAGCATACGATTATTACTGCCCAACTGAGAGATTTGTCTCCTAACTTCCGTCAGACTAGATCTGCCAAAAAATTCAATGTGTAGCATGAATACCTTTCCTGTACAAGACAACGTTTAACAATGAGGCATAATGATGCAAACGGTTCAATAGCCAACACTAACCAGGTATTTGAAGAACACTTCGCGGGCCGGGAAAAGTCTCAGACCCCCCATTGCCCGTTCCAGTCCAGGGTGATATTTTATTTTAAAAAATCCCCGGTTAATGATAGCTACAGGGACTTTCATGTCTGGTAACGCTTTGTATGTGTTTGGTTGGTTTGATTCGGGGGAGGGGACCAAACAGCGAGGTCATCGGCCCCATCGGATTAGCGAAGGATGGGGAAAGAAGTTGGCCGTCCTCTTTCAGAGAAAACATCCCGGCATTTGCCTGAAGCGATTTAGGGAATCACGGAAAACCTGCCGGACGCAGGTTTGAACCTTCGTCCTCCCGAATGAGAGTCCAGTGAGCTAAGCACTGCGCCACCTCGTTCGGTATTTGCATGTCTTTATGCTGAGGCCACAGTATCCCGTTTAGGATTCCGTGTTTGATTTAAGATGTCCCAACGACCGGGCGAAGCTTTTCAAGGCACACGCAGAAAAGGAGATAGGACAATGCCAAGTAAAACGCGCAGTTAGTCACTCCTACCTTAAGTCTGACAACTACTTTAGTTGAACCCTAAAGGGTAACCAACTCCTTAGTAAAATAGAAAAGGAAGATGGATGGCAGATGAATCAAGGAAAATATTTCCCAAATTTGAAGAGCTAAGAGAAGTCCGAGTCGACATAAAGCAAGGTGAGTAGGCAGTCGGGAAAACAGAAGGAACGAAGGAAGAAAGAAATACAGAAAGAGACACGCGGAACCGATCTGGATGGAAACTTACACCGGAATACCGTAATGCTTGGAAAAGTTCGACAGGAGGTGTTTATCCAGCAGCGGTTAAATGCCTTATGGTACTGCATCCTATTCATGTGTGTCCAATATTTCACACTTTCATGAGATATTTAAGTTTGCCCAAATTGCCACTGTTCATTTGAAGGCAGGCTTCAGCACGTCTCCTCCTCGACGGCCGTATACTTCTGAAAATCCCAGGTGTGTCCGAATGCGCTGAAGATCATCCACAAAGCTTTCCCAGTGTTCGACATAAACAGCCACAAAAAATTCAACAGGTTCAAGTCGGGGGACCTGGAAGGCCACGACCATTACCATTCTACGTCGCAGATTCGTACGACTTATTACGGAATAGCTACATGAAAGCGTGCCAATGCACCATCAAGAAATCACCACATAAGCATGCATCCTTTCACAACGTCGATCATCACAGAAGTAGTCGATTGGCTTGTGTTGCAGGAAATGGAGTTGCACATGACCAGTAGAAGTCTGCCAGAAAGGAAATGTGACCGTATCGGGGAATCCATTGGGTTCCGGACCAACGTTTATTGAAATTATTTGCTTGATTCATTGTCCTCCACTCGACCCTTTGGTCTGTGTCTACAACGGTCCAACACCCTGTGACTTATAGAAGGTAATCGTATTGCGAGGATGAATTAGCGAACTCGTGGCTGAAAAGCAGAGCACGCATAGAGAACTTCTGCCTTACCATCCGCAAATTGAGCGTAGTGCGAAAAAAATTTACATTGTTAGTACGTGGCTATTGTGACAATTCGGATGTAGTAAAAATTGTCAGTTTCAAGAAGGGACAGGCCAACGCGGTGGGAGTTAACGATAATTCAAATTTCCACGTCACAACTCATAGGACGAATTACGAAACAGAGCTTGTTAAAAGGGCCGTGTTTTAACAGGCATCTTAAAATAGGGTCCGGAGTGATATTGGGCAATTTCTCTTACTTCATCTGCGGTTGGAGTTTGAGCGTTTTTATGTGGATCGACTATCAAGACGAGCTCGTCCGCGTTTCAACTCCGTGGCCCATTTCGTAACTGTCTAACAAGGAGCAGCCGACTCCTTGTACAGCATCGAGGTCAACGAAAGAACGTGCTCACACAGTTCAGCGTATTCTGAGATACTGCCTTTTGTACGTTCGGTCAAATTCGAAGACAAAAACGTAAATACCAACGGAAAAAAACAATTTTTAAGGTAGATTTCTTTCCTAAGGTGCATATGTAAATCATAATGAACAGTAGCTGATTAATTCGGAAACAATAAAAAACGTGATCCGTCTAATCCTCACAAAATTGGGAGTTAACATTTTCTTGCGGTAACCTCTTCGATTTTGAGTTAACTTCTGGTGGTGATCAATAGACGGAAAAACTGGATATTACAACTGTACAGTATTCAGCTATGCAATGTCGTAAGAACTTAAGTAGTTCGCCATGTAGTCTGTTTTAGTTATGTTACTAAGCACCATGTATCAGTAAAACAAGAGCAGAACTTTATTGGCATCAACGCCCTTCCTGCGAAGCCGCTAACTTTTCACTGTGTTTTTAATCGAAAGGGGGGCCGCGGAGTGGGGAGGGGGGCAGGGAGCGGGTGGAGGAGAGAGAGAGAGAGAGAGAGAGAGAGAGAGAGAGAGAGAGAGAGAGGTGTCAGGCATGCACACGAAAAGTTTCAAGTTACCTCGCGTACCGCTTGTAAATGGGACAGGAGCCGAGACAAATTATGAAGATTAACTAGCTTCCCTCTGCCACGCGCGTACGGCGGCTTTCGTAGTACAAGCGTAGATGGCCACATTCAATTACGGAGCTCCGCTTGCAGGACAACAAAGCGAAGTTATCAGTGCAGAATTAACGCTCAGGCTGTTCACAGAATGTGCTGTTTACCACGTTGCATAACGTTACTATTTGTACTGGCTACATTAACGAGTTATTTTTATCCGGCGACTGCAAACCGCACTACATCGGCGACACGAAGCACTCACTACACAGCGGCCATTCGCTTGTCCTGCCACCGCCTCCCCATTCTCCGACCTCACCATTACTTTTCGTGTTCCGACGTCGGCTCCCGATTTATCTCCACGTTATTTCTCCCAATCTTCCAACGACACTCAGTGTCGCCTACCAAAAACGTTTACGTTTTTCATTCAAGAATTTCCAGTATGAAAACCAGTGGCCTGAATGCGTAAATTGACGGTCGGGCATTTGCCCCGTGTACTGAAGTAATACACAGGTCTTGTAACGTCGTTTTGAGGATTCAAAGCGCTTTTGTAGTCTATAAGCGAATATCTTCTAGTACCACATATTTTATATCCCAGATTATTCAGTTTTTTGCTCTTCTGTCAAGCGGGTTGGAGATGATAGCAATGGTCGTATTGTCTATACAATAAATCTGATTTCGATATAGCGCTCTAACAAAAAACATCGGAGGCATTTTACAAACATAATTAGCAATCACTCTCCTTTGTTTCTAAGATTATCGGTAGGATCCCGTAAATGATGGACTGGCAACCAGTCTGAGGCGGTTGTTTTCACTTAAAAGTAATTATTAGAAATACAAGGCACTGCTCAAAAACTTTATGGTGTAAGATTTTAATTTTTTTAAGTAAACTACATAAACCTTTTTTTTCTCAAGTATATACAATTATTAAAAAGATAGATTCCTTTGTCGGCAATTTGTAACGTATAGAACAGGCACTGAGTAATAAGTTACTGCATGGCAGCATAATTCTGTATTCATTAAAAGATTAAAATTTATATTACATGATAAGAGCTAGTATAAAAGTCAATGCTTGTGCGGTTCTAGCTGCAAATAAGTAACATTTACATCCCCATTATCTCACTTGTGCATACAGCCATTGTAACCAACTGCAGTTTCTCTACGGGAAAGCCAGCAGTGTTTTGAAGATACTTCTTCAGAGCGTGGAGAAGACAATCCAAGTCGCTTTACGACTGCAGATGGTTCAACAACATTTCAGAGCCGCTAGGAGGACGCCGTTCGTCATGATCTACTTTCCCCCACTCCATACTGATATGTTGCTGCAGTGTGGATACTAGTATACGAATAACGGCCCTTCTTACGACCAGTTAGCCGGCCGGAGTGGCCGAGCGGTTCTAGGCGCTACAGTGTTACGCATTCTGTCGCGATGCAATGTCATAGGGTCGGTGATACATCTACTGGGTTGTAGGCAACGATTGATTGAGAAGGATCACAAACAGTAGTAGAGGGTTTGACGATAGAGGTCGTAAGAAATGTGCACAAGCTTTTCAGGTTCCTAATGCCACGCTATCCGCTAGAAATACTGTCTAGGATTTGGAATCAATTCTTTCCATTCAAGCACATGACTGCATTGCATCCTATGGAAAAGTCCATTAATGATTACAGCCACTAGTGAATCATATCTCGAAATGTCACCTTTCTCGGATCTATCTGGTACAGTAAAGTTACCACCTAGTTTTAGGTAGCCCCTATGGATCCTCCAAATGCCTCCTCAGACTCTACGCTACCATCCCTGATAGTTCCAGTGTAAGTCGGAACTGAGTAGGGGTTAGGGGAAACTATATCTACCGCCTCCTGCAATCCGTTTAGAAACACGCAAAGCTGAGTTACTGTGACAGAACTGTGATTTGACCATTGGACGGAAACGAAGCCTGCTCCTGCATCACGGAAGTACTATAAAAGACAGTACGGGAACTGGGGAATGGACTTTGATTTTGCTACTTGACTATGGTGCTTCTCCAAACTACAAACAAATACTACAGACCCATGTCCATTCACATCTATCTCCACAATAGGCTATCTTCGTTATCCTGAACCATCCATCAGAGAAAAATTAAGATGTACAAAAGCTCAACTAACTTCATGCGATAGATAACTAGATAAGATTTTTACTGCATCTCCCTCCTCCCACACATCGAAAACAAATACTTCATGGGTGCAGGCATCGATCACGTGACGATCCTATTATATATACTGGTACTGATCGACTGCACAGACCAGTTTAAGGTTTCATGACCCGTACTGTAGGATGATGACCGTATCCCACAGACTAAGTCGCAAGAGACGCTCCCTGGGACCCTATGTCGTTGTTTGAAACATTTTCTAACAGGCTTAGTACACTGCCCTACATTTTTTTTTTCTGTCACGACTTCGAGATCTGTGTCAGGTTCTAAACTGACATTAAGACACTCTGATCTACTGCCTCTCGCAGACCACAAGGACATCTCCCCAAAGAACAGTTATCCAAGACGTCGCACTGTGATGCAATTGACGTCATTTAAGACGAATGCCGTAATGTCAGCTGATGTGAATACCGCTACCCAAGGTGGCTGGAAAGTGCCACACATCCCCTGCTAAGCCTCCCCCATGGCGGGAAATTTGAATTCTGGAGGGAAGATAAGTCAATTGGGCTACCTCTAGACGTCGCACTATGTTGGTGTTGTTGTTGTTGTTGTTGTTTTCAGTCCTGAGACTGGTTTGATGCAGCTCTCCGTGCTACCCTATCCTGTGCAAGCTTCTTCATCTCCCAGTATTTACTGCAACCTACATCCTTCTGAATCTGCTTAGTGTATTCATCTCTTGATCTCCCTCTACGATTTTTAGCCTCCACGCTGCCCTCCAATACTAAATTGGTGATCCTTTGATGCCTCAGAACATGACCCACTAACCGATCCCTTCTTGTCAAGTTGTGCCACAAACTCCCCAATTCTATTCAATACCTCCTCATTAGTTATGTGATCTACCCATCTAATCTTCAGCATTCTTCTGTAGCACCACATTTCGAAAGCTTCTATTCTCTTCTTGTCCAAACTATTTATCGTCCATGTTTCACTTCCATACATGGCTACACTAAATACAAATACTTTCAGAAACGACTTCCTGACACTTAAAGCTATACTCGATGTTAACAAATTTCTTTTCTTCAGAAACACTTTGCTTGACATTGCCAGTCTACATTTTATATCCTCTCTACTTCGACCATCTATCAGTTATTTTGCTCCCCAAATAGCAAAACTCCTACTTTAAGTGTCTCGTTTCCTAATCTGATAGGCTCAGCATCAACCGAGTTAACTCGACTACATTCCATTCTCCTCGTTTTGCTTTTGTTGATGTTCAACTTCTATCCTCCTTTCAAGACATTGTCCATTCCGTTCAACTGCTCTTCCAAGTCCTTTGCTGTCTCTGACAGAATTACAATGTCATCGGCGAATCTCAAAGTTTTTATTTCTTCTCCATGGATTTTAATACCTACTCCGAATTTTTCTTTTGTTTCCTTTACTGCTTGCTCAATATACAGATTGAATAACATCGGGGAGAGGCTACAACCCTGTCTTACTCCTTTCCCAACCACTGCTTGCCATTCATGTCCCTCGACTCTTAAAACTGCCATCTGGTTTCTGTAAAAATTGTAAATAGCCTTTCGCTTCCTGCATTTTACACCTGCCACCTTGAGAATTTGAAAGAGTATTCCAATCAACATTGTCAAAAGCTTTCTCTAAGTCTACAAATGCTAGAAACGTAGGTTTGCCTTTCCTTTTGCCTTATGTGTTCCAATATTTCTACGGAATCCAAACTGATCTTCACCCAGGTCGGCTTCTGCCAGTTTTTCCATTCGTCTGTAAAGAATTCGCATTAGTATTTTGCAGCCGCGGCTTATTAAACTGATAGTTCGGTAATTTTCACATCTGTCAGCACCTGCTTTCTTTGGGATTGGAATTATTATATTCTTCTTGAAGTCTGAAGGTATTTCGCCTGTCTCATACATCTTGCTCACCAGATGGTAGAGTTTTGTTAGGCCTGGCTCTCCCAAAGCTGTCAGTAGTTCTAATTGAATGTTGTCTACTCCCGGGGCCTTGTTTCGACTTAGGTCTTTCAGTGCTCTATCAAACTCTTCACGCAGTATGCAATATCATATCTCCCATTTCATCTTCATCTACATCCTCTTCCATTTCCATAATATTGTCCTCAAGTAAATCGCCCTTGTATAGACCCTCTATATACTCCTTCCACCTTTCTGCTTTCCCTTCTTTGCTCAGAAATGGGCTTCCATCTGAGCTCTTGATATTCATACAAGTGGTTCTCTTTCCTTCAAAGGTCTCTTTAATTCTCCTGTAGGCAGTATCTATCTTACCCCTAGTGACACACGCCTCTACATCCTTACGTTTGTCCTCTAGCCAATCCTCCTTAGCCATTTTGCACTTCCTGTCGATCTCATTTTTGAGACGTTTGTATTCCTTTTTGCCTGCTTCATTTACTGCATTTTTATATTTTCTCCTTTCATCAATTAAATTCAATAGTTCTTCTGTTACCCATGGGTTTCTACTATCCCTCGTCTTTTTACCTACTTGATCCTCTGCTGCCATCACAATTTCATTCCTCAAAGCTACCCATTCTTCTTCTACTGTATTTCTTTCCCCCACTCGTGTCAATTGTTCCCTTATGCTCTACCTGAAACACTGTACAACCTCTGGTTTAGTCTGTTTATCCAGGTCGCATCTCCTTAAATTCCCATCTTCTTGCAGTTTCTTCAGTTTTAATCTACAGGTCGTAACCAATAGATTGTGGTCAGAGTCCACATCTGCCCCTGGAAATGTCCTACAATTTAAAACCTGGTTCCTAAATCTCTGTCTTACCATTATATAATCTATCTGATACCTTTTAGTATCTCCAGGGTTCTTCCATGTATACAACCTTCTTTTATGATTCTTGAACCAAGTGTTAGCTATGATTAAGTTATGCTCTGTGCAAAATTCTACCAGACTGGTTCCTCTCACTTCTTAGCCCCAATCCATATTCACCTACTACGTTTCCCTCTCTACCTTTTCCTACTGTCGAATTCCAGTCACCCATAACTATTAAATTTTCGTCTTCCTTCACTACCTGAATAATTTCTTTTATCTCATCATACATTTCTTCAATTTCTTCGTTATCTGCAGAGCTAGTTGGCATATAAACATGTACTACTGTAGTAGGCATGGGCTTCGTGTCTATCTTGGCCACTATAATATGTTCACTATGCTCTTTGTAGTAGCTTACCCGCACTCCTATTTTTTTATTCATTTTTTGTATTTATAGCCCTGTACTCACCTGACCAAAAGTCTTGTTCCTCCTGCCACCGAACTTCACCAGTTCCCACTATAACTTTAACCTATCCATTTCCCTTTTTAAATTTTCTAACCTATCTGCTCGATTAAGGGATCTGACATTCCACTCTCCGATCCGTAGAACGCCAGTTTTCTTTCTCTTGATAACGACGTCCTCCTGAGTAGTCCCCGCCCGGAGATCCGAATGGGGGACTATTTTACCTCTGGAATATTTTACCCAAGAGGACGCCATCATCATTTAATCTTACAGTAAAGCTGCATGCCCTCGGGAAAAATTACGGCTGTAGTTTCCCCTTGCTTTTAGCCTTTCACAGTACCAGCACAGCAAGGCCGGTTTAGTTAGTGTTACAAGGCCAGATCAGTCAATCATCCAGACTGTTGCCCCTGCAACTACTGAAAAGGCTGCTGCCCCTCTTCAGGAACCACAGATTTGTCTGGCCTCTCAACAGATACCCCTCCGTTGCGGTTGCACCTACGGTACGGCCATCTGTATCGCTGAGGCACGCAAGCCTCCCCAGCAACGGCAAGGTCCATGGTTCTTGGGGGGTCGCACTATGTAAACCATATTATTAAGCTTATACCGGAACACACCGCACACACTGGATGATTTTAAATAAGTCATTTACAACATAAGGGAATTGAATGAGTTTTATGGCGTTGGCGTGGGTTTCCTAACTACATTTAAATTCATCTGTCACATTGACCGAATAGCCGATGGCTCTGCGTTCCGTTTAGACTGATTCCTCATATTGCAATCGTGTAGGCGACCACTGTTTCGGCGCTGCCCATCCTCAGAAGGCGCCAGCCCCCACAGAACTCCTCCTCCAACTCAAACGAGGGCTGTCAGTCGATCATTACGTCGTAACCAACAACGTGCCAGTGGACGTATGGGACCAACGATGTACTCTAACAATAAGCATCACATTTGATAGTGTGAGCAATTTTAGCAATTTTACAGTAATTTCAACACTGACCAACGATGAGACAGCATGTTTCCCAATTTCAGTATCTTAGCTAAACTACCCCGTCTGCACTTAGCGAGTATCATTGCGAATGTGGATAGATGACTGTGCAGTATGTCCATTCATTGTTAATTCTCAAACACGTAAATAAAAGTGTACCAGACATAGCTCTAAATATTTCTAACAGCTCGAGCACTGTGCTTAATTTTATCTCTCTCTCGCTCTCTCACGCTCTCTCTCGCTCTCTCTCGCTCTCTCTATACGAGAGTCACAGAGAATACTCTCTAGTATTGATGAGAGTCACAGAGCATACTCTAAAGTATTGTTCTAGAGTCTAGGATTGGTACCTGGAAGGTATTGGTAAGAGAGAATGTAAATACATGCACTCCTAAAGCTACAATGTTCTGCACTTAAAACAGGCTATAATGTTAGATCGCCTGCATTTCCGACATATCAGTCGTATGGAATGTTGCATTGTTAATATTCCATTGCGAAAAATACATTTCAAGTGCATGACATCCATCCTCCTCAGTTTCTCTACGATGAACTATGTTATCAAAACAGAAAAACTACTTCCTTAAATCACTGGCTCTGCGTGATATGAGCTTTCCGGAGATGTATAGCACCCACTGTTCACGTCCGATCATGGTTCGGAAATTACACTATGCCTGCATCAGCCCTATATAAAATGATGGTTAGAAATGGCGAATACCTCTTACAAGGTAACATAAGCACATAGCGACAGCATCCGACATGTGAAAATTAAGTCATTCCGTCACTAACTCCGTAAACAGCACACCTTGCAGGCAAATATGTACACGGGGATTGCACTGCCTCACAAGCACCTATCGCTAACTTAGTTATGATGCTGAAGTCTCGATTTTACATCCAAGTTGCGGCAGAGGGGATGGAGTACGTCACATAAATCCCAGTTCGTTTAGAGGAATGTGTCATGCTTCATCACACATGAGATGGAAGCCCTCTGATGACCAACAGGTTTACCATTAATGACCGCAAGTAGACAGTGCTTCAAACAGGGAGCGTCTCTTGTGGCTTACAGTATTGTCTGCGGCATATAGTCATCCTCCTATAGTACAGGTGATGGAACTTTAAACTGGTCTGTGCAGTTGATCAATACCTGTATATTTAATAGGATCTACACATGTGCTCAATGCCTGCACGCATGCGGTATCTGTATTTGTTTTTGATATGTGGGAGGAGGAAGAGGCAGTAAAAATCTTATCTAGTTATCTATCGCATGAAGTTAGTTGAACTTTTATACATCTTAATTTTTCTCTGATGGATGGTACAGGATAACGAAGATAGCACATTGGGGAGATAGATGTGAATGGACTTGGATCTGTAGTATTTGTATGTAGTTTGGAGAAGCACCACAGTCCAGTAGCATAATCAAAGTCCTTTCCCCAGTTCGCATACTGTCTTTTTCTACTTCAGGTTGCAGCAACAGGCTTCGTTTCTGTCCTCAATCAACCATTACCTATAGCCCAGTGGATGTATCAGCGACCCTCTGACATTGCATAGAGACAGAATGCGTTACAAATACTGGAGAAATATCCAGCAGCGGCGGCGAGAGTGAGTTGCAAATACCAGTTTCATACCACGCTTCTCAGCCGAAGCACTTTCAAAATGTGGTAATTTTATCACGAGGTTGCACCGTCGGCGACGTGTCGGTCTGATACTATACACTCCTACGATCACCGTCTCAGTATTTGTCCGGAAAAACCACCACATTCAGAGGTAATGCCATACCTCGATTTATAAACCCCGTATAGCTTTTAACACGGATACTTGTGTTCAACTGTAGAACCAAGACCGCTTGTGACAGTAACATACAGCAGTTGTTACAAATGGTTCAAATGGCTCTGAGCACTATGGGACTCAACTTCTGAGGTCATTAGGCCCCTAGAACTTAGAACTAGTTAAACCTAACTAACCTAAGGACATCACACACATCCATGCCCGAGGCAGGATTCGAACCTGCGATCGTAGCGGTCTCGCGGTTCCAGACTGCAGCGCCTAGAACCGCACGGCCACTTCGGCCGGCCGTAGTTGTTACAGTCGCGTTGTTTAACATCTGGCAGATTACGCTTCACTTTCTAAGACACAGTGGTAGCATTCGCAAGAAACACTTATGAGACATGTCCACCCATCGTTGATTTTCTGTCAGTATTATTTTGTATCAACAGCGATCAGTTATTGATGAAGTATTATACTTAGTAGTAGTAGTAGTAGTAGTAGTAGTATGGGATGCATGATACACTTGCCTTGAGCATCAGACTTATAAAAGTATGTGTGTGTTCGGACATGTGCAAAAGGGAATGACTGTGCCCTAAAGAAGGTATGGATTTGACACGGAGTACTGTGATAGCAAAGTGAGGAGTATGTCGAGTCATAGGAATGGTACAGATATTTCTATTTCCAGAGCCATTTCCGATACTTGGCTCATTGTCGAATGTTCAGCCGAGACCTCAATTGTAACATTTAGTTGCAAGTACAGGGATAAAATGTATGTGAGACCAGTTTCCTAGGGCGATGATTCTACCCGCGCGTGCCTGGCGGGCAGTGCTGGTGACCAGTGCGGGGGCGATTCACGTTTCCTGTTAACAAGATAAGCCCCCCGAATGGAGAGACCTGTTGGAGTGCAGGAACGTATTTGAATTAACCGTGTTGTCTTTTGTACTACTTCTCGTTGCACAAGTAGGCTTCCTTTCAGTTTGACTAGATAACCGAATAGTGATACTAATACTTAATACGTGTTGGATAGCTTTCGTGGTCGCGTGGAAATTTGACGAAATACAATATGTACGTGTGTGCGATGGGGCCATTATTCCCTCCCATGTAAATTGTTTGGTTTACTTTCCCTTCACATTTCCCATCTGTGTTTAGTTGAGAGAAGATCGATTGTGGTGTGCGCGTCTAGCAGGCGGATGACACGTCTGCCGGTTATCTAGACATGAGAAACACCTCATGTGATTTTATAAATTTTAGGGGTGATTTGGAATCTGCTACATCACCGACATGAGTATTCACGAGTGTGAGTATCTATTTCCTCGATTTGTTTCGCGTTCTCACGTAAAGGTCTTCGCTGACGGGATAAGTTTTCCTAAACAGGTTCTGTAAGGGCAAGAATTTCCGTGCATAAAAGCCGAGAGATCACGAAAACTCCTGCAAAAGCGCACTTTAAATATTTCTGGGACACTACGCAATGACCGAGAGTTTGCTACAGATACTGAGATTCGTTCCAGAACCACGGCTGTCAAGATGAGACATTACCTGTACGTCGATCGGTGACAGACTGTAGCAGCAATCTTAATATTTAATTCTAGTTACACTGGTAAATAGGTTCCTCGCTTCCAATATTCTTTTGAATCTTGTATGTCTTTGATGATCTGCAGACAACTCTTACAGGGTTTAACTGTCAGTGCAATTTAGCGATCTGTGCAAAATAATTTTATTGCTGAAAGTCTCGTCTGCAGAAAACAATGGCGAAAGGAACGCTAGGAACAATGCATCCTGTGCTATTCTGGGAAGCACAGGAACATCTCTCACGGTGGACGGTACCGCAGCAATGCGTCATCGCGTATGGGACCAGCGTGAGCGCGCCTTGGAGTTCTGTGACGTCAGTATAAAACCCGAGGAATTCCAAGTGTATACACGAAAATAGAGCCACGTTTCACATGCAGTGGCGTGAATGCGATGGCTCACGCTGGCTTACATCCCACGGTGTCTCGCGGCGCCGGGGGTGGCAGCGGTGTCGGGCATCGGGTGGCGGGATGTGTTTTTTATTAGCAATCTTTTGCTTAACCTAAATTCCATCAATTTCACTGACCAATAGGATGCTGCGAATTAAGAAAAACTACCCCATACGTGTGAAGAATACCGATATAATTAATTTGCATAAATTTTTCATATCAATGTTGTGTTAGTGGTAAAGTAGTTAACGGGAAGGAGTTCGTGAGTGGGTGACATGGAGCAGAACAGAAGGTTATGTGCAGAACACTACGTTAATTTCCCTAATTTTTATGTAAAACGCAATACAATAGTTTAAGGGGATGGGTCAGAATGAAGAATGCGTCACAAATGAGGTTGAAAAGCATGTGAAATTCGGAAAGTGTACCAGACAATGGTGTGGGGACACAACTGATTACTTAATTTGGTATCAAAGGCGGTACAGTAGTTTAAGGAAATGGGGGTGACATGGAAAACCAGTTAATGGAACAATAGGTTAAGTGCTGACAAGGGCCCAAACATTAGGTTAAGACACCGAGAGCACAGTGCCAAACATTAGGTTATGCAGCATGTTTGCCCCATGAATTGATTCTTGCAGGACTTACATGTTTCCAAACAGCGTAGAATGATGAGAAATCTAACTACCCCCCCCCCCCCCCCCAACTGAATTTTCTGTAAATAAACAGTCTAACCTTTAATTTCCTGTTATGAGATCCTTCCTCTGCACAATTTCCATATATTCCATACACTGCCTTGAATCCCCTAAATTGTTTAAATGAACAATATTCCACACAATGTCTAAATTGTTAGAACAATATTCCATACACTACAATCGGATTCCCTCCAAATGCTCAATCAACTGAGAGTTTTTCCCGCCAATTCCTAGGAAGAGGGGGTGGTCGGATGGCTTAGGTTAGAAAAGATAGTCAAAGTGGCATTTTTCCCACCATTTTCTTAGGTTAGTAGAGGTTGTATTGTCCTTACAGAATTTGAACTTCCCGCCAGGGGGCGTGGCACTTTCCCACCAGAGAGCTTAATTAATTGATGAATTTAATTAAGTACTCAAAAATGGTTTAAATGGCTCTGGGCACTATGGGACTTATCATCTGAGGTCATGAGTCCCCTAGAACTTAGAACTACTCAAACCTAACTAACCTAAAGACATCACACACATCAATGCCTGAGGCAGGATTCGAACCCGCTACCTTAGCGGACGCACAGTTCCAGACTGAAGCGCCTAGAACTGCTCGGCCAACCCGGCCGGCCAATTAAGTACACAATCAAATTGATATGACAGAGAGAGAGAGAGAGAGAGAGAGAGAGAGAGAGAGAGAGAGAGGGGGGGGGGCTATTCCAATAACTCAAGACCTGAAAGCGTACCTGCAGCAGTGAGAGGGGACAGGGATGGGGGCAGGAGGAACAATAGTGCCTGGTTGGACATGGAAAAGCACTTAACAGAATAATAAGAACCTGTCAATCAAAGGAGCCATACCTGCCCTTGATGTAGGCAACTCGCACTAATGTAACAGCCCAAAACCAAGGTTGCTCCACTACTCACATTTCACTCCAGGGACGTAAACTTCTGCCAGAAGTTACGAACTCCGTGAAACGTGACTCATCCAACTAAATAACATTATTCCATTGGTCCATAGTCAAGGTTTTATGGCCTTGGTACTACGTTTATCTCCAACTGGATTTGCATCACTGGTGAGTGGTCTTTGAATTCAAGCTCACTCTGCAATTCTCTGCTTATGGAGATCCCTTCGTGTTGTTTTATGCTGACAGGGTTGGCGAATGCGACATTCACTTCTGTGATGACTTTTGCAACTCTCCTATTTTACGTCAAAACACTCTTCAAAGACCGCCAGTTAGGATGAAGCAACATACACTTTCCTCCGCATTGACTCGGCGGATGACTTTTTCCTGCTTTCCAAGTACGTGGTATAAATCTTCATTACAATACCTCTTGAAAAACCAAATACTTCAGCTGCCACAGTTATGGAAGCACCCGACAAACGGGCACCAGCAACTTGACCACACTGGAATTCACTTAGCCCCACCATAGAATACTCACAACTACACAGAACATTGTCCTTCCACGACCGACACCTGAAACGTACTAAAGACATTTCAAAGGCGCCATTCGAGGTCTAGCACGTTCAAGCATGCATTTCTCGCCGTCTTTCCATATTTTTGTCAATGTACCTAGTAATCAATGGCACCCTAGCGTTTCACACTGTTCTGTGTACTCCGCTTCACTGTGTTTTGCTTTCTAGTTTTGAAATGAGTGAAGAGACTAATCCTTGCCCATCACGGTGTTCAAGTAAGGCTGGTAGGTCTCTAGAAGGCCTCGGCGACCCTTTTATCACGCGAAAGTCAAACTTTTGCAGAAGCAGGAATCACGGGTATAGGCTGCCAGCCCTGCGACATGGATGCGGCGCTTGCTCCCCCGCACAACATTCTTGTTTCTCGATGTTCGCGGCTGACTGACGCGTTAATATGTCCGCCCTGTACGCATGCCTTGCGGCTGAGATTCACAGTGGGGGGAGGGATTGGAGCAGAGAGAGAGAGAGAGAGAGAGAGAGAGAGAGAGTGTGACCGCGTTCCCCCACCCCTTTTAGCTCACCATCCCCTTTGAAGTCACGTGCATTTACATGCACTTAGGTCGTCATCTATAAACTGGGATCATCAGAAGGCAGATCTGATTTTGTAGATTACTTTATCCAAGATTCGACATGACATGTGCAACCAGACAGAACCCTGTCTAAACGATAGAAATTACCACGTTTCCCCACTAGTAGCTGCTAGACGCAGTGCCTATAAATACTGAGACGAGTGCAGATCCAGCGAAATTCCTTTTGTAGCACTCTACGTCTTAGCGAGGACTACTCATCAAGGTGTGGAGTTTATGCCACATCCCTACCCACATTCATTACATCTGTGTTACATTTTAAGACACAGTATAGGATGTTTCGTTACGGGACGTGTCAAGAAGCGAATCTTATTATTAATACTACATTTTAAATATTATCATATAGTTCCGACCGAGTCTTGCATTGAGAACTTGTTGGCATTCAGTTAATCAGGAAATGGTGATTCCAAATATTAGTGACTGTCAGTGCTTATTGAGGGAAAGGATGGACCAATTACAAGTGCGCCCTGAGAGGGCGGGCGCTAATCTGCTAAGATAGCTCACTACTAGTCTACGATAGGTTTCCAAAGAGGTGATCCATGAATCCGTCCAAACAACCTGATCTCGTGTAAAGGCGGAACAGTTTATTGAAAAATTGCCTCGGGCGACGTGTGATCTGTTTTCAAGATGGCAACACGCGAATCAATGTTCGATCCCAAAATCGTGAGAAGCATTTTCATGGCTTTTGCGGTTCTCGGGAACTAATGACTCGGACCTTGTTACAAATATTAACGAGAGACTAGCTCTATATGCCGTTTTACTACATTTGCGATTGGACAAATTACAGCAGTTGGCAGCCTAACATTTTACGATACTGATTATGCTTGTCACTTAAACATACTCACTTGTCTCACTATTATGCTCCGTTTACTGCACACGCGTCAGCCCTCGCGACCGACGGAGAAGAAACGAACTGGGGCAACGTCTGTTGGGCGACAATTTAGTTTCGCGCGAAGTGGGGTCGGGGGGGGGGGGGGGGCCGACGCACTGGACTTCCGTATCTAAGTCAAACGTATCATCACTGGGCGTCCCTGAATACATATTGTGGCAGATCAGAATACTCTCATTGCACCAAATGGCAGCGGAAGTAACAAGGAAGGAAAGTTAAGCAGACAGCGTACACGTAATGCAAGAGCATTCGTCGCTTATGTATGTACGGAACTTCATGTATGTAACAAGCTTAGGATGAAAAACCTAGTTGTTATGCGCCGTGGAATTTACTAAGGAACGAGATCAGTTTAAATTATACTACTTTGAGAGTCCTATTTACTGTAACAACTAGGTTCTATTTTATTATCTCCAGCGGCCCCTTTCTCATCCTTATGAATGCGTCAGCCGTTCAATGTTCTAAAAGTAATATTTTCATCGCATGTTTGAACGTTGTCTCGAGTACATCTGGGTTGCTTCAATCTTGTCAGTGAATCCTAAAGGCAGTGCTCATAAACGTACCTTCATCTGTATCATGACTGAAGAAGCCTAGTTTTCCATTTACTGCAGCCTCCGTATGCCATTCGTCTGCTGTTTCTCACTCTTGTTAACCTCAGTCCTAACAATACAACAGCTTTGAAAGAACAATGAGCCAAAGTACTTTCCTGGCATTGCTCTGCCAGTTCCTTTACCACTATTTTCACAGTTCTGGCTACCTAACTCCGCTACATACGAGCGGAATGGCTTTTTAGTGCGAAGGGATCTAGACAAGCAGGCGAAATCATCGCTAAATTTCGTCTCCAGCTGCACTCTGGATCAATTTTGTGAAAGCGATTTTAATCCTTTACCTAAATTTAATTGGCAAGTTTACGATGATGACTGAGCAAATTGTGTCCACACAAGCAGGCTTGTGCCTTCGAACGTAACAAACTGGTGGTGGTGGAGGAGGAGGAGGAGGAGGAGGAGGAGGAGGAACGAGTGAAATGGAAACACACATTTCACTAAATCTATTTACACGGAAGAAAGATGTATCTTCGTTCTATAGGCTTCACATTCTCTAATTTATTTATTATTCGCTGCTGAAATAAAAGACACACACAGCAGATTTCATTCCAACAGTAATCACTTTTGTGTGCATGTACTGAGCGTTCGTGTGTGCAATCGTTTAATATTTAACGAAATGCGGTCGTAACGGGAGACAGAGTATGAGGCACTGGCTATAATGTAAATACCTCAAACGCAAAGAATGCCTCCGCGTCTTCCTTAATGCAGTTGCTAATGGCTTCCGCTTTTGAGGCCTAGTGCGGACACCATCTTTTTCCCAGTATAATTCGACGATCCTAGTTCCCTCATACTCCAAACTTACTGACGTTAAATAATGTGACACCATAAACTAAGTTGTTGATCTGAGTAGGTAAATTCAAAGATTTTTCTGATTACGCTTAAGTCCGTAGACAAGTATTCCGAGAAAATTACTGTAGTAACTAGGCTACTTATATTTACTGTTTAAATATTAACAGTAAATACAAATAACATAACCGCCGGCCCCGCCGACCCCTCATGCCTACGAATACAAGAGCCCACATCTTAACCGTTCAATGTTCTCAAAGCAAGATTTACATCGAATGTTTAAACGTTGCATCAACTCCGTCTGGACTTCATACACATATCTTCTCACTTAGTCATATACACAATGCTCATAAATCGTCAGCTTACGTACCTTCAGCTGTAACATGACTGCAAATACATGCAAATCTTTAGAAAAGAAATATTTAATGCAGTAGCTCGCAAGCTTCTTTAATCGAATAAGTATGAAAAATATTTTAAATTCTTTAAATTTATCACGTCTGAGTACTGGAGGTAAAGAGAGATCACATGATCCAGTTTTGAACAGACGTACGTAACGTCTTTTCTGCGTAATGTGAGTATATTCAGAAAGGTAACTACGCCGTTCCTGAAAGAGCTCTTTCTCTTCAAAGCAGGAAAACAAATCTGTTGGGAGACAATATGCTGTGCAAAGCGTGTTGGGCTGCTTTATGATTCCGTGAAAATCCTTTGTTATGAGTCCAAGAACATCCATCTTACCAAGGCACGCACACGCGCGCGCGCACACACAAAATCGTTAAGGCCACTCACAGAAATTTGGAATCTTTAAGACAGATACGAAATTACACACAACCTGCTTCCATACACCGTTTCAAATACACGAAGTGGTGAAATGACATGGGCACCTATGCCTTGTGTCATACGGCATGACGAACTGTAGAATAAAAACCTGAATTTGTATGTAGGTTGCAAGGGTCCAATCCGATTCGTCGCTCGAAATGTGTAATGACAGTAGATGGGCCCAACAGCACGCAGGCGCTCTTACAGTAGTTTTACGTAACTAACTGCTAACTAATGAAGATAGTGAATCGTATCAGAAAGAGAAATGCTTTATGATACAACACGACAAAAAAGAGTTGTAGGTTGGTACGAATCATTCTGAGGCATCAAGGATTAATGAAGGAAAGCAGTGGGGGAGGTGTGAGATTACAGCAAACAGGTTCATACGGATGTGAGGTGCAGTAGTTATGAAAAAATGAAGATGCTCCACATGAGAGCATTGAGTGATGAGTCTAATCATTATTCGGATTGCAGACAAGAAGATAATCTGTAAGTAACATTGCTTTCCTGGCCGACTGCGTTGTCGCATTCTTAACCTTTCGAGACCATAGCGAATCTAAATCTACGTTTATACTTTACCCAACACCTTACAACTGGCGGTGGGCGTCAAGTCCACTGTAGCTCTTAGGGCAAGCAAGTGACAAATGTTAATCAGAAAAGTGCTACAATAATCTCACAAATTCCTGTGTGTGTGTGTGTGTGTGTGTGTGTGTGTGTGTGTGTGTGTGTGTGTGTGTGTGTGTGTGTGTGTGTGCGCGCGCGCGCGTGTGTGTTTTAGGTCTCATGGGCGCCCAACGGCGAGGTTATCAGTGCCATGACAATTATTATGATTAATCTGAAAGGTTATAGTGGCTGGCGTTGACGACACCGAAATCAGATGCTGCTCCTTACAGAATACTAAACTGGCACAGGGAAAGAACCTGGTAGCAGACTGCAGGAATGCCTACTGTTAGCCGAAGTCAATAATAAAAACATTTTAGGTATGTAGCTTTTGTTGTTGTTGTGTGGTCTTCAGTCCTGAGACTGGTTTGATGCAGCTCTCCATGCTACTCTATCCTGTGCAAGCTTTTTCATCTCCCAGTACCTACTGCAACCTACATCCTTCTGAATCTGCTTAGTGTATTCATCTCTTGGTCTCCCTCTACGATTTTTACCCTCCACGCTGCCCTCCAATACTAAATTGGTGATCCCTTGATGCCTCAGAACATGTCCTACCAACCGATCCCTTCTTCTGGTCAAGTTGCGCCACAAACTTCTCTTCTCCCCAATCCTATTCAATACTTCCTCATTAGTTATGTGATCTACCCATCTAATCTTCAGCATTCTTCTGTAGCACCACATTTCGAAAGCTTCTATTCTCTTCTTGTCCAAACTATTTATCGTCCATGTTTCACTTCCATACATGGCTACACTCCATACAAATACTTTCAGAAATGACTTCCTGACACTTAAATCAATACTGGATGTTAACAAATTTCTCTTCTTCAGAAACGCTTTCCTTGCCATTGCCAGCCTACATTTTATATCCTCTCTACTTCGACCATCATCAGTTATTTTGCTCCCCAAATAGCAAAACTCCTTTACTACTTTAAGTGCCTCATTTCCTAATCTAATCCCCTCAGCATCACCCGACTTAATTAGACTACATTCCATTATCCTTGTTTTGCTTTTGTTGATGTTCATCTTATATCCTCCTTTCAAGACACTGTCCATTCCATTCAACTGCTCTTCCAAGTCCTTTGCTGTCTCTGACAGAATTACAATGTCATCGGCAAACCTCAAAGTTTTTATTTCTTCTCCATGAATTTTAATACCTACTCCGAATTTTTCTTTTGTTTCCTTTACTGCTTGCTCAATATACAGATTGAACAACATCGGGGAGAGGCTACAGCCCTGTCTCACTCCCTTCCCAACCACTGCTTCCCTTTCATGTCCCTCGACTCTTATAACTGCCATCTGGTTTCTGTACAAATTGTAAATAGCCTTTCGCTCCCTGTATTTTACCCCTGCCACCTTTAGAATTAGAAAGAGAGTATTCCAGTCAGCATTGTCAAAAGCTTTCTCTAAGTCTACAAATGCTAGAAACGTAGGTTTGCCTTTCCTTAATCTTTCTTCTAAGATAAGTCGTAAGGTCAGTATTGCCTCACGTGTTCCAGTGTTTCTACGGAATCCAAACTGATCTTCCCCGAGGTTGGCTTCTACTAGTTTTTCCATTCGTCTGTAAAGAATTCGTGTTAGTATTTTGATGTAGCTTTTACAGTTGTTAAATACACTCAGCTAGATTTCGAAAAATTTACTACTCAGAAAATTTGTGGAGTTATCAACAGATAATTTATGCAAAATAATCAAGATCACAAGTTCAGAGCAACTTATCTTTCATCGTAGACAACTGAGTGAGCTGGTGTTATCTGTGTGTGGGTAAACGAATTAACTAATTCCCGATCACATTAATAATAATAATAATAAAAAAGCAAGTTCCCTGAGAAACATTAAGTATTATCAAGACGCCTGCATAGCTCGAGGCAAGAAACTGCCAACATGCAGGATCGAACAACTGAACATTTTCTGAGGTCATGCATGCAACATAAAATGATACGCGGTATTATATGTAAACAGGAGCAATGTAGTCTAAATGCTGTAGGGAGGGCACTCTAAGAACGGTTTTCACAGACGGATATACGCATTTTACGTTATTAAAGTATCATTCGTTCTGCTCTTCAACCAGTCACAGTGTTGAATACTAGATTACAAAATCCATTAGTTCTAAGTTCTACAGTAAACAATTTTATGATTGTTTTTCTGTATTCATCGTAGCTCACCTCTGGCAATGCTTCATTTATGTCAATGCCTTCTCAGATTTTAGCAAGGCGGCTATAGATCTTTTTGTTGTGCCCCCACACTCAACACGGTCGCCGCCGCCCCCGCTTACGTAAGGCAGTTAACGGGTCTGAGGAAGGCGAGACCACGCATTTCCAGCGTCTACCGCTGAAACGAACTTTCTGGAAGATCATCGCCAGAAATTTTATTTTTTTTGGGCGCAGGCAAAGCAGTCGGTACAACATCTGGCAAACGATCCAACACTCACTCAAGAGGTCAGGCAGCGGTGGCAAGCCACCAACAGCGCCGAACAAGCCGAGAACGTTGCCAAAGGAGCCTGCGGCACGCTGGGACGCAACTCCTCCCACCCGCCAGAGAGCACGCAAACTGCAAGCCGTTTTGCCTCTTTGGCCCAGGTAGCTAACAGACCCGGAGGCACCCCTTACAAATTCTCAGAGTGGAAGACATCTTCGTTAACGGTAATTCCCTGACGAAGTAGGGCAGTCTTATCTTACAACAATGACGACAGCGCAGTCTAATAGCAGAGTAATCTCTCCACGCATGAGACACTTCCGAGAATCCGTTCGCCGGATAGGGACAATTTATTTTCTTCCGAAGAGGTTGAATACAGCAAACAACGTATTTTTCTCCCTTTTTCTCATATTCAGCACTAACAAAATAAATCTTATACTCTACGTGCCCTCATCACAGCTATTCAGTGGAAACCACACTAGAGAAGACTTTTTAGAAGCAAAAATGGATGCAAATGGAAAAATCTTACTAATTTCCAAGGGCCAACCGATGAACCCAATGAGTCAAGAACCAGCAACATAAAACCATCTACTTTAGATTAGTTTCCATGGAGAGTCATTATCACCTGCACTCACAGACAATGTTATCCCACAAAGGTACCTCTATTTTACAAGCCAAGTAACCAATGTGTTTTTTACGGTAACATTTGAGTGACACATCGAAGTGAACCTAACGAAGTTACAAAATGTCAGACAATCGCCAATGGTGGAGTTTGCTTTATGAAGACCGGAACTGAGTACACATTGCGTATGATATGTAAGCGGATGAAAACGATATGCATGTACAATGCCATGTGTCTAAGAACATTACGACGGCTAAAGAAAAGACGTAAAGGCTAGACAAACAGAAGTTCCAAGAGCCTTCACCGCCTGATGCGTGTTTGATGATGACTACCTGGAGGGTGGCCAGATGCTGATGTGGACCTAAAAAGCTCGATGGAAACCAATACTGCATCCGATGAAGGTAAATGAGACTTCCGTGCGCTGCTAGTGTTCTCTGTTCTTTCTCGAACTAGACGAACGATAAATCCTGATGAGTACTCTGCTTCACTCAAACGCACCGGAAAGCTAGCAACGACACCAGATTGGTCGCCAGAAATACATACAGAAAACCCGTCGGCGAGTGGAGGACTTCCAGGATATCTCCAGTAAAAGAGTACCTGGTCGCGTTAAGTGCAGAGCACTGAACAGTGCCTACCCTGACCTTCACGTTTCTTCAAACGATTACAGTCTTAACGTTCCTATCATAAGGCGGTATCGGATCCGACAAGTCTTGTTTGTTTTCGTTCGCACGGGAAACAGCGCTAGTGTTGGCATCAAACCTTTAATTACCCTATCAGGCAGAAGCTCGCATCACAGCAGCGTGAAAAGTTAACTCAACCTTTAATTTGTCCCACAATTTAGGTACTACGAGGGCGCATTCCACCCCTGTGTCGGGTACACCACCACCGTGTAATTTACGTTATCATTTATCATCACGTAGGTCAAGCCTAAGTGGATATTCCTTTATTATTCATCTTTTGCAGTTTACTGTAGCAGAATATCAACCGTTTGGTATGGATGATGAAATTCGTCAACAACTCTTTCGGCAACTGGCTGCAGATACAAATGACGAATGCGAAAGTGTAGACGACTCGTGTAGTGAAACGAGCGATGTAATTTTACAAAATGATAATTACGTGGCAGACACCGCTTCACCCTCTGACGAGGCTATGTCAGATTTTTCAGCAAATTAAACTTTCTCCATGAGTAAATACAGAATTTGGGCGAGATTTCTGAACTATTTGGTAAGATGACCCTATTTTATGAATGTTTTCACCTACTCCACAAAAAAACCATACTCGTCTTCCAGGACATAAAGGTAGGGCTAAAGGTCTTGTCAAAGAGAGTGAAATATTTTCGCTATTTATCACTGATGGATTGATTGACGTACTGGTGAAACACATCAACGAAGAAATTGACCATAAAGCAGTCAAGTACAAGTAAACACGATGGTACATCGGTGGATCTAATTCAACAGAACCTGTTGTTCATGTCTGGGCTCTTAAAATATTCTGTACTGACCGCAACTAACATGTTTTCTCACATTTACCGCGCATTTTTGTTTCGATGCAAAATGACAAAAAAATAAACTAATTTTTACTGAGTGTAGTACGTTCTGATACGAAACTGCATGGGATCTTGGGGGGGGGGGGGGGGGAGGGGGGGCGTTAACTTTGTCGCCTTCCGGAATTTTAGAATTTGATCAATCAAAATTGTTCGGAATACTACAGTCCTTCAGAATATGTCACTGCTGATTAGACCATTTTGGGCTTTAGGGACAGACACCCTTATCGTATGTTTATACACCATAAACTATATATATATATATATATATGGTCTTCAAGATCATCGCAATATGTAATGTGAGAAAGTTTGATTTTTTTTGGACAGATTCCTTATGTTGACAGAATAAACCCGAAATAACCTTACTCTCGCCAACATAGTATGTTCTACATCTTAGCTGTATCACTGAAAGGAACCAACAGGAATGTGACAGCCGACAACTGGTTCTCCTCTTGCGAATTAGTTAATACGAGGGCTATCCACAAAGTACTTTACGTTTTCGTTTGTGTCCGTTGGGGGCGGGGCTAGCGCGGCCATCTTGGTGTCATGGCATTCCGCCGCTCAGTCGGCTTCCTGCCGTGCCAGTGAGAGGTTCGTGTTGTACTCCGTTGAGTTACTGTGACAGTTTGAAAAGTCAGCGTTAATTGAAAATGCCGCGAAATGTGAAGTGCGTGCTGTAATAAGGTTTCTGACTGCAAAAAACTGTACACCGATAGAAACCTATCGGCAGCTTTGTGAAGTGTATGGGGACAACATAATCACTGAAGGTGGAGTGCGTCAATGCGTCAGAAAATTTAAAAATGGCCCAACTAACGCTCACGACGAAGAGCGAAGTGGAAGACACAGCATAGTGACTGCCGAACTTGTCGAAAAAGTCGATGCCGCGGTCCGTGAAAACCGTAATTTCACAATAACGCAACACACTGAGTTTTCCACAAATTTCACGAAGTTTGTTGCACGAAATCATTACCGAAAAGCTTGGTTACCACAAGTTTTGTGCAAGATGGATACCAAAAATCTTGACAGAGATTCACAAAAATCAGCGAATCGCTGCAGCGTTAACGTTTTTGGACGCTTACGACAAAGATGGCGACTCATTACTCGATCGCATCGTTACTGGTGACGAAACATGGGTTAAGCATGTGAACTGCGAGACAAAATTGCAGTCAATGCAGTGGGGCACACAAATTCCCCCCAAAAACCCAAGAAATGCATGCAGACAATGTCGGCAAGAAGGTGATGGCGACTGTCTTTTGGGACAGAAAAGGTGTGATTTTTGTGCATTTCCTGGAAAGAGGCACTACAATAAACTCTCAAAGGTATTGCCAAACTCTGCACAACCTCAGAAGAGCAATACAAAACAAGCGCAGGGGAAAGTTGGGCTCAAAGATCTTGATGATTCACGACAACGCCCTGGCCCACACGGCAAATTCCACTCGTGAAGTTCTCGAATCTTAAGTGGGAGTTGTTTCCTCATCCGCCGTACAGTCCCGACCTGGCACCGACCGACTTCCACTTATTCCCAGCAATGAAGAAGTGGTTGGCTATGCAGCGTTTTGATGACGACGCACAGCTTCAAGAAGAGGTAACCACGTGGTTGAAGGCGCAGACGGCCGAATTTTACGACGAAGGAATTTCCAAGCTCGTCCATCGCTACGATAAGTGCCTTAATTTAAATGGCAACTATGTAGAAAAGTAGTATTGAAGTGTGGCTTTCATCTGTATATAATAAAAAAAATTTCCAATACTTTATTTTTAATTCCAAAACGTAATGTACTTTGTGGATAGCCCTCGTAAATTAAGTGAAAGGAAACTCACTTTAGTCGGTACGCTCCGGAGGAGCAACAAAGAGCTTTCTCCATCCATGGTAAATCGCAAAGGTTGTAATAGGTGTACTTCAAAATTTATTTTATGATCCGAAGATGTTTTTTTCTTTCTGTCCGAAGAAAAATATAACTATAGACCTCATATCTTCCAGGCATTCCACTGGTGACATTGGCCGAATCAGGCAAAAAAGTGTCTTATTTTCGATGAAATATGTCATGCAAAATCCGTCAAAAGAATACTTCTATGGCATTTTAAATACACCGAAGTAAATTTCTATGAAATCTACAAGCTAAATATGCCACAAGAACATAAAAGCAACACCTGTGGGGCCGAGCTTTTGAAGAAACGTTCTTGTTTAGTGGTTACACCACATGTGAACAGGATGACAAATCCCCATATTAATAAAACATACAATAAATCTGCAACATACTAGGAACAAACATCGCGAAGATGCACCTTCACTAACTCCAACGGCCAGGAAAAGTTTTCTTTTGTGGACGGAAGAAGAATCGAAGAGTGAATCACCTACGCACTAAGTGCAAGAAAAGTGTTTGTTGGGAACACAAGAAATTGATTTGTCCGTCATGCATAAATACAAATAAAAACAATCGTTATTAAAGAACAAAAAGTTCGTTCCGAATTAACAAAATTGTAATTTTATAAATAAAACACATGGTTTTGTGCTTTATACATGGTTTCTTTAACGTCCATTTATATATGTAAATGAAATGAACCTGATTTATAAGGGTAGAAATAGTTGTTTTACTTGCTTACGGCCTTGTTACGTGTGTCCCGATATGCCAGTTTGTGGCAGGACGGTTAAGTCTTACCATCGTGTCAGACACACGTGACATAAGGAAACCATGAAGCATGCAGCTATTTTCGATGGCGGGCTTTCAGAAGCTAACTTCAGTTAGGGTTACCCGAGCCAGCAACGGAGTCTGTGGCATCGATTGACAGACGGTGCCAGACGCGCGTTGCTTCGACGTCCACTGGACTCATTGGACGGGCAAAACTGGCAGCCGTCCAGGAGCAGCCAGTAAACATGCTACACCAAACCGCTGAGCCGAATGCTAGGGCAGGCGGGCAGAAAATTCATAATATCGTAAAACATTTTGGTTATAAAAGCGTCGGCATGTACTACAAGAAAACCATTTTCACGGCTAAACGAATACATTAAACTTTTATTTCGTTCTTCTTTCAATTTCTTGCAGTGTACTATTTTAAACTTTGAGAGGTTTTCATTTTCAAACTTTTCAATTTAGTAGAAATTTAGTACATCCTTCCAACCAATCTGAGGTGGATAAGCTCTTTTCCTGTTTCAATGCTTTCAAGCTCTGGACTGAGCTGAAACAAATCCGAACGGGCCATGGCAGGTGCAAAGATGCACTTCAGAAGCAGAGCAAGCTGCCCAGTTGGGACTGTGACTGATGAGCTCCGCGCCAGACTATACACCACCACAATGTCAGAGACTGTCGGATTCGAGCCTATCACTGTAGCGAAGATTTCCTGCTATGAACACCAGATGCCATGCCGTGCCCTGCAGTGTAGAACTGGGCATTCACTTAAACACACGTAACTGCGTCAAGTTGCGTGCCCATGTGTGCACACACTTTAACAATTTTGTTTATTAGCCATAACATAAACAAATGTGATCAACGTCATTAACGCACGTAATCCGTCCCATTGCCCACTCTCCGCTGAAATTTTTAATTTGTGTCACCACTGACGCTTTCACATCTTGCGCTTTTTTGACTGAACTCTCATCAGTCCACGCATGGTTGTAGGGGGTGGCAGCAGGGTGTTCGATCTGAAGCCTCTGTCTCTGTGCGCATCTACTGCACTCATGTCTTGGTCTCGTTCTACAATTTTTACCCTTCATACCTCCCCTCCAGTATTAAATTTATGATTACTTTATACCTCAGAATGAGTTTTTGTTTTAAAGTATTTGTGCCAAAACGCTTTTTCCTCCAAATCGATTCGGTACCTCTCTATTAGTTGTCATATGTACCCATCAAATTAATTGTGCGCTTCCGGGTTCAACACTTTTAGCAAAAATCTCAAAGTTTTTGACCGATTTAGATCAAATTTTTATATGATACTCTAATATACTTTATGTGTAATACATTAATGTGCATATAATACAAATAAGGGAATCATTGTTAACAAAATGCTGGAAAGTTCTTGACTTCAAATTTTTACACAATACCCTAATAAACGTTCAGACGGACATACGCTGCATATCTTTTTAACTCATTTTACCCCACTGTTCCTTTTTGGAACAATAGTTAGTAATTTTTTGTGGACAGGGATTTTGGTTTTCGGTAAGTTTGTCACACTGCTGGCCTTCTACATGCTCTTTGCTTTTACACAAACTGTCAGTTGTGCTGCGAGCATCTGCATAGAAACACCATAGTTGGTGCAGTAATAATTACTGTTTGTGGAAAAATGAGTACAAGGAGAGGATAAGTAAGTTTTACTATATTTGACAGTGGATAACGATATTATAGTTTCTAAATATGACGTATAAATACAAGAATGATAGCGTGTGTGTGTGTGTGTGTGTGTGTGTGTGTGTGTGTGTGTGTGTGTGTGTGTGTGTGTGTGTGTACGCGCGCGCATATCTGTTCTCAACAATGCATTATAACTGAGTGTTCCATTTTTGGGACAGTGGGATTGAATGGGTGCATTTTAGGTTGACTGCCGATAAAATTATGGCATTATTGTAAGAGGACATTTATTTTTCTAATGCGGATTTAATGCCCCCCATGAACCATGGACCTTGCCGTTGGTGGGGAGGCTTGCGTGCCTCAGTGATACAGATAGCCGTACCGTAGGTGCAACCACAACGGAGGGGTATCTGTTGAGAGGCCAGACAAACGTGTGGTTCCTGAAGAGGGGCAGCAGCCTTTTCAGTAGTTGCAAGGGCAACAGTCTGAATGATTGACTGATCTGGCCTTGTAACAATAACCAAAACGGCCTTGCTGTGCTGGTACTGCGAACGGCTGAAAGCAAGGGGAAACTACAGCCGTAATTTTTCCCGAGGGCATGCAGCTTTACTGTATGATTACATGATGATGGCGTCCTCTTGGGTAAAATATTCCGGAGGTAAAATAGTCCCCCATTCGGATCTCCGGGCGGGGACTACTCAAGAGGATGTCGTTATCAGGAGAAAGAAAACTGGCGTTCTACGGATCGGAGCGTGGAATGTCAGATCCCTTAATCGGGCAGGTAGGTTAGAAAATTTAAAAAGGGAAATGGATAGGTTGAAGTTAGATATAGTGGGAATTAGTGAAGTTCGGTGGCAGGAGGAACAAGACTTCTGGTCAGGTGACTACAGGGTTATAAACACAAAATCAAATAGGGGTAATGCAGGAGTAGGTTTAATAATGAATAGGAAAATAGGAATGCGGGTAAGCTACTACAAACAGCATAGTGAACGCATTATTGTGGCCAAGATAGATACGAAGCCCACGCCTACTACAGTAGTACAAGTTTATATGCCAACTAGCTCTGCAGATGACGAAGAAATTGAAGAAATGTATGATGAAATAAAAGAAATTATTCAGATTGTGAAGGGAGACGAAAATTTAATAGTCATGGGTGACTGGAATTCGAATGTAGGAAAAGGGAGAGAAGGAAACATAGTAGGTGAATATGGATTGGGGGACAGAAATTAAAGAGGAAGCCGCCTGGTAGAATTTTGCACAGAGCACAACATAATCATAACTAACACTTGGTTTAAGAATCATGAAAGAAGGTTGTATACATGGAAGAACCCTGGAGATACTAAAAGGTATCAGATAGATTATATAATGGTAAGACAGAGATTTAGGAACCAGGTTTTAAATTGTAAGACATTTCCAGGGGCAGATGTGGACTCTGACCACAATCTATTGGTTATGACCTGTAGATTAAAACTGAAGAAACTGCAAAAAAGTGGGAATTTAAGGAGATGGGACCTGGATAAACTAAAACAACCAGAGGTTGTACAGAGATTCAGGGAGAGCATAAGGGAGCAATTGACAGGAATGGGGGAAATAAATACAGTAGAAGAAGAATGGGTAGCTTTGAGGGATGAAGTAGTGAAGGCAGCAGAGGATCAAGTAGGTAAAAAGACGAGGGCTAGTAGAAATCCTTGGGTAACAGAAGAAATATTGAATTTAATTGATGAAAGGAGAAAATATAAAAATGCAGTAAGTGAAACAGGCAAAAAGGAATACAAACGTCTCAAAAATGAGATCGACAGGAAGTGCAAAATGGCTAAGCAGGGATGGCTAGAGGACAAATGTAAGGATGTAGAGGCCTATCTCACTAGGGGTAAGATAGATACCGCCTACAGGAAAATTAAAGAGACCTTTGGAGAGAAGAGAACCACTTGTATGAATATCAAGAGCTCAGATGGAAACCCAGTTCTAAGCAAAGAAGGGAAAGCAGAAAGGTGGAAGGAGTATATAGAGGGTCTATACAAGGGCGATGTACTTGAGGACAATATTATGGAAATGGAAGAGGAGGTAGATGAAGATGAAATGGGAGATATGATACTGCGTGAAGAGTTTGACAGAGCACTGAAAGACCTGAGTCGAAACAAGGCCCCCGGAGTAGACAATATTCCATTGGAACTACTGACGGCCGTGGGAGAGCCAGTCCTGACAAAACTCTACCATCTGGTGAGCAAAATGTATGAAACAGGCGAAATACCCTCAGACTTCAAGAAGAATATAATAATTCCAATCCCAAAGAAAGCAGGTGTTGACAGATGTGAAAATTACCGAACTATCAGCTTAATAAGTCACAGCTGCAAAATACTAACACGAATTCTTTACAGACGAATGGAAAAACTAGTAGAAGCCAACCTCGGGGAAGATCAGTTTGGATTCCGTAGAAACACTGGAACACGTGAGGCAATACTGACCTTACGACTTATCTTAGAAGAAAGATTAAGGAAAGGAAAACCTACGTTTCTAGCATTTGTAGACTTAGAGAAAGCTTTTGACAATGTTGACTGGAATACTCTCTTTCAAATTCTAAAGGTGGCAGGGGTAAAATACAGGGAGCGAAAGGCTATTTACAATTTGTACAGAAACCAAATGGCAGTTATAAGAGTCGAGGGACATGAAAGGGAAGCAGTGGTTGGGAAGGGAGTGAGACAGGGTTGTAGCCTCTCCCCGATGTTGTTCAATCTGTATATTGAGCAAGCAGTAAAGGAAACAAAAGAAAAATTCGGAGTAGGTATTAAAATTCATGGAGAAGAAATAAAAACTTTGAGGTTCGCCGATGACATTGTAATTCTGTCAGAGACAGCAAAGGACTTGGAAGAGCAGTTGAATGGAATGGACAGTGTCTTGAAAGGAGGGTATAAGATGAACATCAACAAAAGCAAAACAAGGATAATGGAATGTAGTCTAATTAAGTCGGGTGATGCTGAGGGGATTAGATTAGGAAATGAGGCACTTAAAGTAGTAAAGGAGTTTTGCTATTTGGGGAGCAAAATAACTGATGATGGTCGAAGTAGAGAGGATATAAAATGTAGGCTGGCAATGGCAAGGAAAGCGTTTCTGAAGAAGAGAAATTTGTTAACATCGAGTATTGATTTAAGTGTCAGGAAGTCATTTCTGAAAGTATTCGTATGGAGTGTAGCCATATATGGAAGTGAAACATGGACGATAAATAGTTTGGACAAGAAGAGAATAGAAGCTTTCGAAATGTGGTGCTACAGAAGAATGCTGAAGATTAGATGGGTAGATCACATAACTAATGAGGAAGTATTGAATAGGATTGGGGAGAAGAGAAGTTTGTGGCACAACTTGACCAGAAGAAGGGATCGGTTGGTAGGACATGTTCTGAGGCATCAAGGGATCACCAATTTAGTATTGGAGGGCAGCGTGGAGGGTAAAAATCGTAGAGGGAGATCAAGAGATGAATACACTAAGCAGATTCAGAAGGATGTAGGTTGCAGTAGGTACTGGGAGATGAAAAAGCTTGCACAGGATAGAGTAGCATGGAGAGTTGCATCAAACCAGTCTCGGGACTGAGGACCACCACAACAACAACAACAACAACAACAACAACAACAATGCGGATTTATACATAAATCGCACTGATGGCCCATGGCGGTCATCAGATGACGATTCTGGTGACAAGTGTGAAAGTGAGATAAATCATGTAAGTGGCAACCAGCTAAGATCTGTTGCAGAAGCAAAAGTTACAAAATATTATGATGGAGAAACTATTACCCAAGAGGTAAATATTAGACATTACTATGAATTTTCATTAATAAATACACTTATTAGAATTTTCTAAGTTACTTATCTGTAACTATAGAAATTTATTTATGGTTTCTAGAAAGTTCATTTTTTATATTACAGATAAATCCTAGGGAGTTTAATGAGCCATCGTGTTCAACTTCTGATGCTCCCTGTATCGATAGTGTTCTCAGTCTGGAATAAAATATTATTCTTGTTACTGGCAAAAGAAAGGGGGCTGATAGGAGATGGCCTCAGAATGACATACATGAAGTGCAGATGAAGAGATGGACCCTTCCAGAATTTTTGACAGAAGAAATGTCACCAGTACAGTTATTCCAACTGTTTTATGACATTATTGTAGACATGTTAGCCAATTACACAAATATTTAAGCTCATCAGGAGGGAGATACAACATTAAATGTGTGAAGTGCAGAAATAAGAGTATAATTGGCCATATTTCTTATGACAGGTTACAATCCTTTACCACGATATAGAAAGTACTGGGAAATGAGCGAGGATTGCCACAATCTAGCTGTGCCAAAAGCAAAGGTAGGGAGAAGACTTGAAAAAATGGTGAAATATATACAAGCCTGCGATAACAACAACTTACCCAAAGCTGAAAGATTTTCGAAAGTGAGACCCCTTTGGAAACTCTTCAACAATAGGTGGCTGGAAACTTTACTTCATTTCCACTTTTGGATCCACTAAAAGAAAAGGGCTGCACTGGAACAGGAACAGTTCGCTCAAATAGAACAGAGGGTGCTCCTCTGCAAGACTTTCATAAAATAAAAAAGCTCCAAGGGAAACATATGACCAAGTAACCGATAATAAATCTGGATTGACTGATTCGTTACAATGACAACATAATTGTTGCCATCGCCTCAAACAAAAGTGGAGTTCAAACAACTGGACAATCCAAACGATACAGTAGGACTGAGAGAAAGTTTATTGATACAATTGCTCCTGCTGCATTTTTTAGCTGCAACACTTACATGGGAGGAGTGGACGGACTTGATGAAAATACAGGATTTCAGAACAAAGGAATGGTAGTACCAACTTTTTGCCTTCCCGCTGAATGCATCAATAAACAATGCTTGGTTGCTGTATAGACAAACAGTACAGCATAAAGGCAATCCAATCTTGTCTTACTGGCTTCACAAGTTATGCGGTCAACTGCTACTTTCATAAGTACAACTCACGACAGTCACCCGCCCATCCAGTGCGAAATCCAAAAGCCTACATAAACGGGAGCTCAATGATACGCGCTACGGTGGACATCATCATCTGATTGTACCACTAGGCAAAGAACTAAGATGTGGCCAGTGCAAGAAGAACAACAGAACAATGTAAGAAATTTAAAATTCCTTTGCATGTGAACTGTTCTGCATAGTTTCACACAAAAGTTGAAACTGAACTCAAACACAGTGCAGTCTTGTTTATTCCTTATTTGGTTATATATTCACATTTTGTACCATCTATAAATGAGCTGTATAAAATATGTAGTGAGAAAAACAAACGAAAACATGAAAAATTTACACATAATATCACGACGTGTTAAGTAAAGTGAAAAGGCGAAAACGGCTATTTTTAGTATATGTCACTAAAAATAAGTGAGAAATGCCCCAATGTGCACGAAAAATGTAATGGATTTTGCAGCCAACAATACGTAACTAAAATCTGAAGGAAGCTTATACTATTTCAGTCAAAGTTTTATAAAATTAGTTCTTTAAGTGGATTGTTTTAAGTATTGCATTTCTTAATTGTCGTTCTTGCCGTGGTGCAATATATAGGGTGATTCACAAAGATACGCAAATATTTTAATAAGTTATTCTACAAGTAAAACTAAAGAAAAGAGTTCATGTAGACACATGTCCGCAAATGTTTAGTTACGGCTAATAAAAGATTTTGCCTGAAATTTTGAACTTTGCTAACATGAAGACATCGCAAAACAGTACGAGGTTAAAAGAAAGCATAATTTCCATTTATTTTGTTGTTATTGATCTGGTGAATCTAATAAAACATGTTCCAGGCGTGTATTTGCTGTAGTTTTCCAGACCATCGAGAGAAGCAAAGAAGTAAATTAGTAAAATTTTTAATTTATTAACTACACGCCCAATTTGTTTCTTTAAATTCCAGACAATTGCACAAAGTTTTCAACATACGTTGTAGAGAACTTAATTTTGGAAAAAATGATTTAACAAACTGTATGAATGTGTCGGATAATCTGCTTTTATTAATACCATAGCACATGTGAATTCATGTTAAACCGGAAAAAACAAAGCTCAAACTTCATGCAAAATCTTATCAGCCGTAACTAACCATTTGCGGACCTATGTTTATATGAACTTTTTTCTTTAGTTTTACTTGTAGAATAACATACTGAAGTATTTGCATACCTTAGTGAATCACCCTGTAACCTCTCTATGTTATGTGGCCTTCAAAAAACTACGCACAAGGTCTTTATATTCTCTTACTCGCTACGCGCGAAGTTTTAGTCCTACGGAAAAAAAAATGAACAGGAAGTGTTTGTAGGAAAGGGAGACATATCTCGCTGAAGGCCACGATTTTCAAGTTATTCACGGAAAACGGTCAGAAGTCATCTTCAAATGCACCTCCACTCCCACACTCATTCCCCCTGTGTGCAACTACACAAACTAATCTCTAATGATTGGGCTACTACGCCACCATCATAATTGGTTATTTCGTCAGCATTATTAATTTAAACGTGCCCTTGAGTGTACTTGGACGAAAATGACTTTGGAGCCATTACACCAAAACTAATTACATTGACAATTCGATCCAAGCTTAACCCTTAGCAGCACAGTAGCAATACGTTCAGTCAATGAAGGCCAAGAAAGTTAAAACGCGGGGAATATTCGTATAAGTAGACTATTTGTGTGCAGTGGCCGGACAGAGAGCCACGAACAACATACTTGGAATTCGAAATGGTGGGGGATGAGTATGGCGGTGTAGGAACGTTTAAAAGTCTATTTTATACGTTTTTCTTGAATTACAAACTGACCTCAAGCGAGAACATATCCCATCACAAAATTTAACTACGTTAAATTTCCTACAACAAAGGTCCTGTCCATTTTTTCTGCTGGACTAATAGTTTGTGTATAGCGAGCGAGAGAATATGAAGGTCTCGAGCGTGGCTTCTGAAGGAACATTGCGGGCTGCTTGAACTGACAGCGGTTCGGGCAGCTCCGTCACTCTGTATATAACTGTAAACACAGAAGAACGCCGTTTTCTTCGTCGTATCAGTTTTAAGAGGAAATGGGTATGTTGTATTCATGGTTTATCGGATTCTGAATCATCCGAAACTCGGCAATCCTACGCTTTCACAGCCAAACTACGGGAAATATTGTCATTGAAGTTATCACAGATTCAGCAGCAGGAGATTGGTTGGTTTAAAAGAGGCGGAAAGTGACTACGAGGTCATCGGTCCCTTGTTCCTAATAAAACAATGCCACAAGTGTGAGAATAAAACGGACTAGACATATATCACAAATCAGATAGAAAGGAAAGACCACAAGTACGAAGGAAAGGCAACAAACACTAGAAGGAACAAAAGAGGACAAGAGAACAACAGAGATGTAAGAAACAGATGAGAGTAAAACAAGGAAGCAGATTACAGTGGCTGGCCGACCACGAAAATAAAAAGGAAAAGCCAGCCACCCTGCAATACATTAAAAGCTTCACACTAAAAGCTCTTGGGTGGAGGACAGAGGGACAAAGGACTGGCGCTAAAACTCAGATCGATTGATAAAACCCACCCTCATGGATGAAACGTAAAACCAGATCAGTCGACCAAATATTGTCTGCTAAAATCAATGATAACGAGTCCGGCAACTGAAGATGAGGTCGCAGGGCAGCCGAAGGAGGACAGAGCAGGAGAATATGGGCCACTGCCAACCTGGCGCCGCACCGACACTGAGGTGGGTCTTCACGGCGCAGGAGGCAGCCGTGGGTCACCCAAGTGTGGCCAATGCGGAGCCGGCAAGGACCCACAGAGTCCCTGCGAGAGGCAGTCATCGAGGACTTCCACACATTCGTGGTCCCCTTAATGGATCGCAGATTGTTGTGCGTACTGAGACTTTGCCATTCCGTCTCCCAAAGCTGAAAAACCTTGCGGCGTAATAACGAACGCAGTTCAGCTGCGGGGATGCCCATCTTCAGGAGTGGTTTCGTATAGCCTATTTGGCCAGCTTGTCAGCACGTTCATTTCCTGGGATACCGACGTAACCAGGGGTCCAGACGAACACCACTGAACGACTGAACCGTTCCAGGGCACAAATGGACTCCTGGATGGACGCTACCAAAGGATGTGGGTAGCACTTGTCGATAGTTTTCCGGCTGCTCAAGGAGTCAGTACATAAAAGAAAAGACTCCACAGGGCATGAACGGAGATACTGAACTGCACGAGAAATGGCCACCAGCTCTGTAGTGAATACACAGCAGTTATCAGGTAAGGAATGCTGTTCAATATGGCCGCCATGAACGTAGGCAAAGCCAACGCGACCATCAGCCATCGAGCCGTCGGTGTAAACCACTTCAGAGTCCCGGAACACGTCAAGAATCGTGGAGGGTTAACGGAGTCCTTACGGCCACGTGAAAGATCCAGACTAAGCTGCGGCCGAGACGTACACCATGGAGGCGTACGTGAACGGACCGCGATCGTCAGCCCCGACCTGTGCCGCCGATGTGGGAGATGGACTGCCGCGGGCGGGAAAACAAGACGGTAATTCAGGTAACTGGCAAGCAGTTGTCCACATCTGATCTGCAATGGAGGGACCCCAGATTCCACCAGTACGCTGGTCACCGGACTCTTCCTAAAAGCTCCAGTCACTAGTCGAACCCCACAGTGGTGCACAGGCTACAGTAAATGCAACGCTGAGGGCGCTGCCGAACCATAAACCACACTCCCATAATCAATTCGGGATTGGACAAGAGCTCTGTAGAGCCGCAGCAGCGTAGAGCGATCTGCACCCCATTTTGTGTTACTCAGGCAACGGAGGGCATAGAGGTGCTGCCAGCACTTCTGCTGAAGCTGACGAAGATGAGGAAGCCAAGTCAATCGAGTGTCTAAAACCAGTCCTAAGAATCGATACTACAGTGAGGGGATCATCATTGAGGTGCAGTGCTGATTTCGGATGAATGGTACGGTGCCAACAGAAGTGCATGACACACGACATTGCGGCTGAAAACTGGAAGACGTGGGCTAGAGCCCATGACTGCATCTTGTGGATGGCTCCCAGTAGGCGACGCTCAGTAACACCAGTACTGGAGCAGTAGAACGAAATGCAGAAGACGACTGCATACAGAGAAGCTGAGCCGGAGGGCCCGACAGCTGCTGCTAGACCGTTAATGGCCACTAAAAATAAAGATACACTCAATACAGAGCCGTGCAGGACTCCATTCTCCTGGATATGGATGGAATTATGGGAGGCACCAACTTGGACACGGAAAGTATGGAGCGACAGGAAGTTTCGGATAAAAATCGGGAGCGGGCCCCAGAGACCCCACTCATACAATGTGGCAAGGATATGATGTCGCCAGGTCGTGTCATATATTTTACATCAGTCAAAAAAGACGGCAACCAGGTGTTGCCATCTGGAAAATGCTGTTCGGATGGCAGACTCGAGGGACACAAGATTAACAGTGGTAGAGTGACCCTGGCAAAAGCCGCACTGGCATGGAACCAGTAGGCCACGTGGTTCCAGGACCCAACCCAACCGCCGACACACCGTACGTTCCAGCAGCTTACAAACAACGTTGGCGAGGCTGATGGGCCGATAGCTACACATCAAGAGGGTTTTTACGGGGTTTGAGCACCAGAATGAGGGTGCTCTCCCGCCATTGCGATGGAAAGACGCCATCGCACCAGATCCGGTTGAAGACGACGAGATGATGTCTCTTGTAGTCAGATGTTTAATCATCTGGCTGTGGATCCGATCAAGCCCAGGAGCTGTGTTCGGGCAACGTGCAAGGGCACTGAGGAGCTCCCGCGTTATAAATGGGGCGTTATAGGATTCACTGTGGCGTGTAGTGAATGAGAGGAAGTTCCCTTCCAGCCGCCGTTAGTGTGCGAAAGGCTGGGGGGTAATTCTCCGATGCAGAGGCTCGAGCAAACTGCTCGGCAATAGCGTTTGCGTCTGTAGATAACACGCCATTTATGGTAACACCGGGAACACCTGTTGGGCGTCTGGTACCCGAAAAGACGTTTGATCTTTGTGCAGACCTTGGGAAGGTGACGTATGGCACCCAATAGTCGAGACGTATCTCTCCCAACACTCCTGCTTCCCTCATTTGATAAGTTGGCGAACGCGGGCACGGAGCCGTTTAAAGGCTATGAGGTGCTCCTGGGAAGGGTGCCGCTAATGTCGCTGTGGAGATCGCCGTAGGAAAGGTTCAGGAAGTCGTTCAATCAGTGCAGCTAATACATTCAGAGGTACTGCAGAATCTGGAGGAAGATATACATTGCAGACAGTTATTTCCTGCATCGTCATTCTGACAGCTACAGCTTCAAGAGGGGTTTGAATGGGCACATGTCTACTACAGACTAAGTAGTGGCATAAATGCAAACTCCACCTGACAGTCGATTGTAGTCGCTACAGTTCCTGTAATATCCCTTATATCCGCAGAGGGTCGGGGTCCGCCTTGCCAGGAACCAGGTTTCCTGGAGGGAAATGCAGATAGCAGGTGTAAAGCTAAACAGTTGCCTTAGCTCAGCCAGGCGGAGTAAAAAACCGCCGCAATTCCACTGGAGGATGACATCGTCAGACTGGGGAGGCATGCAACATTCTGAGGTAGTTTATGCCTCAGTCACCTGCTGCAACCGGCTTATTGCCTGAGCAGTCTGTATCCACTGTGTCTGAGGCTCTGGCGAGATCTTCGTCCTCAGCCGACGCCAGAATCTCCATCCCATCCTCACACACAGAGCTTGTAGGTAGCAGTGGTGTGGGTCTTTGGGGTCGTCATTTTGGATTTCTCTCACTGCTCCTTGGGTTTCCCTGGCTGGGAGGACTTCACTGGCTCAGTCTCCGGGACTGAGGATAAGCATGAAGCCCTACGACCAGCTGCTTTTGGACTCTTCAGCCACTGGCAGGTGTCATCTTTCCCACTAGCTGAAACCTGGGAAGGACGTGACCCAAGGGACCCCTTCCTAGCGAGAGAAGCCGAAGAAGATTTTACGCTTCTCCAGTTTAGAAGTAGGGACGGATGTCCCCGATGGTTGGGGGAGGGGGGGGGTGTTGCTCCCGAGGTAGGTGGTGCAGGAGCAATAGGAAGGAAAATGCCCCACCATCAAGGGGCAAGTGTAGTCTTCCGGCTCTGAGAGGTGACCTGGGTTGGCGGAGCTGATGGTGCCAGAACTGTTGTAGCGGTGGCATACGACGATATCATACGCACAGGACGCAGGCATTCAAATTTTTACTTAGCTTCTGTGTAGGTCAGTGCGTCCAGAGCCCTTTACTCCATGATTTTCCTTTCTTTCTGGAGAATCCTGCAATATGGCGAGCAAAGCGAATGGTGCTCTCCACATTTGACACAGATGGGGGGCGTGGCACATGGAGTATTGGGATGTGATGGGCGTCCAGAATCTCAACATGCGACGCTGGAAGTACACCGGGAAGACATATGGCCGAACTTCCAGCACTTAAAGCAATGGGGGAGGGATATAGGGCTTTACATCACAGCAGCAGACCATCGCCTTGACCTTCTCGGGCAATTACCACCCTCGAAGGCCAAGATGAAGGCACTGGTGGCAACCTGATCATCCCTTGGATCCCAGTGGACACCCCGGACGATATGTACACCTCGCCGCTTTAAATTGGCATGCAGCTCATCGTCAGACTGCAAAAGAAGGTCCCTGTTAAATACGATACCCTGGACCATATTTAAACTGTTATGGGGCGTGATGGTTACAGAAACATCCCCCAGCTTGTCACAACCAAGTAACTCCCGCGACTGGGCAGAGGATGCTGTTTTGATCAACACCGACTAACTGCTTTTTGGACAAGCCCTTCATCTCCCCAAACTTGTCCTCTAAATGCTCAACAAAAAACTAAGGCTTCGTCGTCATGAAAGATTCCTGATCAGCCCTTGAACTGGGGCGAGTAAGATCCTCTGCCATCCTTAGCCTGACGTTCTTCCCATGGTGTGGCCAACGAGGGGAACGATTTGGGGTCTTACTTCCATGTATCGAACTGAGCTCATGAACGCTTTGAGACTACTTGTGTTTCACCACCAGCAAGAGATGATCGACTATGCTTCATAGCGTGTCATCCACCATGATGCCACCCACTCCAACCAGAGGCCCTATCCAAGGGCGCCATCCAGCCGCAGCAAAGGTCACCTCACAGAATGGTCATTGCTGGGAGTCCCGATGCCGCAGGGGGATGGGCATCTACCCCTTGGCATGTGTGGGGAGTTAATGGCGCAGGTATCAGCAGAGCGATCCCTGTGTGGTCAGCGGGCTACAACCAACAGGGTACATGGTGGCCGCGCCACAAAGGCCTGGCTACCGTGCTGGATATCAGATGCAAAGAAGTCCATGGTCATCGTCGACGCAGAAATCGACACTGCATGGTGGAAAACGTACCCAGGAAGGTGTCCTCACGCAAGAGATGGAGAATGAGCGGGACTGAAATGCAACGACGAGAAAGTAGGCTAAGATCTCTATGCACGATTGACAATACACCATGCAAAGCGCCTTTCCCCAATTGGCTCGCTCTTCGGGAAAATTTTGAAGAATGGAGGTCAAACCCTACAGGGGACCATCACATGAAGTCCGAACCGTGTGAAACTCCTTTTAGTCGCCTCTTACGACCTATTCTAACCACCGGACCTGCAGGGGGAGGCAGCTGGAGATGTCTCTCCTGTGCCCCTTATATTAATGATCCCAATCGATTTACCCATTCATTTTAAGT
Organism: Schistocerca serialis cubense; assembly: GCF_023864345.2. Classification (NCBI taxonomy): domain Eukaryota; kingdom Metazoa; phylum Arthropoda; class Insecta; order Orthoptera; family Acrididae; genus Schistocerca; species Schistocerca serialis. Next base: position 607,872,776 of record NC_064644.1, on the reverse strand, counting down.
GCCTCCACTCAGAATAACTAATAACGCTCAAGGCCACAGCGAGAGCGGAAAAGAAGATGGCCAGAGAGCGAGACGGGAAACACACAGAGAGAGAGGAGTGACGAGGAGGTGGAGAGAGTGGAGGGAATGAAGAGATGAACAGTAAGAGGAGGGAAGATGATGAGGTGGTCAAAAAGAGGGCGGGGGGAGGGGGGCGGAGGAGGGAAGAGGAGGAGGTCGACAAAAAGAGGGGGAGGAGGACATTAGGACATATACAATTCTCATACATAGTGAGAAATTGTGGAGTACTTCCTGATTCGATAGTGTACAATATTTCTAAGACCGACCTACTCATCATCTTCAGCTGCTGCTTGTGTTAATATTTCGTGTACTCACTGTCTGGTTGGAGCAAAAAAACAGTCATCTCATTTCAAGACACTACTCATTCCGTCCAACAGTTCTTACAAGTCACTTACCGTCTGACAATTACGCCATGGGCAAACTTTGTTCGGGTGGCAACAATTAAAACAAAGGCTTTTATGTTGGGACGAAATCTTTTCACGATATGTCATTTAACTTTGTCCTCCGAATGTCAAAACCATAATGCCAAAATATTTTGTCGACACACACCTACAAAGGGAGAAATGGCCACTGTAATAAAATAAGAGAATTCAGAGTTCGCACGGAAAGATTCACGTGCTCGTTTCTCGGGAGTGGAACAGCCAAGAAATAATCTTACAGTGGTTCTGTTACTCGTATTTCACAGGTCGAGTTGCAAAGTAGCCGAATAGATGTGAATACTTCTGAACCACATCCAAGATTTGTGTACCCAGATGTATCAAAGACATTTGACGAGAACAGAAAGCAATGAGCCCGATCAATGTATTTGAACTATCGTTCAAATTTAGTTTCTGGTGTTTCTATATAAAACTTAAGCAATGCGCAAACAAGTTTCACCAAAGCGCGCGCGAGCGCGTGTGTACGCAGTTTAAGTAAAACAGTAATTTATGTCAAATCGATTTTGTGAAGTACAAGAAACTTCTTTCTGTGAACATGAACTTTAACAGTACCTTCCTAAATAATACGTAAGCACCACAACTAAGTCCTCGCCATATTGTACCGAACTGTCGAAACGTCGACATTACGCCAGGATTCTTTGAACTTTAGAATATGCCGAGTTCATGCTCACTAAGTTTCCCAGGATCTCTCACATTCTGGCAATATTTTTGTGCAAATTCGCAACTGTATGAACGTATATTTTATTTTCTCCTGTGAGCGCGTTTTAGAATCCCAAAAGGCCGAATCTGCATAATATAATCGCGAAACCTGCCTGTGCTTGTAAGTTTAAGGTGTCTTACATCTCGTGACAAACTCGCACCCACCTTCCTCCATTAGTTTCTTTCATACAACAACAATGTTTCATAAAGCATGATGAGATCGCCATCAGTATGAAGTTTTGAAGGACTGCGAGCAGTCGTTTCAAAGTAAAGACATTTTCTCGGAGCACTGATGGGCTGAAGCACTCTAGAAACTACGAGGGGCGTTTGAAAGGTATGTGCAAAAATAAAAACTACTTACGTGTTTGGAGTAAACCTTTTTTATTTTTCAACATAGTCTCCTTTTAGACTTTTACACTTCGTCCAACGCTGTTCTAATTTGTTGATCCCTTCTGAACAATAGGAACTGTCCAAGTCTGCAAAATAGCTATTAGTTGCTGCAATCACCTCCTCGTTTGAATAAAATATTTGTCCCACCAGCCATTTCTTCAAATTGAGGAACAAATAGTAGTCCGAGGGACTAGAATAGGAGGGGGGTATGAGAAACGAGTGGGAATCCTATTTCCATTAATTTTGCGACCACAACTGCTGAGGTGTGTGCTGGTGCACTGTCGTGATGGAAAAGGACTTTTTTGCGGTCCAATCGCCGGCGTTTTTCTTGCAGCTGTTTTCAAACTGTCCAATAACGATGAAGAATATTCAAATGTAATAGTTTTACCCTATTCCAGATAGTCGATGAGGATTATCCCTTGCGAATCCCAAAAGACAGTCGCCATAACCTTTCCGGCTGAAGGAATGGTCTTCGCCTTTTTTGGTGCGGATTCTCCCTTGGTAACCCATTGATTAGATTGTTTGGTCTCAGGGGTAAAGTAATGTATCCATGTTTCAATCGCAGTGACAAAAAGACGCTTGAAGTCCTGCGGATTGTTCCTGAACAGCTGCAAACCACCCTTGCAACACTTCACACGATTCCGTTTTTGGTCATGCGTGAGCAATAGCAGAACCCTTCTTGCGGATAGCTTTCTCATGTCCAAGTGTTTATGCAAAATATTATGTACCCATTCATTCTAGATGCCCACAGCACTAGCAATCTCACGCACCTTTAACTCTTCTACATCTACATCTATATCCATACTCCGCAAGCCACCTGACGGTGTGTGGCGGAGGGTACTCTGAGTCCCTCTATCGGTTCTCCCTTCTATTCCAGTCTCTTATTGTTCGTGGAAAGAAGGATTGTCGGTATGCTTCTGTGTGGGCTCTAATCTCTCTTATTTTATCCTCATGGTCTCTTCGCGAGATATACGTAGGAGGGAGCAATATACAGCTTGACTCTTCGGAGAAGGTATGTTCTCGAAACTTTAACAAAAGCCCGTACCGAGCTACTGAGCGTCTCTCCTGCAGAGTCTTCCACTGGAGTTTATCATCTCCGTAACGCTTTCGCGATTAGTAAATGATCCTGTAACGAAGCGCGCTGCTCTCCGTTGGATCTTCTCAATCTCTTCTATCAACCCTATCTGGTACGGATCCCACACTGCTGAGCAGTATTCAAGCAGTGGGCGAACAAGCGTACTGTAACCTACTTCCTTTGTTTTCGGATTGCATTTCCTTAGGATTCTTCCAATGAATCTCAGTCTGGCATCTGCTTTACCGACGATCAACTTTATATGATCATTCCATTTTAAATCACTCCTAATGCGTACTCCCAGATAATTTATGGAATTAACTGCTTCCAGTTGCTGACCTATTTTGTAGCTAAATGATAAGGGATCTATCTTTCTATGTATACGCAGCACATTACACTTGTCTACATTGAGATTGAATTGCCATTCCCTGCACCATGCGTCAATTCGCTGCAGATCCTCCTGCATTTCAGTACAATTTTCCATTGTTACAACCTCTCGATATACCACAGCATCATCTGCAAAAAGCCTCAGTGAACTTCCGATGTCATCCACAAGGTCATTTATGTATACTGTGAATAGCAACGGTCCTATGACACTCCCCTGCGGCACACCTGAAATCACTCTTACTTCGGATGACTTCTCTCCATTGAGAATGACATGCTGCCTTCTGTTATCTAGGAACTCTTCAATCCAATCACACAATTGGTCTGATAGTCCATATGCTCTTACTTTGTTCATTAAACGACTGTGGGGACTGTATCGAACGCCCGCCGGAAGTCAAGAAACACGGCATCTACCTGGGAACCCGTATCTATGGCCCTCTGAGTCTCGTGGACGAATAGCGCGAGCTGGGTTTCACACGACCGTATTTTTCGAAACCCATGCTGATTCCTACAGAGTAGATTTCTAGTCTCCAGAAAAGTCATTATACTCCAACATAATACGTGTTCCAAAATTCTACAACTGATCGACGTTAGAGATATAGGTCTATAGTTCTGCACATCTGTTCGACGTCCCTTCTTGAAAACGGGGATGACCTGTGCCCTTTTCCAATCTTTTGGAACGCTACGCTCTTCTAGAGACCTACGGTACGCCGCTGCAAGAAGGGGGGCAAGTTCCCTCGCGTACTCTGTGTAAAATCGAACTGGTATCCTATCAGGTCCAGCGGCCTTTCCTCTTTTGAGCGATTTTAATTGTTTTTCTATCCCTCTGTCGTCTATTTCGATATCTACCATTTTGTCATCTGTGCGACAATCTAGAGAAGGAACTACAGTGCAGTCTTCCTCTGTGAAACAGCTTTGGAAAAAGACATTTAGTATTTCGGCCTTTAGTCTGTCCTCCTCTGTTTCAGTACCATTCTGGTCACAGAGTGTCTGGACATTTCGTTTTGATCCACCTACTGCCTTGACATAAGACCAAAATTTCTTAGGAGTTTCTGCCAAGTCAGTACATAGAACTTTACTTTCGAATTCATTGAACGCCTCTCGCATAGCCCTCCTCACACTACATTTCGCTTCGCGTAATTTTTGTTTGTCTGCAAGGCTTTGGCTATGTTTATGTTTGCTGTGAAGTTCCCTTTGCTTCCGCAGCAGTTTTCTAACTCGGTTGTTGTACCACGGTGGCTCTTTTCCATCTCTTACGATCTTGCTTGGCACATACTCATCTAACGCATTATGTACGATGGTTCTGAGCTTTGTCCACTGATCCTCAACACTATCTGTACTTGAGACAAAACTTTTGTGTTGAGCCGTCAGGTACTCTGTAATCTGCTTTTTGTCACTTTTGCTAAACAGAAAAATCTTCCTACCTTTTTTAATATTTCTATTTACGGCTGAAATCATCGATGCCGTAACCGCTTTATGATCGCAGAGTCTTGAGTCATCGATCACCATATCATGGATTTTATCAATGATTTCTGGAGTCGTAACCTCCACAGGGCGCCCACAACGTTCAGCATCACTTGTGGCCATATGGTCACTTCGAAAGTTTTGGAACCACATATAAACTGTTCTAATCGAAGGTGCAGAGTCACCGTAATGTTTCAAGCTTCTCTTTAATCGTCCATTTTTTGACAATCACTCGACTTCTTGACTCGCACGAATGCCAAACACAAAGAAATAGACCAATATGCCTGAAACTTGGTGTGTGTTCTTTCCAAAGACTAACTAAACATGACCCCGATACGCGCCGGTGGTGCCATCGCCCGGACTTTGCACGGACTTCTCAAACGCATCTAGTATATACAGCAAAAAGCCAGCCATCATCCCGTCTTCAGTTGCAACATCTCTTGATTGAGACACACACAAACAACTGACAGAAGCAGCTCTTGTGTTTAGACCATTTATGAATTAAGGAATGAATTTTTGGCGAGGTTGCGAAGGATTAAAGATCGACGTCATCACTCCGTCTCTTTTCCTTTAATAATAAAAGCCTATAGTTTTCCAGGAGAAAGTCATCGACTACCAATTTGATCTTTGGGGAGGCATCTGACGGAGTGCCAAGTAAAAAGCAGAAGGAAGAGGAAAAAAACTTGGAAAGACAAGCAACTGCAATGAGGTACATATGCTGGCCTTAAGCAGCCGGCCCACGGGTCTCGTCTGTGGCGGGAGGTCAACTCCCGCCGTCGACTGCAGAATATTGGCTGAATGTTCACAGAATGCGAGAACACGAGACCATGACGACAAGCTTTGAGTGTATAAAAAACCACTCTCTCGAATGAATGAAAAACTAGTTACGCCGCTTGGGCTTCATCGCCTAACAGTAGAGCAAATAGTTATCAAGTTTCAGTGTTCTCCAAAAATAAAGTTCGGGCACTTTAGTAGGATATGGGGCACCGACAGAAGCGTCACAGTAATTGGGTGTATTCTCTCACTGAGGATTTCAACACGAATCAACTGGGCTGAGGCGCCCTTCGAAGAGGCGAAGGGGAGATCGCCGTGCGGTCATAGACTTTGAATTGTAAGCAGTTTACCGTTGTGAACACAGTGAGCCATTAATTGATCCAAGCCTCCAAAAGCTGAATACATAGTTGACCATAAGCGGAACCCAGAATCAAAACCGTGACAAAAATCCTTTGTATAACAGCGCGAAAATTAAGGACCGTCGAACTACGGTTCTATATTACGCGGAGGCAATGCCATATTTAGCTTGTCCGACACCACATTTAGCTGTTTATTCCTCCAAGTTTCTTGTTATCCCACTGAAGTCTCCTTCCCCTGTAGAGTAGAATCGCGTCCGTAAGGTAGGTATATTTTTGCTGCAGCTCTGGCATTGCCTCAGCGACGCGTGTGACCTGCAGCTGCAGCTACACGATGCGCTCCACACCGTCCTTGGATTCTGCGCTCGGCGACAATTAAGCTACTTACCTGACAATGACGTCGTAAGGGCCGAACAACGAAACCTCAAATTCTGTGTGTGTGTGGGGGGGGGGGGGGGAGGGGGGGAGGCGGGGGTGTTAGAACTCCCTGACATGCTTCATAAGGCACAAGGGACTAGGCAAAAAAGCGGAAGTTAACGAGTGAAGAAAAAAAACACCCTATAGCAAACATCCGATATTTTATCCGTGTGAGGTGCGTGCAACGCGAAAGTGTACTGTCGAGATTTCACCGCACAGACTAATGCTGAAGCCACGGAGGCCAGAACCTACAGTCAGTAGTCTGGTAATCTATCAAGTCCTTTCATATGCGAGTTTGAGGAATCTAGTTCAACAAAACAGTAGCTTCCATCTGCTGCATTGAGAAGGGGACGACCAATAGTAGTATCCACGAAGTCATCCAATTCCCCATGCATGCAACAGAATCGTCGTTTTCGTAACAATCGTTTTCTCGGCACGCCAGAAGGAGACTAGCAATGTTCGGTTTTTCCGGTTTTTCTTCCTTTTACGTGCACGTTAAATACCCGACACAGATCGGCAGATTTCTTCAGTAGAACTTCTTGAAAACATTAAGTAAATCTGTTTCTCGCTGCTGTTTAATGGTTCTCAGTACCTGATGTTTCACTACGTAACACGTACCAGCTTCATACATCTTCACAGCGCATACCAACGACAGGGTCAGTTGAGCACAATTGGTGGGACAGAAAAAGCCACTGTTCAATGACATTTTAAACAAGAACTACAAAAATTAACATTTCATACGGTAACTGATAAGGAAAACACTGAAGATTTTCAATGATTTTAACGTGTCTTACTGTGTTTTCACTACAATAAGAACAAATTGACTGACACGCAACTATAAGCGCCCGCGGATTTTTCCAGCAAGGTTGAGACGAGGAGGAGGGAGCAGCGGCGAGGGAGAAGCATCTAAAATTCCTGTTTTTGTAAATGAATTGTCAGTTTCGAGACCTTTCGTGCCACCAGAACCAAACTCGGTAAGTGCCGCAATTGGCTAGAGGTTAAACGGAATGATGGGAAATCACTTCTACAAGTGTAGAAGAATTCTTCAATGATATATAACTTTAGAATAGCGGTGGCGGTAAAGACACCCCTCGCCCCGCCCCCTCTTGCAGCCGCTCCACAATAGCTGAGCGGGCGTTTATTTTCACATTACAGTTGGAATTACGATGAGCACATGTAGTGCCAGTCCACCAAATTGATAAAGTTATGTGGGTCGAGTATGTTGATGAGGCGATGGCGACAGTCCGTGGCTTTGACAAAGCCAACTGCCCTCTGCACAAGCAACACCGTGCAAGAATAAGGCACCTATGGCGGTGAAGCATTCAAACTAATCTGCTATCCCTAATTCTGCCCTCACATCCTATATATACATGCTGTCCTTATCAACATGCTTCCGTTCACAGGAGTACGATTAGACAATGATCCCCGACATCACTATCTAAGCATAGTACACTCAAGCCTGAAGCATACATTATTGAACTACATTACACTTTTCGTACAAAGTACATTATACAACATGCCACGTTATTTACATAGCTGTATTCCTGCAAACCATTGGTGTGTTTGGGAGTGGATACTTCCGACTATACTGTTTATTATGACTCTTCCCGTCCTATTCACATATAGCGCACAGGAGGACTGGATGCATAAACACCTCAGAGTACATTGTCTGTTCTAGGACTTCATATTTTTAAAATATCAAAAACCCGGATCACGGCTATTTAGAAAATACCATAAACTTCACTCGATATATCGAAAAAGTATCAATGTATCGACAGAAAAAATATCGACGTACTTGCCAATAAAAATATCGGCTGCAATTTATAAATATACCCCCAGTTTTAGAGCTGTATATTTAACTACTGATTTATTATTAGATATTCTGTACATCAACAAGCTAGCAGCCTGCCTATCCCACTTACATGTAATTACCAGTGTTAGCTGCAAGCGGCACAATGAAAGGTGTTTGATGGGTCGCTCGTTCGGTTTCGTCATATATCCGATTTGTCCGGAACACCCTTTTTTTTCATTGCTGCCAAGAACAACGTCCTAGCAGTTTTAGTGCTTTAACTGCTTGGTAGTGCCAGAATTGCATGGTGAAGCTAAGCGTTGTAGTTTCTGTTGACAGCGCCGAACGCCGATTACGTCAGCATTTCCCTCTTACACGTCTCCACCCTCCGCAGAAACCATTCAGGTTTTTGTTCATAATTTTCAGCAATAGTTTTTGAAGAATGCCGATGTGACGAAGCAGCACACTAGTTGCGTTAAATTTTTTTTTCCGAAACTGATGTGCTACTACCTCACATCGGAAAACATTTTATTCCATTCACATTCCCCCCCTCCCAACCCTAGTACAATCTGACTACTACGTTTGTGCCACGTATACTTGCTTCAAACAGTCAAGGAGAACGTTGGGCATGACGAAAGCTCAAAAAGTAGTAACACTCCTTCATGCAGCGAAAGTAAAATTATGTTCTGCAGCAATTTCAAAAGAACAACTTCGGATATTTAGCGAAAATTGTGAAAAAATATAAAATAAAAATATCGGCACTCGACATTGCCAATTTGATACTGATATAGGAGAAAAATGTCACACGTGTATATCGATGTATTGAGGCAAAAGTATCTATGTATCGATATTTTATCAACAACAACAGTTTGTACACATTAGGCTGATTTTCTTATTCTCGATCCCTACGGCAGTTATACGTAGGGTATAGTATGTTCCTAGAATGCACCACACAAAATTGGTTCTTGAAACTTACTACGGAGGCTTTTAAGGCAATAACAGTTCAAGTTTTTCAGTATGTCGATGACATTCGCCCACAGATCAAACGAACTGTAGCCATTCTTATTGCTCTTCTTTATGTAAATTCATTATCCCCGGTAGTCCTATTTGGTACAGATCCAAAACAAACGAGCAGTTTGCTACTTTGGGTTGCATGAGCCTTTTGTAACTGAACTCCTTTGCAGACTAACAGCATTTTCCTAGTATGTTACTACTAAATAGAAATCTGCCACTTGCTTTACCTACAACTGAACCTGTATGATTGTTCCATTTCATATCCTTACAAATTGTAAGAAAAAGATTGAATAATCAACGAAAAGGATAACGTTCTACGAGTTGGGGCATGGAATGTCAGAAGCTTGAACGTGGTAGGGAAACTAGAAAATCTGAAAAGGGAAATGCAAAAGCTCAATCTAGATATAGTAGGGGTCAGTGAAGTGAAGTGGAAGGAAGACAAGGATTTCTGGTCAGATGAGTATCGGGTAACATCAACAGCAGCAGAAAATGGTATAACAGGTGTAGGATTCGTTATGAATAGGAAGGTAGGGCAGAGGGTGTGTTACTGTGAACAGTTCAGTGACCGGGTTGTTCTAATCAGAATCGACAGCAGACCAACACCGACAACGATAGTTCAGGTATACATGCCGACGTCGCAAGCTGAAGATGAACAGATAGAGAAAGTGTATGAGGATATTGAAAGGGTAATGCAGTATGTAAAGAGGGACGAAAATCTAATAGTCATGGGCGACTGGAATGCAGTTGTAGGGGAAGGAGTAGAAGAAAAGGTTACAGGAGAATATGGGCTTGGGACAAGGAATGAAAGAGGAGAAAGACTAATTGAGTTCTGTAACAAGTTTCAGCTAGTAATAGCGAATACCCTGTTCAAGAATCACAAGCGAAGGAGGTATACTTGGAAAAGGCTGGGAGATACGGAAAGATTTCAATTAGATTACATCATGGTCAGACACAGATTCCGAAATCAGATACTGGATTGTAAGGCGTACCCAGGAGCAGATATAGACTCAGATCACAATATAGTAGTGATGAAGAGTAGGCTGAAGTTCAAGACATTAGTCAGGAAGAAGCAATACGCAAAGAAGTGGGATAAGGAAGTACTACGGAATGACGAGATACGTTTGAAGTTCTCTAACGCTATAGATACAGCAATAAGGAATAGCGCAGTAGGCAGTACAGTTGAAGAGGAATGGACATCTCTAAAAAGTGCCATCACAGAAGTTGGGAAGGAAAACATAGGTACAAAGAAGGTAGCTGCGAAGAAACCATGGGTAACAGAAGAAATACTTCAGTTGATTGATGAAAGGAGGAAGTACAAACATGTTCCGGGAAAATCAGGAATACAGAAATACAAGTCGCTGAAGAATGAAATAAATAGGAAGTGCAGGGAAGCTAAGACTAAATGGCTGCAGGAAAAATGTGAAGACATCGAAAAAGATATGACTGTCGGAAGGACAGACTCAGCATACAGGAAAGTCAAAACAACCTTTGCTGACATTAAAAGCAACGGTGATAACATTAAGAGTGCAACGGGAATTCCACTGTTAAATGCAGAGGAGAGAGCAGATAGGTGGAAAGAATACATTGAAAGCCTCTATGAGGGTGAAGATTTGTCTGTTGTGATAGAAGAAGAAACAGGAGTCGATTTAGAAGAGATAGGGGATCTAGTATTAGAATCGGAATTTAAAAGAGCTTTGGAGGACTTACGGTCAAATAAGGCAGAAGGGATAGATAACATTCCATCAGAATTTCTAAAATCATTGGGGGAAGTGGCAACAAAACGACTATTCACGTTGGTGTGTAGAATATACGAGTCTGGCGACATACCATCTGACTTTCGGAAAAGCACCATCCACACAATTCCGAAGACGGCAAGAGCTGACAAGTGCGAGAATTATCGCACAATCAGCTTAACAGCTCATGCATCGAAGCTGATTACAAGAATAATATACAGAAGAATGGAAAAGAAAATTGAGAATGCGCTAGGTGACGATCAGTTTGGCTTTAGGAAAAATAAAGGGACGAGAGAGGCAATTCTGACGTTACGGCTAATAATGGAAGCAAGGCTAAAGAAAAATCAAGACACTTTCATAGGATATGTCGACCTGGAAAAAGCGTTCGACAATATAAAATGGTGCAAGCTGTTCAAGATTCTGAAAAAAGTAGGGGTAAGCTATAGGGAGAGACGGGTCATATACAATATGTACAACAACCAAGAGGGAATAATAAGAGTGGACAATCAAGAACGAAGTGCTCGTGTTAAGAAGGGTGTAAGACAAGGCTGTAGCCTTTCGCCCCTACTCTTCAATCTGTACATCGAGGGACCAATAATGGAAATAAAAGAAAGGTTCAGGAGTGGAATTAAAATACAAGGTGAAAGGATATCAATGATACAATTCGCTGATGACATTGCTATCCTGAGTGAAAGTGAAGAAGAATTAAATGATCTGCTGAACGGAATGAACAGTTTAATGAGTACACAGTATGGTCTGAGAGTAAATCGGAGAAAGACGAAGGTAATGAGAAGTAGTAGAAATGAGAACAGCGAGAAACTTATCATGATTGATGGTCACGAAGTCAATGAAGTTAAGGAATTCTGCCACCTAGGCAGTAAAATAACCAATGACGGACGGAGCAAGGAGGACATCAAAAGCAGACTCGCTATGGCAAAAAAGGCATTTCTGGCCAAGAGAAGTCTACTAATATCAAATACCGGCCTAAATTCGAGGAAGAAATTTCTGAGGATGTACGTCTGGAGTACAGCATTGTAAGGTAGTGAAACATGGACTGTGGGAAAACCGGAACAGAAGAGAATCGAAGCATTTGAGATGTGGTGCTATAGACGAATGTTGAAAATTTGGTGGACTGATAAGGTAAGGAATGAGGAGGTTCTACGCAGAATCAGAGAGGAAAGGAATATGTGGAAAACACTGATAAGGAGAAGGGACAGGATGATAGGACATCTGCTAAGACATGAGGGAATGACTTCCATGGTACTAGAGGGAGCTGTAGAGGGCAAAAACTGTAGAGGAAGACAGAGATTGGAGTACGTCAAGCAAATAATTGAGGACGTAGGTTGCAAGTGCCACTCTGAGATGAAGAGGTTAGCACAGGAAAGGAATTCGTGGCGGGCCGCATCAAACCAGTCAGTAGACTGAGGACAAAAAAAAAAAAAAAAAAAAATTGTGATTCACTGGTGTTTTAGTCTCTGGTAATAACAATAAATGATCAATGGTGGTCTGGCTGACACTAACTACTCTTGCAAACTTAAGCTGTTTGGTACTTTTCCAAGTACACAGCAACTGTATCGTATGATACCATTTAAAATTCAGAACATGAATCCTCCAATGGCAAAAACATAAATGAATTTGCTGATACTGCTTCACTGTCGCACTGCCATCAGATGAATATTTCTCCCCTTACTTTCACATTCCCTCGATAATCCCTCACCAGTTTGTCCAAGTCAATGTTTTGTGTCACTGTGTAGCACTCCTTCAAATTGCTGTTAGTATTTATTGTCTACAAAGATTCGAGTTTCAATCCTGGAACAGCTCCACCAACACTGCTTGTCCAACAGCTGTCAGACACTGACATTATTACAGATCATTTCCTATCACGGTTCACAAAAATTGGTGTAGGGGGAAAGAGTGATGAAGTAAGTCAGTGTAGACAGAATTATCTACCCATTTCATTTTCTGTGAAGGTCAAAATACCACACATTTATGAAATTATAACATGGATGTATGTATGTGGAAAGTTGCTAACAAAAATCTGGCCAATCAGGGTTTTACACAAACACTGTTTAGAAATGGGTCGACAAGACAGACTAAAATCAACGAATCTTTAAAAATTTATATGATAGCTACCCAAATGGCTGATAAACTGAACAACTAGATTACTGGACACTATAAAAAATTGTAGTGGGCAAATTAGCCTAAATCAAATGAAAGGTTATCTGCCAGAGTGTTAAATGAACACAAAACTTAATGATCAAGGCAGATAAATCAACATCCCCTCCCTGTTGTGGCAAGCAACATTTCATCATCATGCCTAATAGTAATCTCTGATATACACCGGGAGTTTACAACCCCCTCCCCCCCAAGCATTCCCATATCAAGCCACGTCTGACAGACCGCTGGGTATGGGAATGGTCCCTTGGGCTGAGTCATCAAGGTATATGGGCCTGGCAGGGAGGTCTTCAGTAGGGGGTGTTAGGTGACACACCCATTTCATTAAAAATAAAATTTAACAATCCAAATAATTTCTTTTTCACTACTTGAAGTAACCAGTTTTGACTGTAATAACCACCACACCAAGATTCCAGTTCACATGAGTAGCTGATGCCCTGTATTGCTGTGGGATACCATAAGGTATCAGTCACCAACTGCTCCAGTTAGTTTTTGAAAAAGGAGATTGGGAAACTGCCAAGAAAGGAAGGGTGTTTTTATTGTGTCAGGCCACAAATACTAACAGCTGCACTGAATGCTGTTGAATGTTCACATTGCTTAGGTGCTAGAAACAATGTGCAAACCAGTTTATCACATTAGCAAGCACAGATACATGGAATGGTTTGCAAAAAAGAAGCAAATAATACTGTTCTAATTAGAAGACTGATACCCTGAAAGAGACATGGTGGTATTCAATTTACTGTTCGAAACACTAACTCTGAGTGGTATATGTAAATGAAGCCTCAAAATTTGTTATTTATCGCACAGCACGTGAAAAGTAACACTGAGTAACTTTTAGTATTTTTTGAAACAAAATTCAAATTGCATTCCCTTCTTACAAAAATAGTTCTCTCTTCATGTTAATACTGAAGCAAGGTTAGTACTTTATTGCAAGGATTTCCTGCAGTAAGTAAATTGGTGGAAGAGAAAAAACAAAATCCTGTCCAAACATAAATGAAGTTTTTACTTGGAGATTTTACATTTTGTACATTGCATATTACCATAGGCACTGTGTCATTTACCTATGAACAGATCACCTTGCCCAACAATCTCAATACAGTTTCCCACACAGGTCCTTTGCAGTCATGCAGAGGCTGTCAGTGTGCGTCTTGCGTAACGTAAGGCTTGTTATGACAACTTCTGGACATCTAAAATTGGTCAAGAAATGTTTTACATAATGCACACGAGCCAAACATCGTCCCATCTGTTTTAACACTTAATTGAGACAGTTCTAACAATGGTGTTGGCCATGTGAGTTGAGTATGTTCGAGAACGTGTTGTGTAATGAGAAAAGTGTGTGCACATGAAATGTTCTGACTGAAGAATGTGGTTCCCTGACATTTCAGAAATGGCAACAGAATTTTCAATCTCCTGGAAGATACTGCACTCTCAGATGATCATCACCAATTCTGAAGGAATAAAGTATTATCAGTCAGTCTAAGTCCCCAGCTTTTGATACAGCATCAGAAAAAGACACCACGACAATATGAAAGATGAATATAGGCTTCCCAGTTAAACTTCTGCAGCTAACAATCTTGGCAACATATGGATGGATAAAAATGTTGTTGGAGATACAGGACGACTTTGAATTTCTATTGGTGTAATGAATGGCAGTTTGCTCTAAACGTAGAAAAATTAAGTTAATACAGATGAGTAGGATAAACAATCTTGTAATGTTCAAATATTGTACTGGTGGTATACTGTGACAAATATGTTGTTTAAATATCTAGTTGTAACGCTGCAAAGCAATGAGAAACAGAACAAGCATGTAAAGACTGTAGTACCTAAAGTGAATGTTCTATTTCAGTTTAATGGGAGAATTTAAGGGAAGCATAGCTCATCTATAAAGCAGAATGCACATAGAACACTTGTAAGACACATTCTTGTGTACTGCTTGAGTGTTTGGGTCTTGCACCCCTGGGCTGGATTACAGGAAGACATCAAAGAACTTCAAAGATGTGCTGCTACATTTGTTACCAGTAGGGAGATCAACATTAAAATATTATGGAGATGCTGCACGAATACAAACAGGAATCGCTAAGACTACATTCTTTTTACGAAACTCTTTTCGGATGTTTTTACTGCAGTTCACTGCAGAACTATTCTATTATTACTGAAGTACATTTTCTTTAATGGCCACAAAGATGAGAAGAGAAATAAGGGCTTGTACAGGATTATCTTTTCACTCCATTTGCAAGTGGAACAGGAAATAAGCAGCTGGTGGTGGTCCAAGGTACCCTCCACCATACACCATGTAGAGATTTGTGGATTATGAATGGAGATTTAGATGTTTAATTCATTCTTCTATAAATATTAAATTTAGTTTGGATACTCTTCTATTTTCTAAGGTGTTTAATTTATGTGCAGCCTCCTGCTTTCCAAGTACATCACACACTATTCTTCTTATGAAACATCTCTTGATGGCCGATTGGTGATGGGGGCGGGGAAGGATTCAACAACGAGGTCATCATCTCCTTGGTCAACATTTCATTCATCTGGAGATAGTAATGTCCATCAGAAATGCGCTTGGATGAGAAAAAGAGGAGTGTTAAAAGTGAGTCATTGAAGGCAATACCAACGCCAGAACTGAAAAATGATTTATGGGGAGGTAGAAGTACACAAACTGGACTGGTACATAGGTTTAAGCAGACAACTGGTCTCCCGTGGCTCAGCTGTGCCGCAAAAAACCCCACCCACACCCGATCCCCGCCTTCTTGATTAATGGTGAAGACAGTTACACAGTAATGAACATCATCTAGACGAGAGATTTGGAATAGTAAAAGGGAAAACCTAAAAATGTAATAGATATCAAATGGATTGCCAATAATAAACGATGACAGAGATAGGTAAGGCTTCACATGGGCATCCCCAGGGGCTCTGTACATGAAGAGGGTGGGCCTTCCAGATCAGATCATTCCATCCCTAATCCATCATACACAAATAGTTACATAGGATAGCACTCACTAAACACCAGAGTGCTACTCCTAAAAAAAAAAAATACAGCACATCTGAAAAAGAGAGAAACCACAAAAACAATTACAACAGAGGAAAGCAGGGATGGCAGGTACAGCAATCATGAGAGAGACGGTGGAGAGCTCCCTAGAACCAGCATCTGGCAGGAGATGCCACAAGCCACAATCACCCCTGCACCCACCATGGAGGTTGTTCAACAGATTGTATCTGAGAAAAAGTGCTGCCATGGAGAAGATATAGAACCATTTCAATTACCCCTAGCTGTCCACCAAACTGAGAGCCAGAAAATTTGGATGACCACACTTTCCACCACGAGCAAGGAGGAGACAGCATTCTACCAGGATATGACCAACACTCTGCAAGGCTCCACAACCACAATTTTGTGTGTGTGTGTGTGTGTGTGTGTGTGTGTGTGTGTGTGTGTGTGTGTTGGGGGGGAGGGGGGAGGGGGGGCAGGAGGGAGGTGGCTTGTTACATAAAATAAAACTATGGGTCAATCTGGACTGACCTGTAGAGATGCGACATACAAGAAGTGGATTCTTTGTGGGAGAAATGGAAGTGGGATTGCCACACAGCAGACAGTGTAGAGTTTATTAGAGTGTGCAGTAGCCCACCAGATGATGTTAGATGCCTGAGTGAACAGAGGCAGTTGCACCTACAGATCCACACCTAGGATCGTCGAAGCAAATGTACCGCGTGAGAGAAGGGGTGAGGAGACGGGCAGCGAGTAACTGCTTCTTTAGCCATACGGCTGGCCAGTTCATTTCCTGGGATACCCACATGACTTGGGGCCCATAAAATGATTTACTGGGATACCCACATGACTTGGGTCCCATAAAATGACAATCTAGCACAAAGATGGTTGTGGTTGTGTGGGGTTTAAGGGACCAAAAAGCAAGGTCATCAGTCCCTTGTTTCAAATGTGATCCATTCCGCTGGTGTGACATCTCAGGAAAGTCAGAACAATAAAAGGGAAAAGGCTAAAAACGTAGAAGGGCAGTCATGTTGTCAATGGTAAAAACAAAATGAGGGAAGTCAGCAAGAGAACGAACCCAACGCTATGCTGAAGCAGCATAGGCAAGACCACCTGTGACTTAAAAGGTGCAGCTGCTAGAATGTAGAAGTACGTATGGGAAAAGGAGACTGATCAATCCTTTTTTTAATTAAAAAAAAAAAAAAAAAAAAAAAAAAAAAAAAAAAAAAAAAAAAAAAAAAAGAGAGAGAGAGAGAGAGAGAGAGAGAGAGAGAGAGAGAGAGAGAGAGAGAGAGAAAGGGGTAGAAACAGAGTAAAAGGGGAAGAAAAGAGGATCTCAGTCAGGGAGGTGAGTCGGGAATCTCCAAACACGGCTTACAGCGGGAGATAACCAAACACTCACCGCCCTGCCCCGACACCAGAGAGAGATTAAAAACCTTAAATCTGAGAATAACAACCACTTTCCCGGAGGAAACCGAGAGCCAGAGAGACCATCTGGGAATCGTCAGCCAACATCAAAGGTAAAGTGTGGGGGAGTCTGTACTTAGCACGCAGAGCCAAAAGAAGGGGGCATTCAACCAAAATGTGGGCTACTGACTGGAAAGCTCCACAACCACAAAGTGGGGGTGGCTCATCATGCAAAAGAAAACTATGGGTCAGCCTGGTATGGCCAATGCGGAGACGACACAGTGTGGTCGAGTACTTTCGGGAGAGGCAAAGGAAGAACGCCATGGGGCTGGTGTCACCTTAATCGCACCAAGTTTTTTAGACAGGGGAGTAGCCCCCCCAAGAGTTGGCCCATGAGTGCACGAAGTGGGATTTGACGTGAAGCCGTAAATCCACTGCAGGAGGGGTTACAGAAAACGGGGGGTAAGTGACTGCTCCCCTAGCCAAACGATCAGCGAGCTCATTAGCCGGAATACCCACATGGCCAGGGACCTAAAGGAAGTCAATGGAACAAGCAGCACGGTGAATATCAGCGAGATGGTCATGGATGGCAGAGACCAAGGGATGGCGCGAAAAACACCGGTCAATAGCAAGAAGGCCACTCACTGAGTCCGTACATAACAGAACGCGGTTGTATTGGGACTGTTTAATAAAGGTAAGTGTGGTGTCACCGCCAGACACCACACTTGCTAGGTGGTAGCCTTTAATTTGGCTGCGGTCCATTAGTATACGTCGGACCCACGTGTCGCCACTGTCAGTGATTGCAGACCGAGCGCCGCCACATGGCAGGTCTAGAGAGACTTCCTAGCACTCACCCAGTTGTACAGCCGACTTTGCTAGCGAGGGTTCACTGACAAATTACGCTCTCATTTGCCGAGACGATAGTTGGCATAGCCTTTAGCTACGTCATTTGCTACGACCTAGCAAGGCGCCATTATCATTTGCTATTTATCTTGTGATGCATGTACCGTCAGACCGATGTTCACCAATTATGGATTAAAGTTAAGTATACCAACAGCTACGTACTTTATTTGCTAGACTCAAATCCTTTAACTGTTCCAGACCTCACGCCAGCCTGTGTGAGCTTAAGCGCGTGCCTTTCGGCTTCACCTCCTAGTGGCTTGGCTGTCTTGCCAAGTCACAACAGTAAGGGCCTGGGAAATAGCCATCAATTCCGCAGTAAACACACCACATGTAGGTGGCAGCAAATGATTTTCCGTTCCAACAGAGGACGTGAAGGCATACCCCACATGATCAGCAGATTTAGAGCCATCAGTGTAAAAAACAACAGCATCCCGAAACTCCCATAAAATTTGGCGGAAAAAGGAACGAAACACCAGTGGGGGGATGGAATCTTTTGGACCTCGGCAGAGATCCATCCGAATTCGAGGCCGAGGAACTAACCAAGGGGGGGTGGAGGGGCGGGAGCGAGGAAGACAGGACAAAGAAGGAAGCTGAAAATCAAGGCAAAGAGACGCAAGGTGGAGCCCAACCGGTAAACCAGCCCGAGGGCGGGAATCGGGTGGGCGACGTCCATGGTCTGGGAACAGGATAGAATAGGAAGGATGAGTGGGAGAGGAACAGATAGCGAGTGCACAAGACACCAGAAGCTGGGACCGCCAAACAGAAAGGGGGTGTGATCCCAGCTTCAACCAGGAGACTATCAACAGGGTTAGTAGGGAAGGCACCAGTGGCCAAACGGATACCACAATGGTGGAATGGATCAAGCACGTGCAGTGTGTAAGGAGCAGCTGAACCATAAACTTGACAACCATAGTCCAAGCGAGACAGAATTAGAGCACGATAAAGATGGAGAAGGAGGGAATGGTCCGCACCCCAAGAGGAGTGAGCAAGGAAGCGAAGGACATTGAGTTTACGGATACATCCTACCTTCAGAAGTCTGATATGGGGCAGTCAAGTGAGCTGCTTGTCGAAAAGAAGACCCAGGAAATCAAACTGTGGGACCACAGGCAATCTTTGTGCATTGAGATAGAGCTCTGGATCAGGGTGGATCATAGTACGGCGACAGAAGTGGACCACCCGTGATTTTAGAGGAGAGAATTGAAACCCGTGGGAGAGGGTTCATGCAGAGGCACACTGTATGGCTCCCTGGAGCTGCCGCTCTGCAGATGCCATCGAAGAGGAACAACCCAAATGCAGAAATCATCCACATATAGGGCAGGGGCGACCAAAGGACTGATAGAGGCCACAAGTCCATCGATAGCAATGAGGAAAAGAACGACACTCAAGACAGAACCCTGTGGGATGCCCGTCTCCTGGGTCCGTGGAGAACTAAAAACAGTACCAACTCGAACCCTGAATGACCGATGGAACAGGAACTGGCGGCTAAAAATCGGGAGTGGGCCCCGAAGACCCCACTGATGAGGGGTAAGTAAGATGTGATGGCGCCAGGCCGTGTCATAGGCCTTGCGAAGGTCAAAAAACACTTCAACCAAATGGCAGCGCTGGGAAAAAGCCTGCCGCACTGCGGATTCCAAGCGAAGTGAATGATCAATTGGAGACCGTCCCTCTCGAAAGCCACACTGGTAAGGGGACAATAGATCCTGAGATTCGAGGACCCAATTGAGTCGACGGGCTGCCATCCGTTCAAGTAACTTACAAACAACATTGGTCAGACTAATTGGCCGATAGCTGTCAACAGAGGGGGTTCTTACCAGGCTTAAGGACAGGAACCACAATGCTATCCCTCCACTGAGAAGGGAAGTCACCCTGGAGCCAGATACGGTTAAACACCCGAAGAAGATGTTGCCATTGTGGAGCACTGATGTTTAAGCAGCTGGTTATGGATGGAATCTGGGCCAGGGGCCGTATCATGAGAAGAAGATAGAGCAGAAAGAAATTCCCATTCAGTAAAAGGTTCGTTGTAAGATTCTGACTCACAAGGGGTAAAACATAAGGTGGAAGCTTCAGCCCGCTGTTTCTGGTGAAGGAAAGCAGCTAGATAGGAGGCTGATGCTAATGCCACTGCAAAATGGGTCGCAAGATGTTCTGCAAGAACTAATGGGTCCATACAAAGGCCATCTGGGAGGTGAAGGTCTGTGAGGGTGGACAGCCGATGGCAACCTTGGAGAGAGCGAAGTGTAGCCCATACCCGTGACAGAGGGACAGTGGAACCGAGGGAAGAAACAAATCGTTC
Source organism: Schistocerca serialis cubense (assembly GCF_023864345.2). Taxonomy (NCBI): domain Eukaryota; kingdom Metazoa; phylum Arthropoda; class Insecta; order Orthoptera; family Acrididae; genus Schistocerca; species Schistocerca serialis. The sequence goes on along the minus strand of NC_064644.1, from coordinate 607,852,423 downwards.
CCAACATATCCACTTGCTCTGTCAGATTAAATAATGGGCTTTAGCGCGGAGGTGTTTAAAGGTAGTAAGGCTGGCTACGGATGGGTGCCTCTTAAAGTGTTGCAAAGCTCGACGGCAATCACGGATGGCAATGGCAATGGCCGTAGTCCACCACGGGACTTGCCAGCGACGAAATTGTCCTGATGAGCGTAGGACAGCAAGGCTAGCAGCGCATACAATCGCGTCAGACACGTCACGTAGGACGTCATCAATACAACCCGACAAAGAGGGAGAAAACACTACCTGTGCAGTGTATAGAGGCCAATCGCCGCATTGGAAAGACCAACGAGGTAACCTGTCCATCGGGCAGCGGGAAGGGAGAGAGAGAATCAACGGGAAATGGTCACTACCACAAAGGTTGTCGTGTGGCGACCAGTGTAATGAAGAGAGGAGAGAGGGAGAAGAAAGAGAAAGATCAACGGCAGAAAAGGTACCATGACCGGCACTGAAATGAGTAGGGGAGCCATCATTAAGAAGGCACAAGTCGTGGTCTGCAATAAACTGGTCTATGAGAAGACCTCGTCTAGATGGAAACGCATTGCCCCACACGGGATGATGAGCATTAAAATCCCCAAGGAGGAGGAAGTTGCTGAAGAAGGGCAGTTAAGGCAGCAGGTGTAAAAGTCCTGTCAGGAGGGAGATAAAGATTGCAAACCGTGACCTCAGAGTCCAGGTGGACCCTAACAGCAACCGCTTCCAATGTAGTTTGAAGAGGAATCCACGTGCTAGCAATGTCTGTACGGACCAACGTACAGACGCCACCAGAAGCCCACAGGGGTCCGACCCGATTTCAACAGGAAACACGGAACCCACGGAGGGTCGGTGAGTAAGTATCAGTAAAATGAAATTCCTGTAGAACCACACAAGCTGCAGAGTAAGACAAAAGAGGGATTTCAATTCTGGAAGGTGACAATAGTATCCATTACAGTTCCATTGGAGAACCACAGAACGATGATTTAAATGGGGGCTGAACACGCCAAAGCCAGTCATACCGCCGGGTCCCCACTCGTCACCGACAAGGAGGGGGCGACATCCATGAACGATAGGTCAGAATCCGGTTGTGAAGTTGGGAATTGAACCTCTGGTGACACCAGAGGCTCTTTGTCCCGGGACTTATGTTTCTTCTTCTTTTCAGGCTGAGATCGAGGAGGGCTGTGTGGCATAAAGGAGCCAGCTGCAGCAAGATCGGGAACAGAAAGAGACCGGGCAACCTGGGTGCAGACAGACCGCGGCTCTTGCAGTCGTCGCGTGGCAGCAGACCTTTGGCCTGGAAGGTGCCGGGAAGGGGCATCCCGGGTGAAGCGCCCTGGACTGGCAGATGCTGAAGGAGTGGGACACTTCTCTGGCTGGGGAGGGGGAGCAGTGGGACACTTCTCTGGCTAGGGAGGGGGAGCAGCGCCCAGAGGAGAAGGTGTGAGAGCCGCAAGGGAGGGGGCAGGAGAGGGTTCTGGGATGGGGATAAGGAATGGGGAGGAAGGGGTGAAGATATAACCAAAGTGTAACTAGATGACATGGACACAGGGTGAAGACGTGTATACTTCTTACAAGCCTCTGTGTAGGTTAAACGATTGAGGGACATATACTCTAGTATCTTCTTTTCCTTCTTATATACTGGGCAATCTGGTGAACGTGGAGAATGACTGCCATGACAATTTACACACACTGGAGGGGGAACACAGGGACTCTCCTCATGGAGTGGACGTCCACAGTCACCACAGAGAGGGGCCTGTGAACAGCGGGAAGAAGTGTCCAAAACGTAAGCACTTAAAACACCTCATAGGAGGTGGGATGTATGGCTTCACATCACATCAATAAACCATAATCTTAACTTTCTCAGGGAGGGTATCCCCTTCAAAGGCCAGGATAAAGGCACCAGTATCAATGCGATTGTCTTTAGGACCCTTTTGAACACGCCGAACACGCCGAACACACTGAACACCCCGCCATCCGATATTGTCCCGAAGAAGGAGACCAAAAATTATTTCAGTCAAAAGATAATGTGAAGTATATGAATGACTATTCTGAGAAAGGAAAGAAGAACCTAAGGACTAGACGGGTCAACATCAAAGACTACTACCTTGAGAAATATTAAGAGAAGGAAGTCAGTCACAATAGAGGTTGCAGTACTGGAAAGGAAGTAGGTTCTACAGTAGCTTGGTGCCCCGTGCTCACCACACACATGCTCACAGAAGCGTTGAGCCCCTGAAGGGGCAGTGTCTCTTGATGCCTCTGTCTTTGCATGTTTTCAGGATTTGCTTTGTTTCTTACTCCATAGTATTGTTAATTTGTTTCTTTTGTTTTGTTCTGTAAGTAACTTCTTTAAGAAACATTCTGGTAGATTAAAAGTGTGTTGGACTGAGACTCAACTCAGGGCCTTTGTCTTTACGGACGTGCTTGGTTAGCACAGTTTTCGAGCACATGCCAGTGAACGGCAAAGGTCCAGACATTCAGTCTCAGTTTTATTCTGCCATAAAGTTTTACATCAGTGCTCAGTCCACTGCAGAGTAAAAATTTAAGTCCAGAATTTGTGTAGGTTTTGTCCTTTTTGAACTGACCCATCTATGTCATCATTCAACATTTTTAAATCCCTTTTCCATCCCTGCATTTTTTATGTAGTGTTTCTCTGGCTGATTTTAGTATCGCATGTCAAGTACTCCCCATTATGTCTTCTTCAGTGGGTAGTTGAACTGTTGGACCAGTTTAAATTCGTAAAGATAATACATACATCTTTGCAGCCAGAGTATTCTGAATGCTTTGTTTCTTTCTGTCTGTTTTGGTTGGTTGGTTCTCATTCTTCCACCTTTCCCATATCTGAATTTTTGTTTTAATACGGTGATAATCAGTTCTTTGACTTCACCTGCTGATGTGTATCAATTATTCTTACAGCTATTTTATTGTTTACAAACACACATTTCATGCAAATTGATTATATTTCTGTGGAATGTTTTTTTTTTTTTTTTTTTGTTTGTGGTTTTAGGGCGCAAAACTTCTATGGTCATTAGCGCCCAGCCCGTGACGTAGAAAACAGGAAAAAAACGAAATTTAAAATCAGCAGCAATGGAAACAAAGTCAGAAAATTTGAGAAACTAAAGGCAGAAGGAAGGCTTAAAAATCCACTACAGAAAGGGGTGGTTGTCCCCAAAAAAAGCTTCAAATGACTGACGCCATTTCCCTGGCACTAATAAACTCGAGAACACGATCGGCTGAGCGCGTGTCATCTGCTAAAATCGACGATCTATCAAGCGATAGCTGTAGACGGGAGCGTAACGGATTAAAATAGGGGCATTCAATTAAAAGGTGTCTGACCGTCCACAGCTGAGAGCAGTGGGGACAGAGTGGGGGAGGATCACCGCTTAAAAGATGTCGATGACTAAAAAGACAGTGCCCTATCCGGAGTCGAGCTAAAATTACCTCCTCCCGACGACGCGTTCGGGAGGAAGAGGTCCAAGCGCAAGGAAGGGCTTTCACTTCCCGCAATTTATTGTGGGGAAGTGTTGACCAATGCGCATGCCATAAATGAGTGACTTGGCGACATAAACCGCTCCGTAGATCGGTAAACGGAAGAGACTGAAGAGCTGGCCGAGGAATGTTTTTTTTTTTTTTTTTTGTTTTTGTGGTTTTAGGGCGCAAAACTTCTATGGTCATTAGCGCCCAGCCCGTGACATAGAAAACAGGAAAAAAACGAAATTTAAAATCAGCAGCAATGGGAACAAAATCATAAAATTTGAGTAACTAAAGGCAGAAGGAATGCTTAAAAATCCACTATAGAAAGGGGTTGGTTGTCCCCCAAAAAAAAGCTTCAAATGACTGACGTCATTTCACTGTCACTAATAAACTGTAGAACGCGGTCAGCTGAGCGCGTGTCATCTGCTAAAATCGACGATAGATCAGGCGATAGCTGTAGACGGGAGCGTAACGGATTAAAATAGGGGCATTCAATTAAAAGGTGTCTGACCGTCCACAGCTGAGAGCAGTGGGGACAGAGTGGGGGAGGATCACCGCTTAAAAGATGTCGATGACTAAAAAGACAGTGCCCTATCCGGAGTCGAGCTAAAATTACCTCCTCCCGACGACGCGTTCGGGAGGAAGAGGTCCAAGCGCAAGGAACGGCTTTCACTTCCCGCAATTTATTGTGGGGAAGTGTTGACCAATGCGCATGCCATAAATGAGCAGCTTGGCGGCATAAAACGCTCCGTAGATCGGTAAACGGAAGAGACTGAATAGCTGGCCGAGGAAGAGAGACTGCAGCCTTGGCCGCTATATCGGCCGCCTCATTTCCACAGATACCAGCGTGTCCCGGGAGCCAGAGGAACGCCACTGAGACGCCCCCCAGGTGGAGCAAGCGCAGACAGTCCTGAATCCGGTGGACCAGAGGGTGCACAGGGTAAAGAGCTTGGAGACTGAGGAGAGAGCTGAGAGAATCTGAGCAGATTACGTACTGTATCCGCTGATGGCGGCGGATGTAGTGGACAGCCTGGAGAACAGCGTAAAGCTCCGCAGTATAAACCGAACACTGGTCGGGAAGCCGAAAGTTATTTGGGGTGTCGCCAACAATATAGGCACTCCCTACACCTAACGATGTTTTCGAGCCATCGGTGTAAATAAATGTGGCATCCGTCATTTGTGCACATAGAGCAGCAAATGCCCGACGGTAAACAAGTGTAGGGGTACCATCCTTGGGAAATTGACATAGGTCTCTGAGCAAGTTGATCCGGGGACGGAGCCAAGGCGGTGCTGTACCCCAAGTTGTCAAGAAGGTTTTAGGAAAGCGGAAGGAAAGAGAATGGAGCAGTTGACGGAAGCGGACTCCCGGGGGTAGTAGGGAGGAGGAGCGACCTGCATACCCGACATCAAAGGAGGCGTCGAAAAAAAGGTCATGCGCTGGATTAGCAGGCATGGAAGACAGATGGCTAGCATAACGACTCAGAAGGACTGCCCGCCGATTGGACAGCGGAGGTTCAGCAGTCTCAGCATAAAGGCTTTCCACAGGGCTGGTGTAAAAAGCTCCAGATACTAAACGTAATCCACGGTGGTGGATAGAGTCGAGACGCCGAAGAATAGACGGCCGAGCAGAGGAGTAGACTATGCTTCCATAATCCAATTTCGAGCGCACTAAGGCGCGATAGAGGCGGAGAAGGACCACTCGGTCCGCTCCCCAAGAGGTACCATTCAGGACACGGAGGGCGTTAAGCGAACGCAGACAGCGAGCCGAAAGATAGGAAACGTGGGAGGACCAGCACAGTTTTCTGTCAAACATAAGACCCAAGAATTTAGCGACGTCGGAAAACGGAAGGTTGACAGGACCTAGATGTAAGGAGGGCGGAAGAAACTCCTTACGTCGCCAAAAATTTACACAAACGGTCTTACTGGGTGAGAAACGGAAGCCGGTTTCGATGCTCCACGAGTGGAGGCGATCGAGACATCCTTGAAGACGTCTTTCAAGAAGGCTGGTCCGTTGAGAGCTGTAGTAGATCGCAAAATCGTCCACAAAGAGGGAGCCCGAGACGTCAGGAAGGAGACAACCCATAATTGGATTTATGGCGATGGCAAACAGTACAACACTCAGCACGGAGCCCTGGGGTACCCCGTTTTCTTGGGAGAAAGTACGGGAGAGAGTAGTGTTCACCCGCACCCTAAATGTGCGCTCTGCCATAAATTCGCGAAGAAAAAGGGGCAGCCGGCCTCGAAAGCCCCAAGAGAACAGTGTGCGGAGAATGCCTGTCCTCCAACAGGTATCGTATGCTCTCTCCAGATCAAAAAATATTGCTACCGTTTGGCGTTTCCGGAGAAAATTGTTCATGATGTAAGTGGAGAGAGCAACAAGATGGTCAACGGCAGAACGATGCTTTCGGAATCCGCATTGGGCTGGTGTTAAAAGACTGCGGGACTCCAGCCACCAAGCTAAACGGTAATTCACCATACGCTCCAAAACCTTACAGACACTACTCGTGAGAGAAATGGGGCGATAGCTAGAGGGGAGATGTTTGTCCTTTCCAGGTTTCGGAACGGGAACGACAATAGCTTCCCGCCATCGCCTGGGAAAGGTACTGTCGGTCCAAATTCGATTATAAAGGCGAAGGAGGTAACGCAGGCTATGGGTTGATAAATGCAGCAACATTTGGACATGGATACCATCCGGTCCTGGGGCGGAGGAGCGAGAAGAAGAGAGTGCATGTTGGAGTTCGCGCATGGAGAAAACAGTATTGTAGCTTTCGCGATTGTGAGAGGAGAAAGCAAGATGTCGCACTTCCGCTGCACGTTTCTTCGGGAGAAACGCTGGCGGGTAATTTGAAGAGCTCGAAATCTCAGCAAAGTGCTGACCCAATGAGTTAGAAATTGCGACGGGGTCCACTAAGGTATCATGCGCGACAGTGAGCCCAGAGACTGGGGAGAAACTAGGCGCGCCTGAGAACCGTCGAAGCCGACTCCAAACTTCCGAGGAGGGAGTGAAGGTGTTAAATGAGCTAATAAAGTATTTCCAGCTTGCCTTCTTGCTATCGCGGATGACGCGACGGCATCGCGCACGGAGCTGCTTATATCGGATACAGTTGGCCAAAGTTGGATGGTGACGGAAAATGCGAAGAGCACGTCGCCGCTCACGTATTGCGTCACGGCATGCCTCGTTCCACCAAGGAACTGGAGGGCGCCGGGGCAATTCGGAGGTGCGTGGTATTGAACGTTCCGCAGCTGTGAGAATAACGTCGGTAAAATGTGTGACCTCATCGTCGACGCTGGGAAAGCGACGGTCATCGAATGTCGCTAGAGACGAAAAAAGTGTCCAATCGGCTTGGGCAAACTTCCAGCGACGCGAGCGCATATATGGCAGTTGAGGCTGCAGTCGAAGAACACATGGAAAGTGGTCACTCGAGTGTGTATCATCAAGGGCGAACCATTCGAAGCGCCGAGCTAGCGGAACAGTACCGACCGCAAGGTCCAAATGAGATAAATTTGCCGTGGAGGCAGACAAAAATGTGGGGACCCCAGTGTTGAGGCAGACTAGATCCGCTTGGTGGAAGACGTCTAGCAATAGTGAGCCACGTGGACAAGGATGTGGAGATCCCCAAAGCGGGTGGTGGGCATTGAAGTCCCCAACCAGCAAATAGGGGGGTGGAAGCTGATCAAGAAGATGAAGGAGATCAGCTCGTGCCATTGGTGTAGACGATGGAATGTATACCGTACAAAGAGAGAACGTGTATCCAGAAAGGGAAAGACGGACGGCGACAGCTTGGAAGGAAGTGTTTAAGGGGATTGGGTGATAATGGAGAGTATCATGGAGCAGAATCATGAGTCCTCCATGGGCTGGAGTGCCTTCAACAGAGGGGAGGTCATATCGGACGGACTGAAAATGAGGGAGAACAAAGCGGTCATGGGGACGCAGCTTTGTTTCCTGAAGACAGAAGATGACCGGCGAGTAGGATCGTAAAAGGATCGACAATTCCTCCCGATTGGCGCGAATGCCGCGGATATTCCAGTGGATAATGGACATAGGGTGAACAGAAAATGGAGGAACGTGACCAAGGGTGCTGTCAACTCAACGACTGCTCAGAGCTTGCGACCGACAGGATGGAATGGCATTCAGTCGAAGGCAGAAGATCCTGATCCATAGGTTGGTCAGGAGCAGCTCCTGCCACCAACGATCGGCCAGTTGACCGGCCACCAGCAGTGCGCCTCGGCGACACAGAAGATGGCCGAGGGCGATTTCCGCCAGGTGGTGCTGTAGATGGGACACGCCTTGGCGGAGAAGGAGAGGAACTGTGTTTCTTCGTAGCCTTCTTAGAAGTATGATGTTTAGAAGAAGGAGGAACCGATGGTTGTGAAGTTGCGGTACGTAAAAACTCTTCACGAGAATGCTCTTTTTTCGAAGACTTGGCGTCTGACTTTTGGGCTCGAGATTTAACAGAACCCGATGAAGGGTGAGCCATAGAGTGGGCAGGCGAAAGGGGTGAGGTTGAACGGGCGATCTTTGCGCTGGCCGATCTGACGACCGTGGTACTAAAGGTGAAGTCGCAAGTCTGCGTGGCCGCCTCCTTTGTTGGTCGAGGAGAAGCAAGGACAGCGCTGTATTTACCTTTCTGAGGCACGGTGGGCTGTCGACTGGCGAGTAACTTTCGAGCAGCAAAGGTCGACACCTTTTCCTTCACTCTTATTTCCTGGATCAGCTTTTCATCCTTAAAAACGGGGCAATCTCGAGAGGAGGCAGCGTGGTCACCCATACAGTTGATGCAGCGAGGGGATGGAGGTGGACAAGCACCCTCATGGGCATCCTTGCCACAAGTAACACATTTGGCCGGATTGGAACAGGACTGGCTGGTATGATTGAACCGCTGACATCGATAGCAACGCGTAGGGTTTGGGACATAAGGGCGAACGGAAATTATCTCATAGCCTGCTTTGATTTTTGATGGGAGTTGAACTTTGTCAAATGTCAAGAAGACAGTGCGGGTTGGAATGATGTTCGAATCAACCCTTTTCATAACCCGATGAACAGCTGTGACGCCCTGGTCAGACAGGTAATGCTGAATTTCTTCGTCAGACAATCCATCGAGGGAGCGCGTATAAACGACTCCACGCGAGGAATTTAAGGTACGGTGCGGTTCCACCCGGACAGGGAAGGTGTGGAGCAGAGAAGTACGCAGCAATTTTTGAGCCTGGAGGGCACTGTGTGTTTCTAACAACAGGGTGCCGTTCCGTAATCGGGAACAAGACTTTACAGGACCCGCAATTGCGTCGACACCTTTCTGTATAATGAAAGGGTTGACCGTGGAAAAGTCGTGACCTTCGTCAGACCGAGAAACAACAAGGAACTGTGGCAACGATGGAAGAACAGTCTGTGGCTGAGACTCAGTGAACTTACGTTTGTGAGCAGACATAGTGGAAGGTGAGGAAACCATTGCGGAAGAATCCCCCATGATTACCGGCGTCTCCGATGGCGCGCTCCTCCCTTGTGGGGGCCCTCGCCGAGGGCACACCCGCCTTAGGTGATTGTTCACACCTCAGGTCACACCTCCCGACAAACGGACGGAGGGACCAATCGGCACTTTCGGAAGGTATCAGCTCGGGTAATCACCCCTCCCTGGGCCTGGCCTTTACCAGGGGGTACGTACGTGTCCTACCTGTCTACCCGGGGCGGGGAATTACGCGTTACCCCGTCACCGGCTACGCATGGAAGTGCGTGGGTCGGCCTTCAGACACGCACAGGGAGGAAGAAAGAGAAAGGGAAAGGAAAGAAGAGGGGGTCTCAAACGCCGCAGCGGAGAAAAGGGTAAAGAGAAGAGGTAAGGAAAGGAGATGGACAAAGGAAGGAAGAAGACATACAAGCAAGGAAGAAGAAGAATGCGGTACATTTACAAGCGTCCGTCTCCGGACGTAGGCGCAAACCATACTCCCAGAGGGGGAGAAAGTGAAGGAATCAGCCAGAGGTGAGGGGGGGGGGGTGAAGACGGGGGATGGGGAAGGATGCGGAAAGGGAAGGTATGCAGCCCGGAAAGGAAGGAAGGCCACATTAGCTCGGGGCCCCGTGCTCGCTACGCACGTATCCACAAAAGAGTTGTGGATCCCCTGGGGGGTCTGTGGAATGTGTGTCACCTTTAGTTCATTATGGCCTACAGCTTCTGTACATTTTGATTCTAATGACTCTCTCTCTCTCTCTCTCTCTCTCTCTCTCTCTCTCTCTCTCTCTCTCTCTCTGGTCATACCGGACTCTGGAGTCCATTACCGCAGCAACGTATTTTTGCCATCTGTCTCTGTCTTGGGCTATTTCCTTCCATTCACCTTCAATACCTAGGCTCCTCAAATCAGCCTTCACATTTTCCTCCCATCTACTCCTCACCTCAGTCTCCCCACAGGATTTTTCCCTCTAGGTGCCCTACCAGTACTCTACACGCTGCCCTGCCCTCATCCATTTGAGCTACGTGACCCGCCCATCACAGCCCTACGTGATTTAATAATACGGATTATGTCAGGGCTTGAATAGAGTTTGTGAACCTGTTTGTTATGCAGTTTTTGCAACTCTCTGCTGATATCATCCCTTTTTGCTCAAAAAAATTTTCCTCAAAATTTTGTTTTCAAATACTAGAAACGGCTTTTCATTTTGCACAGTGAGAGACCAAGTCTCATACCCATACAGCATAACTGGTAGAATAAACGTTTTGTATATTCTAATCTTTAAATTCTTAGACAATATCCGTGATGAAAGTAATCTATTCAGTGAGAAGTAGCACGCATTTCGTGCCCATAATCTCTTCTTCAGTTCAGATTCAATCTCATTTCTCGAAGTGATGTCCACGCCTAGATACTTAAATGTGTTCACTTTTTTAAACTGCATGTCTCCAACTCTTAACATTTCCTGGTCTACTGCTGTTGGCATTCTAGTAGTAACCAGGTATTTAGTTTTGTCTTCACTTATCCTTAGACCTACATCTTCACTAGCCATGATTAACGCATTCGCATTTGCTGTTAGAGATTCTTTCCTATCACTAATGATGTTTAGATCATCTGCATACCCTAATATCTTAATATTTCCATTTACCTCCACACCCTCTGAATTATCTGCTGCCATTTGTACAATATATTCTAGGACTAAATTAAAAAGTAGCGGAGACAGGACATCTCCCTGCTTAAGTCCGTTCTTTATTACAAATTCTTCTGACTCCAATTTCCCCACGCATACTATCTTTTGTGTTTTTCAAACTCACTTCTATAAGTCTAACATACTTCTTTGGTATTCCAAGTTCCAAAAGAATTCTGTACAATTTTGATTGCAATACTGAATCATATGCTTTTGTAAAATCTATGAAAAGATTATGAACTGGTTTATTGTATTCCCATTTATTTTCCAAAATTTGACGCAGTGTGAATATTTGGTCTATAGTTGATATGTTCCTCTGAAAGTCAGCTTGGTAATCCCCCACAATTTCATCTAATGACTGAAAAGTTTATTTGACTTAGTCTACTGACATTCCTATTTTGTCATAATTACCAGTTTCGATACCAAGCACTATCCTCAGGCCAGTCTGGTACACAGTCATCAATCTTGCTTACCCCAGCAGTGAGTATATGACACACCCACTCAGGTAAGCCAACCTGATGACTGCACATTATGGGGTGGCCTGATGATCACAAATGATACAGAAACCAGTAGTCACTTGACAAAATAGAAGTGTGACTGCAGACTAAAGCAAATAATTTTTTTGCTGTTTTCATTGGTTGCTATTCCAACCAACAGAATATTAGGAATGACAGATGATTATGTCTTTACACACCTACTTGTTTATCAATAGATTCTTTCCCTTTTATTGCATTATGTTACCTTCCAAAATCACAATATTTTGTATGATTTGGACAGGCATTTCTGGAGTCATTCACAATGTCCCTCAGTTTCTTCTGCCATGTCTTCATCTGGTGAATAAGTGCTTACAATTGTGTAGTATCCATTATCAGTTTGTACAGAGTGTGTTATTTCTTCAGTCAGCATATATTATGTCATTTTTAGTTTATCAATACAGATACTCTACAGGCAGCACATCTCTTGTTGTCCAATTCACTGCAAAGCATCAGATTATCATTGTTGTTATAAATTTATTTAAGAAAGTGATTCAGTGTATTGGACTGCATTGACAAAGGCACTGTAAATATGATACAATTTTCCCATTCCAAGACATTTTCCAAGTACTTTGATTTCTTTTTTTGTATTAGCTAACAATTGTGGATTACACTATGGTGTAATGGGATTTCACACAAGGCTTTAAAATGCACAACATATTTATTAGGAAGATGATAAACTTGCATATAATCTGAAGTGTCTACTCTATACAGACCACATAAGTCATTTATTAAAATATTTTAAACTGAAAGCAATTCACACAAGATATACGAGCCAAATTGACACTGAAATATATGTAATTATTTTAATTACCATGACTGTGAAACCAAACACTGCCCAAATTAAATTCACACATTTATTTTTAGTTTCTTATTAACAACTGACAATACTAAATAGTGACTCACATCAATGCGACTTCTTATGTAATTCAAGCAAAGTCAACATTCCTTACAGGTACCAGAAGTCAGTCTTTCCTTCTCATCCCATACGGTAAGTCTCCTCTGACGCAGTTCTGGGCGACTTTCCCAAAATCTACCCTTTTTCTAGATCTCTCCAGTCTTTTCCTTCACACTTATTCCTTCTCCTTTAACTCTTCTGCCTAAAGGAGCCACAGCTCCGAAAGCTCGCCAATCACAACATTCTTTTATGTGTGTTTTCTGCCACTGCTTGGTGAGTAGCTTTTTATCTATCCAATTAAATAATATTTGTACTAGGGAATGTGCATGTAATGAGCTTATATAAACAGATAATAAGAATTAAGTTTGGTGTGAAAAACTAGAACATCTTGGAACATCTCGGGGAACGACATTAACAGTAAAATCCATTTTACTATGGAAGCATGAAAATGACACATTGTCATTCCTCTACATCCGCATCTGCTGCAAACAAAATTGGTGCCTCAGCCACAGTGTCTACACAAACCCATGCACACTAACCTATTTGAGTACCATCAGCCATCATCACCTGGCACAGAAACACAATATGTTACAAACATTGATACATCATACAAGAACGACATCAGATGCTGATAACCTGCTCCACGAGCTGAGCCACCTCTACAATGTCTTCGTGAACAGCTACAACATTTACAAAACAAATTAAGTGATTTCAAGCAAGGACACAAAAAAAGACCAGCAACAAAGGGCACGAAAAGAAACACTTTTTTCCATTTGGCAGCTATGTGTAGTGCAACATAAGCCATCTGCTGGAAACAGACAAAATCATATTCCTCTCCAGCCTTCCAACAAAAATCTGAAAATTACTGAGACCAGTTAAATATATGGCACATCTCAGAACACTTGGGATCTTAAAATGTATTTTCCGAGTGTGGCCAATTTTACGTTGGGCAGACCGTCTGCACTGTAGAAAAATGCAGGAAGGAGCATAAAGAGGTTTTATTGCCTATGTTACAACAAGAAGTCTGCTTGAACTGAGCATGCTCTGAAAAACAGTCACCACATCAAACCTGATGAATGAGAAGCAACATTTGTTGTGGCTTGCACTAATGACATCTGGGACTGTGTGATTAAAGAAGCCACTGAAATAAAAATCGCCAACAAATTCCCATAATAAGAGACAGCAGCCTGCAACTCAGCATAGCATGAAATCCAGCGATCGTGATGGAGCAGGTGCAGCAAACGGTTGGTTGGTTGTTGGAGTTAAAGGAAAAAAACTGTGAGGTCATCAGTCCATTCATTCTACACATATCAAACCAGGAGTTCCTCAGAAGGAGGATACAAAAGGCAAATCCTAGGAAGCCCACTTGTAAGCAAGTTACAATAAGACAGACAAAATCAAGGAGAAGTAGGAGGGGAATGAGAGGAGAAGGTGGGCAAGCCACCCCGCCCAGTGTGCAGCCGGATGTCCCCAGAGTAAGATATGTGGTTGGAGGTGCACCCTCTGCAATCCACCAGCACCACCTCACCATCTGTTACTCCAAGGAAATGAGCAACACAGACATTAAAAATGGCAAACACAAAACAACAAGGAGAATAAAAAGGTGCGAAGGGTAGGAGCCAGGCCAGATCAACGAGCAAGGGCTGCCATGGGACCCCTGGGCCAGAGCAGGAGAGGGGTGAATTTCCAAACCCTCATGCGGCCAATGAGACCAAAGTGCTCCATCTCACAGATGAGTAGAAAGCACCAGCGCAGGTGAAATGTAAGACCGCATCAGATGCTTTGGCGTCGTGTGCCAGCATCAGAGATAGCATATCAGGAAGTTTAAGATACCACCGCAAAGTGGCCAAATTTCGGCAGTCTAATGTGATGCGGGCAACAATCAGGAGGCCATCACATCAGCAGTAAGGTGGGTCCTCAACCTTTATTGCCGTCAGTTTGTTCGGGGATTGCACAGGGAACCATTCAGAATTCCCGACATCCAACAATTGTTGGTTTAATGTCGATCAAAGATTCTCTTCGGGAACCCCAATCTCCAAAATTGGCATCCTGGTAGCCAACTTTGCAAGAGGTCGACATGTTTATTTCCTGAGATCCCAACATGTCCAGGGATCCAAACGAAGATGACTGGACATCCAGCTTGAGATGGGTCAGAAAGATGACCCTGGATACTTGCGACTACTGGGCGGTGAGAGTAGCACCGGTCTACAGCCTGAAGGCTGCTTAGGAAGTTGGCGCAGATTAGAAGCATCTTGCTGATGCAAGATTGAGCATGGGCAAGGGTTCTTTTGATAGCCACCAATTCAGCAGTGAAGACATTGCATCCATTCAACAATGAGAGTAGTTCATTGCACCTTGAGTGTGTGTATCTAGAACTGGTTCATCCATCTACTGTTTAGTCATTAGTGATACCAGTTCCGAAAATGAAAATGCATCGAGGCCAGTCAGGAACAGGTGGTGAAACACTATGAGGTCAACTGAATCTTTCAGTCCAAAGGATAAACTACACAGATCTGAGGTTGGGGTACACATCATGGGGGTGCAGGTGATTGCCCCCTGACAAGAGTCAACAGGGGGGGAAGTGGGAGTTTGGAGCAATGACGCTGACAATCCATTAGAAGGTGTTTGAGCATTTGGTTGTGGATGTGGTTTGGCCCTGGTGCTGTATCAGGGCAAAGGGCTAAGACACAGAAGAATTTCACTTACTGAATGGAGCATTATAGGGCTCCAGCTGGTGTGTAGAGAAAGATAAGTGCAATCATTCAATCTTCTGTTTAAGGCCACGAAAGGCAGGTTGATACATCATGTGATCAAAATTATCCAGACATCCACAAAAACATACATTTTTCATATTATGTGCATTGTGCTGCCACCTACTCCATATCAGCGACCTTAGTAGTAATTAGACATCGTGAGAGAGCAGAATGGGGCACTCTGTGGAACTCACGGACTTCAACGTGGTCAGGTGATTTGGTGTCACTTGTGTCATACGCCTGTACGCAAGATTTCCACACTCCCTAAAAATCCCTAGGCCCACTGTTGCTGATGTGGGACACGTACAGCACAAAAGCGTACAGACCGACTTCGTCTGTTGACTGACAAGAGACAGCAGACAGTTGCAGAGGGTCGTAATGTGTACTAGGCAGGCATCTATCCAGACCGTCACACAGGAATTCCAAACTGCATCAGGATGCACTGCAAGTATGACAGTTAGGCGGGAGAAGAGAAAACTCTGATTTCATGATCGAGCAGCTGCTCATAAGCCACACACCACCTCGCTTGGTGTAAGAAATGTAAACATTGGACAATTGAACAGTGGAAAAACGTTGTGTGGAGTGACGAATCACAGTACACAATGTGGCGATTTGATGCCAGGGTGTGGGTATGGTGAATGCCCAGTGAATGTCATCTGCCAGCATGTGTAGTGCCAACAGTAAAATTCGGAGGTGGTGGTGTTATCGTGAGGTCGTGTTTTTCATGGAGGGGGCTTGCACCCGTTGTTTTACGTGCCACTATCATGGAACAGACCTACACTGAAAGTTTCAGCACTCCTTGCTTTCCACTGCTGAAGCACAATTTGGGGTTGGAGACTGCATCTTTCAACACGATCAAGCAGCTGTTCATAGTGCATGGCCTGTGGCGGAGCAGTTACGCAACAATAACATCCCTGTTATGGACTGGCCTCCACAGAGTTCTGACCTGAATCCTACACAACATTTTTGGGATGTTTTGGTACGCCGACTTCATGCCAGGCCTCGCCAACCGACATCGATACCTCTCCTCAGTGCAGCACTCTGAAGAATGGGCTGCCATTCCCCAAAAAAACCTTCTGGCACCTGATTGAACGTATGCCTGCGAGAGTGGAAGCTGTCATCAAGGCTAAGGGTGGGCCAACACCATACTGCATTCCAGCATTACCGATGGAAGGCGCCACGACCTTTTAAGTCATTTTCAGCCAGGCGTTCGGATACTTTTGATCACATAGTGTAGTTCTCAAATGCAGAGGCTCAAGCATAAGGTCAAGCAAAACGTTCAGTTATGGCAACTGGATCAGTGGAAACAGCACCATTCAAGGAAATACTAAATACACTTGTAGAGGACCGGTATCCACACATGTGTCTGATCTTCGCTCAAACCTGTGAAGGGGCAGACGTGGCCCAATGGTTGAAACTTACTATTTCCAGCATTCTTGCTGCCACTGTTTCAATAAATGGTGGACCTGGGCACAGACCATTTAACAGTGAGTGCTTGATTGTCAGATGCTGCTTATGGCATTTGAGTGTCAGCCTATGATCTCTAATGACCTCAGCCATTTCCGAGGTCCACCAAGGTACTACCTTCTGACAAGCGATCCCAAAGAATAGGGGATCACTGACATCATCAGCTGGAAGCGTCCCAGTTAGCATTATGGAAAGCCCATCTACATAGGAGCCCAGGGAAGAGATGCTGAGGGAGGGACAGGAAGACTGGGAAGTGGTCGCTACCAAACAGGTCACAGTGGTCCATCCAGTGGATGGATGGGAGAAGACCATGGCTGCAAATAGAAAGATCAATAAATTCAAAAGACAGGGGTCGAAATCTCCCAGCAAGTTTTCGATGTCTTTACCATTGCCAGTGATCATGGTTCAACCACACAGAGTGTTATGGACATTGAAGTTGCCCAATATCAGGAAAAGATGGGGGGAGCTGAGAAATCAATGCAGGCAATACATTCTGAAGCACTCCACCATCAGGAGGGAAACAAACATTACATGTGGTCAAATCCTGAAATGCCTTCACCGGAACAGCAACAGTCTCCGAAGTTGTATCAAGAGGCACAAGTTTCTTTGTGATATACAGGGTTCAGAACATACGTGCATATTCCATCCGACACCGTACCATAATTGGTATGATTGTTAAAATACCCCTTGTAGCCAGGAGTCAATGTTGCTGGAAACCACGATTTCTGAAGGGCAATCCAGAAAGCATGGGAGGGCTTAAGAGATGTCATAGCTCAGCCAGGTGATGGAAAAAACCATTAAAATGCCCCTGGAGAATCGTGATGTTGATACATTGTGAGACCGTGAAGAGACCAAGGCGGCAGGTTACACCCCAGGGTCACCTGCTGCCACTGGTTGAGAGATTTGGTTTTGGATTTGTTTTGCTTTAGGGCACGAAGACCAACTGGGGTCATATGCACCCATGTCAAAACTATGTACCACGAAGACAGAGAGGAGTTAAAAAATGTCAGTCCCAACTGACATAATAGAAGACAGCTAGAAACAGGCACGTGGAAAATGGGCTTTAAATAAAAGGCACCATACAGAAATGGAGGTCCAAAAATAAAAATTAAATGGCCTTCGCCATATTGCTTTTGCTGATAAAAAAGTAAGATGTGGTTGAGAGCCCGCACGTCATTTGCTAAGACTGCCACTAACTCAGGCGGCAAACCCAAGTGGGACCGTAAACGGTTAAAAAATAGGTAGTCTGACAGGAAGTGGCAGACAGTTAAAACTTGAGCCCAAGTGTACAAAGTGGTGGGGTAGTACCACTTCTCAAATGATGATGGCTAAAAAGGTAGTGCCCAATACGCAACCTTTTTAAAATGACCTCCCAGAGGGAGGGCTGAGAGCAGGTCATCCAAGCCACTGGGAGCTTATTCCCGTGAAGTTAGGACCATTGGCGATGCCAAAGGGACACCACCTCCTGACAGACAGCAACACAAAGATCATTGGAGGGAATATAGGAAATCGCGGGCTGAGGTACAAGGACTGCAGCCTTGGCAGCAGCATCAGCAGCCTCGTTTCCTGGCAGACTGACACGACCAGGAACCCACAGAAACATCACACTGTCTCCTCCAAGAGTGAGCAAGTGACAGTTTTCCTGGACCCGATGAACTAAGGGATGGGCAGTGTACAGCGCACAGACTTTGAAGGGCACTGAGCGAGTCTGAGCAGAGAACACAATGAAAAGTCTGTGTCGCCGGATGTACTCCGTGGCCCGATACAGGGCGAAGAGCTTGGCTGTAAATCCTGAGCAGTGTGCTGAAGCCAATATCAAAAGACACAGGTGCGAATGATGAAGGCACACCCGACCCCACAGTCAGTCTGAGAGCCATCAGTGTATACAAAGGTACTATTGGGAAGTTCCATGTGAAGGTTGTGAAACTGAAGGCGATAGAGGCTGGAGTAGTGCCCTTAAGAAGTGAAGCCAAGGTGGTGAAGGGTTCACACCCACCAAGAAAGGTGCAGGTAATGTGAAGTTAAGCAGCCGTAGCAGGTGCCAAAAGCATGCTGCAGGAGGTAACAGAAGAGGGACAGTCTCATACTGGCGATCACAGAAATCATCAAAGGAGGCATAGGATGCGTGGCCACGCATTACAGACAAATGGCATTCATACCTGCTGAGAAGAAAGTCATGGTGGTAGGACAGTGGTAGTTCAGCAGTTTTAGCATACACATTCTCAACCAGGCTAGTGTAAAATGCGACCATAGCCAAATGGATGCCACGATGGTGGATAGTGTTGACATGGTGTAAGATGGTTAGACTTGCAGACACAAACAAAGCAACCGTAGACTAGTTTCAAATGGACAACAGACTGCCACAAATGGAGGAGGGTGGTTCGCTCGGCACCCCAGGAAGTACCATTGAGAACATATAGGACACTGAGGAACCGCAGGTAAGACACATGGGAGGACCAAGAGAAATTCCTATTGCGCATTAGCCCCAGGAATTTTGTACTTCCAACGAATGCAAGGGCAATAGGTCCAAGATTTAGAGACAGTGAGAGAAACAAATTGCATTGCCAGAAATTCATACAGATGGTTTCGTCAGTGGAAAAGCGAAAGCCATTGTCGAAGCTCCAGGAGTAAAGACAATCAAGACATCACTGAAGCTTTTGGGCTCTTCAGCCACTAACAGGTGTTGTCTTTCCATCTAAAAGAAACCTGGGAAGGGGGGTGACCCGAGGGACCCCTTACTAGTGAGAGAAGCCAAAGAAGAGTTACGCTTCTCTGGCTTAGAAGTGGCAACAGATGTGTCCGATGGTTGGGTGGTAGGAGGGGGAGGTGTGTTGCTCCCAAAGTAGGTGGTGCAGGATCAACGGGGAGGGAAATGCCCCCACCATCAAGGGGGCAGGTGTAGTCTTCCGGCTCAGAGGTAACCTGGGTTGGCGGAGCTGATGGTGCCAGAACTGTTGTAGCAGCGGCATAAGACGATGTCATATGCACAGGATGCAGGCATTCAAATTTTCTCTTAGCCTCAGTGTAGGTCAGTCTGTCCAGGGTTTTGTATGCCATGATTTTCCTTTCTTTCTGGAGAATCCTGCAGTCAGGCAAGCAAGGCGAATGGTGCTCTCTGCAGTTGACACAGGTGGGAGGCGGGTCACATGGAGTATTGCGATGAGATGGGCGTCCGCAATCTCGGCATGTGACGCTGGAAGTACACAGGGAAGACATATGTCCAAACTTCCAGCACTTAAAGCACCGTATCGGGGGAGGGCTACAGGGCTTTTCATCACACCGGTAGACGATCACCTTGACCTTCTCAGGCAATGTATCATCCTCAAAGGCCAAGATGAAGGCATCGGTGGCAATCTGATTATCCTTCGGGCCTCAGTGCACACGCCGGATGAAATGTACACTTCGGCGCTCTAAATTGGTGCGCAGCTTATCGTTGGACTGCAAAAGAAGGTCTCTGTGAATTATGATACCCTGGGCCATATTTAAGCTCTTATGGGGCGTGATGGTTACAGAAGTATCCCCCAGCTTGTCACAACCAAGTAACTCCCATGACTGGGCAGAGGATGCTATTTTGATCAAGACTGACCCAGATCTCATTTTGGACAAGCCCTCCACTTCCCTGAACTTGCCCTCTAAGTGCTCAACAACCCCCTGAGGCTTCATCGCCATGAAAGATTCCCCATCAGCTCTCGAATATACAAGGTACCAGGGCAAATAAGATCTGCTGCCATCCTTGGCCTGACGTTCCTCCCATGGTGTGGCCAGGAAGGGGAACGATTTGGGGTCATACTTCTGCACACTGAATTGAGCTCGTGATCGCTTAGAGACTGCTGGTGTTTCACCACCAGCAAGAGATGATGGATATGCTTCATCATGTGTCATCCACCCTGATGCCACCCACTCCAACCAGCCCCCCCCCCCCCCCCACAGGCGCCACCCACTCCGACCAGGGGCCCTCCCCACAAGTGCCACCCAGTCGCAGCAAAGGCTACCTGGCAGGATGGGCATTGCCAGGAGTCCCAATGCCCCAGAGGGATGGGAATCTACCCCTTGGCATACATGGGGAGTTAACAGTGCAGGCATCAGCAGAGCAATCCCTGTGTGGTCAGGGGGCTACAACCAACAGGGTACATGGTGGCCCCACCACAATGGACTGGCTACCGTGCTGGATATCAGTTGCAAGTAAGTCCATGGTCATCATCGATGCAGAAATTGACACTGGATAGTGCATGGTGGAAAACGCACCCAGGAAGGTGTTCTCGCCCAAGAGATGGAGAATGGTTGGTTGGTTGTGGGGTTTGATGGGGGCTAAACATCGAGGTCATCAGTCCCCTGTTCCAAACAGACATACTTGTAAAAGGCCTAGACAGTAAAAGCTTAACCTCTGCACCCAGAGGGAGGGAACACCAAGGGGTACAGAGCTAAAATGAACACCACAATTATACAAAATAGAGGACACTTAAGAGGAGCAGAGCAAAGAGTTGACTAGAGTAAAACAGACTACAGTGGTTGATGGATCAGATAAAAGGTCAACCACTCAACTACAAACGAAGAACCTCCAGCTGGAAAGCGTTGATAGAGGTACCAACACAACTTGTTACCATAAAAAGACACTATTTTGGCATCCACATCACAATTAAAAGTCGCTGGAGTGGGTGTAGCCTGAGAAATCATGCGAGAGCATCTACACTAGAGTGAGTGATAAAACCCAGCTGCACGGATAAAATATAAAACTGAGTCAGCTATAGAGGCATCGCCACCTAGAATTAAAGGAAGTGCAGCTGGTAAATTAAAGGTCTGCCGCAAGGGGGTTAAAAGTGGGCGGTCTATCAGAAGATGGACCACTGTCAGCCCTGCATCATAGTGACACTTAGGCAGGTCCTCACGTCGAAGGAGATAGCTGTGGATCAACCGCATATGTCCAATTTGGAGACGGCACAGAACAACTGAATCCCTACGTGTGCTCCTCAAGGATGAGTTCCATACGGCCGTGGACGACTTTACCATGCGGAGCTTATTTGGTGTGTTCAAGACAGACCATTCAGAGCTCCAGACATAGCGGAGCTTGCGCTGTAGGGCAGACCGGAGGTCTCTTTCCACGAGACCAAGGTCCAGGGGTGGCGAAGTGGTGGCCTGCTTGGCCAAACAATCGACACGTCCATTTCCTGGAATGCCGATATGGCCCGGGGTCCACACAAACGTCGCTGAATGACCACACTCGGCGAGAGCAAAAACAGCATCTTGAATACCGCGCACCAAAGGGTTCCGAGAAAAACACTGGTCAAGTGCTTGCAATCCACTCGGAGTCATGGCATATGACAAATGACTCCCCAGGGCAGGAGGAAAGGTGAGCAAAAGCACAATAAAGAGCAACCAGCTCCGTTTGAAAACACTGCTCCCACAAGGCAGGGCCACTGCTCAACGTAGTCGCTGTGGATGAAAGCAAACCCAGTACGTCCATCGACCACAGAACCATCGGTGTAGACTATGTCTGCATCGCGAAACGAGGCAAGAAGAGCCAAGAATTGTTGGCAAAGACTGGCAGGTGGAACAGAGGACTTTGAGTTGCAGGAAAAATCCAAGCAAAGCCGCAAGCAAGGGAGGGACCAAGGAGAGAGAGAAGAAGAGGGCCGGAAGGATGGAGGAAGGACTCGAGTGATGAGAGAAGGAAACCAACGCGGACCGCGATCGGGAGACCCAACCTAGGCCGCTGTTGTGGGGAGGGGAGTGCAGAAGATGGAAAAAAGGAGCCGGCAGTTTGGGTGGTCAGGCGAGGCATGGACGCGGGCGATGTATGACGCAAGCAACTGTTGTCGGCAGAATCGTAGGGGAGGGATTCCAGCTTCTACAAGAAGGCTAGTCACCAGACTAGTGCGGAAGGCACCTGTCGCCAGTCTGACGCCACAGTGGAGAATCGGGTTGAGGATCTGCAACATTGAAGGTGCTGCTGACTTGTACACCACACTCCCGTAGTTGAGACGGGACTGGACTAAAGGCCTTATAGAGCTGTAGGAGGGTTGTTCGTGCAGCCCCCCAAATGGTGTGGCTAAGGCAGCAAAGGATGTTGAGGTGCCACCAGCACCATTGTTTAAGCTTGCGAAGATGAGGTGTCCAAGTGAGCTGAGCATCAAACAGCATGCCAAGACAGTGATGCGTCTCCTCAATACGAAGGAGTTCATTGGCAAGGTAGAGCTCTGGATGGAGGTGGACCATTCGACGACAGAAATGCATCACTCTGGTCTTAGGGGCTGAGAACTGAAAGCCATGGTCGGATGCCCAAAAATGTGCCTTACCGATAGCTCCTTGCAGCCGCTGTTCAGCGACACTGATGCTTGGGGAACTGTAATAAAGACAAAAGTCATCGGCATATAGAGAGGAACGGAGCGATGAGCCCACCACAGCTGCAAGACCATTAATCGCCACCAAAAAGAGGGGAACACTGAGAACCGAGCCCTGCGGGGAATTGTTCTCCTGAATATGAGCAGAGGTAAAATAAGTGCCAACTCTAACCCAAAAGAAGCGATTCGAGCGAAAATTCTGTAGAAAAATCAGAAGTGGACCCCGTAAGCCCAATTCGTGCAGCGTAGCAAAGCTATGATGGCGCCAGATCAAATAGAACAGCAACTAGATGTTCTCGCAGAGTAAAAGCTAATACGAATAGCCGACTCTAGCGAGACTAAATTGTCGATCGCTGAGCGGCCCTGACGGAAGCCTCCCTATTGCTGGGCCACGAGGCCCCGAGCTTCAAGGATCCACATGAGCCTCCGACTCACCATCTGTTCCAGGAATTTGCACATAACGTTGGCAAGGCTGATAGGGAGATAGCTATCAACCACCAGCGGATCTGCAACAGGTTTCAGCATGAGGATGGTATAAATATCCTGCCAACGAATTGGGAAAATGCCCTCCGTCCAGATGCGGATAAACAGGGCGAGGAATTCACCCTGACAGTGCGCCGAGATATGGCGAAGAAACTGGTTGTGAATTCGGTCTGGACCTGGAGAGGTATCGGGGCAAGCTGTAACAGCACTGAGGAACTCCCAATCACTAAACGGGGCATTGTATCGTTCCAACGGTGCGTGCGAAACGACAACTGCGTACATTCAACCTGCTCTTTAATGGCGTGGAATTCTGCGCTGTGGCCTGCTGTCGCATCACTACGAGTGAAGTACTCTGCCAGAAGTTCGGCGATGGCGATTGGGTCAGTACAAAGTGTACCCCGAAGAGAAAGGCAAGGGACAGATGCATGAGGGCGAAAGCCAAAAATGCCCGAACCCACGACCACACCTGAGATGGGGAGATTTGAGAACCTATGATGGCAACATATCGTTCCCAGCAGGCCTGTTTGCTCTGCCGGATTAACCACCGAGCCCAGGCCCGCAGCCCTTTAAAGGCAACCAGATTCTCTAAGGGAAGAATGACGCCGGTGTCGTTGCAGGGCTCACCGGCCATCCCGGATAGCTTCTGCAATCTCTGGTGTCCACCAAGGGACTGACTTATGCCTTAGGGTACTTTAACGACAGGGGACAGTTGCCTCGGCAGCAGAAACATTGGCCACAGTGACCTCGTCCACTGCCAAATCAATGTTACCAGGAAGCGGAGCAATGGCCGTAGTAGCTCAGGTGAAGGCTGCCCAATCATCTCCATGAAGAGACCATCGTGGCAGCTGGTCAGGGGGTTGGGATTGAAGAAGAGAAACCAGGATAGGAAAGTGGTCGCTACCACAGAGGTCGTCATGGACCCTCCAACTGGGGTATGGAAGAAGACCTGGGCTACTAAGAGAGAGATCAATGGCCGAGTATGTGCCATGAGTGAAGCTAAAATATGTGGGAGCACCAGTGTTTAGGAGGCAAATGTCCTGCTGTGCCAAGAGAGCCTCAACGTTCCTACCCTTGCCAGAGATCTGGGCCCCACCCCAGAAAGGGTGGTGGGCATTAAAGTCCCCCAAAAGGAGGAATGGCGGGGAGGGGGGGGGGGGGCTGGGCAAACAAGGCAGCTAGGTCAGCAAGAGGGACAACCTCATCCAGGGGAAGGTAGAGGGAACAGATGGTAAGCTCCATTTCTGCTCGGATTCTAACAGCCACAGCCTCGAGAACTGTGTGAAGTGGCACTGGGGCACTAGGAACAGTGGCAAGAACATAAACGCAGACACCGCCAGACACCCTGTTGTATTCTACGCGGTTCTTATAGTGACCCCGGTATCCACAGAGGGAGGGGGTCCACCGAACAGGAATCCAGGTTTCCTGTAGGGCCAGACAAGTGGCAGGGAAGCGGCACAAAAGCTGTTTCAACTCAGCAAAGTGGTGGAAAAAACCATGGCAATTCCATTTACGGATAATGGTATCCAACTGTGAAGACATGAAAGAACCTAGGGAGGATAGGTCATGCCTTAGAAGTGCTCGCCACCACCGATTGCGAAGTAACCTGATCAACTTCCTTAGGAGCTGCGGGTCGAGCAACATCTAGCTCCTGAGTGGACGCTAGATGCTCCACATCATCTTCAGGTGCAGTGGTGAACTCTTTTTCTGTCTCTATGTCTTTCTCCTTTTGCTTTTTCTTCTTTTTGGTAGGGTCCCGTTTGTCCCTCGGTTTATCAGGCTGGATGGGCTTTTCTGACCCAGTCTCATGGACTTTTTCAGCCACTGGCTGATATCTGGAGGGGCAGTAACCAAGCGATCCCTCCCACGCGAGGGGAGCCGGAGGAGGCGGGCACTTCTCCGGCGCAGAGGTGGGGACTGAAGTCCCCAAAGAAGGAGGGGTTGTTACTCCCGATGTTGAAGACAGGTGAGCAACGGAAGAGGGTGTTCCCCTCAACTACCGGGAGGGGGGGAGGGGGAGGAGGAATAGACAGCTGAGCTAGATAGACAGCTGAGCTAGAGGGCCCACAAAAAGCAGCTGAGCTTGAGGGCTCATCACCAGGGATGGCGACATCGAAGTTGCTGCAGCATACGGCGATGACATGCACACAGGGTGAAGTCGATCGTACTTGCGTTTAGCCTCTGTGTAAGTGAGCCTGTCCAAGGTCTTATATTACATAATCTTCCGTTCTTTTTGATAAACCGTGCAGTCTGACGTGCAAGGTGAATGTTTCTGTCCGCAGTGGACACAAACAGGGGGTGGCGAACACGGGACATTGGGGTGGGAGGCACGTCCACAATCCCGACAGATAGGGTTGGCGTCACATCTCTGACATATGCCCAAACTTCCAGCACTTAAAGCAGCGCATGGGAGGAGGGATGTAAGGCTTAACATTACATCGATATATCATCACCTTGACCTCGGGCAGGGTGTCACCCTCAAAAGCCAAAATGAATGCGCCAGTGGCGACCCTACTATCTTTAGGTCCCCTGAAGACACGTCGTACAAAGTGGACACCACGGCGTTCCAGATTTGCACGGAGCTCGTCGTCAGACTGCAACAAGAAGTCACGATGAAAAATAAGTCCCTGAACCATATTGAGGATCTTATGAGGCGTAATGGAGACTGCAGCATCACCGAGCTTGTCACAAGCAAGCAATGCCCGTGACTGTGCTGGGGATGCTGTCTGTATGAAGACTGCTCCAGACCTCATTTTAGACATCCCTCAACTTCTCCAAACTTGTCC
Organism: Schistocerca serialis cubense; assembly: GCF_023864345.2. Classification (NCBI taxonomy): domain Eukaryota; kingdom Metazoa; phylum Arthropoda; class Insecta; order Orthoptera; family Acrididae; genus Schistocerca; species Schistocerca serialis. The sequence continues at coordinate 607,826,562 of NC_064644.1, read as the reverse complement.
TCTACATTTTCCACAAAAAACTGATGCTTTGTGGTCAGAAATGAGTCCCCATCTGTTCGGTTGCAAACCAAGAAATGAGGAGAATACGTCTCATCAGGTAATTTAGACCACCATTCCTCCCCTGGTGTGGGCAGGGAAAGGAACGATTGGGGGTCATACTTTAAAGCATTGAACTTTCCTTTCTTAGAGACTCGTGCTTGCGCATTATTCGTATTTTTTTCCATGGTGGTCCCACGAGCAGTAAGGGGAAAGGAATGTCCACCCAGACAGAGCCCCGCTTGCCTGGGTAAGCCTAATACAACCGGGGGCGGTAGGTTCCCCAGAGGTTGCCCGCTAGCATCTGTTCTACCTCAACAGCCATGCATCTCCTCAGCGCGCTGCACACCTTGAGATTGAGATTTTTTTTAGAGACGTTTATACCATCCTCACGACCCAGGCAGTTAAGGCAAGATCCCCCGGTTCTGTACCATACAACGATCCACTGTCGCGCCTTACGGTGATCGTTGAAGCACACTCAGAGCTTACGGTATTGAGGACTGGTGGCACTTTTCAGTCCCCAGCTCAGGGACCCCGGGATCGCCAAGCCTGTACCCAGCAACTAAACGCTGAGCCCCCTGAGGGCATGGAGAATGGACAGGACTGCAATGCAACGATAAGAAAGTGGGCTAAAGATCTCAAAGCACGATGGACACAATGCACCTTGTAAGGCGTCCTTCCCCAGTTGGCTTGCTCTTTGGGAAAATTTTGAAGAATGGAGTTCAAACCCTACAGGGAACCATCACATGAAGGCCGAAATGTGCGAAACTCCTTTTAGTCACCTCGTATGACAGGCAGGAATACCTCGGGCCTATTCTAACCCCCGGACCCGCTGGGGGGTCTGAAGAGACTGCTGGGGCCATGTGACCAGCAGTGGGAGAAAGCTTCACCTGCTTCATATGCGAGTCATATGAGATAGGGCCAGCCACTCCAAATGGGGGCTCTTCCCACAGCTGTCTCAACAACAGCTACCTGGTCAGTAATCCACTGCTCAGAGCCTTGCGCCACAGTCATGTCAGGCACATACTCCTTGACATACATAGGGAGATATCAGCTCACGTACCAACAGTGCTATCCCCACGTCATCAGGTGGCTACTACCGTGCAGGTACTTTACAACCCCAGCCCCCATCCCCCACAGCAGGAAAGGTACCATGTTGGGTTTTGGGCAGACTACCTAGTGCTTAGTTTTATATACACTACCTTACTGGAAAGTAAGGATGTTAAGGTGGAAAGGCACAAAGGTGGAACAGACACCACATTGGGCAACCTTCCCTGCACAATCTGTACTTCTGAAAAATTTGGAGAATTGGTGGAACGTCAAACCCCACAATGGGGACACCATGTATTTATTAATGAAAAGATGTACAGAGCAATGGAAGTGAAATGGAAAAGCAGAGTCCTAAATCTTGTACCAAATCCAAGCGGGGTCTACCCCAGGAAGGCCATCTGAAGGAAAGGTGAGGGGAAAAGGGATAGTGGACATATAGAGGCTTACAGCACAGAACGCTAAACAATGCTGCAAAGGCTGGTGAGGCCCATGATAGCCAAGCACGTACTCAGTGTAAGAGTTGTGAGCCCCCCAGAGGGGGCAGCAAACACAGAGTCACTGGATGTACACATATGGTGATGTGAGCACTAGTGTCTTGACAGCTGCCAGCTGGAGTATGTAGGGGTATACCAGCAGCCATCAGCAGTCATCCAGTTGACAATGGCATTTTAACCACTTGCTGCAGCTGGGTACCCAAGAAAATTATAGAGTTTTAAGCCTGTTTATTACTCTCCTGGGTTGTGTTGTTATGGATGCATTTGGACCTTTTTATGAGCATACATTTGTCCTCCCCTAACATATTAGTTTTTTAGAGTTGTCATATGTCCCACATTTGTCATTTCTGCAATCCAAATACAGGAGTAGGTGAAGTACTGAACATTGAGGAACCTAATATTTCGAATTTAGCCATTATTGTTGTATTGTTACTGTGACCAACTGTTTTCTGTCGAGATATTACTACAGCCATGGTTACAGTAATGTGATACTTAGTTGAATTATTTTAAGTTCATCTACTGAATTTCTATAATTCACAAACAATGTTTTGCTGTTATTAACTGCAAGTAATAGCACACTGTAATTATGCAGTATGGTCCCCACAGTCTTCTCCTTCACTGCTGCTTTTAAAGAATTTCCATGTTTTGTTAATCATGTAACACTGACAGTTCATTACCCTTCCTGAGGCAAAGTTGCAACACAGCCACTTTTATTCATTTGCCCTCCCTTTCTTTACTGAATGCCCATGAGAACGGATCCACATTATCAACAGACAGTTTTTGTACTGAACTGATTAATCCAGCTACCACCACTAATAACAAGATTCACCTTCATGGATTATGCTGAGGATTGCTTCATACCATTCAATACACATGAACCTTCTCCTTATGTGTCCTACAACTATGATTAAACTTTCCTGTCAAACAGGGTTTGACTTGCAGTCTACAAAGTATCCTGAAGTACAAGTTTAATTTCTATCCTGTATGACCCAGTTTTTCACATTCTTTCTGAAATACTTAGCGGCCCTTGGAACATTTAAACCAGGACAACAAAGGTTTTACTTTCCTTTTTGCTCTAGAAAGATAAGCAGGCAACAATCAAAGGAAATGCTTATGAGCTTTTTCCTCTTTAAATTTTCAAGTTTTTGATCTAGCAAGGTACGTATCCAATATTTGACATAAGGCCTTCATTTGAGGCTAGCATAGATCAAATAACCATTTGGACATCTACAATTAGATGTAACCAACTTTGTCTGTTTAAATCACTTCAGATGAATGCTAAGATGGTCTGTTTGGATAGTACACCACAGGATTTTTCACACAGCCTTGTCTGACAAACCAAGGATTTCCCCTCTAAACAACAACATTAGTGGGATTCTTTATGTCATTCTGCTGCCCTATAATTTTACTATTTTGCCTTTGAGAATGTAAGTTTGCACACATAAACCTACACAAATACTTTACAAGCCACTATACAGTGCTCTACTTGGTATATTTAACAAATATTTGCCACTCTGTCTCTCCTTATTCAAGTTTAGTTAGAGAAAATACCAACTGTAATGCATCTATTACATGCTGTAAGATCTCTAATGAACCATACGAAGTAACACAGCAGTGCAGTCTACTTTAAATACTAGAGCTCTAATTCCATGCAACAGTTGAAATACATTTATCTTGGGCATATGCGTGTGCACGCATGCACTCGTGGATGTGCACACACGCACAAACACGAGAGCATACCCAAAAATACATTTGTCTGTATTTAGCTAACAGATCCTGTGTCACTGTAAAATGCATCCCTGAATGAGTGAATATCGTACTGAACTGTACAATGCTATTGAAGTACTTTATAGCTTTCAGTGTTTACACTTCATTTCACTGCCAGTAACAGCTAACACACAGATCTTTAGGTTCATAAACCTCCAATATCTTCTTGGTTTCATCACTGATAAATAATTAATTAAATGTAACATCCCTGCACCATACAGTTTTTAATTTACATTTAATGCTGGAACAAACAATACCAGTTCAATGTTATGCTGAAATAGATCAATTAAGATGTAATGGACATTTTTAAGTTAAAACATGCCACCTGGCCATTAATTCATGCCCTTCACAACTCACACACTTTTACTTGGCCCCTGAGTAGAGTATGCTGGGAGCGAAAGCTTTCAATCAGCTTGTAGCGCATTGGCTGCTGAGACCAACCTCATCTTTTCAAAGGGCAACAAACTTACAACGTACAAAAAGAACAAAAAATGTAATGGGTGCGTTGCTAGAATGGCCAGGTAAAGCCTCTTCACTCATTTTTGTGAATATTATTAGAAATCACTGCATGCAACAGCACACACTTGCCAGCATTATATTCACAATGGCTAATTATTATTAGGGCACTCAATTCTGTCGTGTAACTGAGGTTGGCAATGGGTATAAACATTCTGGAACACAGAGGGACAAGTAAAAGTGCACCATCACTACATCGAAACCACAATAGATCTACTCCTTTGTGATATTTTATTTTTAATACTGCCTGAAAAGAAGAACAAGCTTCATACAGTCAGTGAAAATAAGTCCAAGAAATGATTAGTACATGTGGAGCATATCTATCAGAAAAAATGTTGCTCTCTCACATGTTTTTACTAGGCCTCTGAAAGAACTGAAGGGTCCCTTGATAATCCTGATATTTCAAGCTCATACTGAAGGCTCTCATCTACATTGGAACAATTACTCTAATTTACACCTAAGCTAACAGTATTTGCCAGATTCATTTAACTACCATATTTACATTAATCTGATGGACACTTTTTCACCATTTGCAGTATTCAGAACTGGGGTGTGCATATGATTTGATGGTGCATTACATTTGAGTACAAACTTCAGTCCATCATTCACCAGCATCACTGAAATTTAGATGTTGTTCCTTACGTCACAATGTATTATTGTACTTCTCAACCTTGTTACATTATTGTTACCCTATTACTGTGTAGTTATTTACATCATGTAGTCACAACATGGAGGGCAGGCAGAAAAGAACATCTTATGATGCTACTTTAAAGTGTAAAGTAATTCTTTATGCTGAAATATGTGGTAACAGGAGGGCAGAATGAGAATTCAATGTGGCTGAGAATAACATTTGCTTACAAAGAAACAAATTTGCAGCTACTCTACAACAAGTGACACCATAAGAACAAAGTAACAGAGATTGCTGTAGTTCTTAATATACCAAGGCAAGAGTTTAAAGCAAACCACAGATGAGCTGATCACTTATGAAACTGGCAGGTTCACCTCTACACCATACAACAGTATGCTAAAAGCTTCCACAGGATTTTGAGAAAAAGTCTAAAATTTCAGAGATACATCATCACACTTCAAGAAAGTGAAGAACTTTCCGCTGGACCAAACAGGCAACACTGATTAGAAGCCAATTTGGTTTGATATGCTCCATAATTACACTATTGATGAGAAGGGGACTTAAGAAGCTACCATCAAAACATCAGGGTGTGGAGAACAGTGCATAACTATAACGTTGGCAATCATGGTAAGTGGGTGCAGACTTCCTCTTTCTTAATCTCTGAACAGAAAAACAAAAAAGCAGACTCCTAAAAATGAAAAGTTGTTCCCTGATGATGTCATTGTTCAAAATCAAGAGACCGGATGGATGACAAACTTTATGGCTGACTTTAACACAAGGGAACATTGTCCTGAGGGGCTTTCCAAACTACCATCAATGATTTGTCTTAATGCATTTAGTGGTCATCTCACTAATGACATAACTAAAGATCCACAGCCTTCCTGGAAGAATGACTTCATGTTACAACACCTAGACATTAGTATAAATAAATCTCTTAAAGATTACTTTCACAAACAGTACCAAAAATTTCTTGCGAACCAAACCATGAACTGACTCCGACAAGAACCCCACCCCCAAATTAAAGCACACTAGGTTTCAGCTTTCTGGAAAAGCATCTAAACAATAATGATCCTAAAATCATTCATGAAATGGTGTATTTCAAATATTCTAGATGGCAGTGGAGATGACGTGCTCTGGAAAGAAACTGAGGATGATGGGGAAAGAGAAAGTGAATGTTCCTGATGTAATCTCCTCTGATACCAGTAACAATATTCGTGAATAATGAGTAACACCTGTAATTAATGGTTTGTTCTTTTCACAGTAATGTAAGTAATCAAGTTAAGCATTCTCTTTTAGTAGTGACTGTCACTTAGCAATGGGTCACTTAAATACTGTCATCATTTTGATAGTTCATGTATGCATCCGTTTTTGTGTAATCAATTTAGCCTACCAGTTAAGCAACGCCTAATCTTTTTCCCCATTTGAACTGCAATGTTTCTTAGTTTAGCACAATGGCCATTTCTCCTTATGTAGGGAGTTAACAAAATATTCTGGCATTTGTAGGAGAAAGATGGCCATTCAAATTTCATGAAATTATCTTGTAACAAAGAAAAAAAATGTGTTTTACTGTTTTCCACACCACCATGCTTATCATATCCACAATAATACAAAATGAGCTGCTCTTCTTTCAACTTTTTCTACATCCTTCATCAATCCCATATGGTAAGGAGCCCGAATCACTTAGCAATATTCCAAAAGAGAACAGACAAGATAGCATAGGCAGACTTGTCAGCAGATTTGTTCCACCAGCAGAAGTGTTCTGTTAGTAAAACAGTCTTTGGTTTGTATACCATACAACATTTCCTATGTTGTGGTTCAATTTAAGTGGTTTGTAATTGTAATATCTTGGTATTTAATTGAATCTGCCACCATCAAATCTGTGTGGCTTATCATATAATGAAATAAACAGAATATTTAGTTATCATGTAGAGGAGATCACATGTTACACTGTTTAAAGTCAATTGTCACTTTTCATACCATGCAGATATTTTGTCTAATTTTACAATTAATTTCGACTGACTGATGACTTTGCCACTATCATCATATGCAATCCATCTAAGAGACTCCTCAGACTGTCTACTAAAACATTTACACTGACTGACAAAAAAAAAATTGAAGCACCCATTAGGGCAGGAGGAAACATGAAACTTCACTGGTTGAGAGAGCACGTTATTTAATGATTACAAAATCGAGTCAAACTTAAAAAGAACTTAGCAGTATGAACCCACTGATCAATTTGATATTGCATTTCCTCTGGCCTGATTGCATCCACTGACTCAGCTGGAAAGCATGTCAAAGCCATTGCACCTTACACTGCAACAAGATGGCCCACAACAGTTATAATTAGTCCTTTATATCCTGAATAGTAGCACTAGGACAGAGTTTACATATGAGTTGGTTCAATACAAGTTCTATTGCAGGCAGATCTGAGGAGCTTGCTTGGCACGACACTGCCTCGACATCACAGAGTTTATACACACATGCTCCATAAGTAAATAAGCATTATCCTATTAAAAAAGTCACCACAATACTGTTGCATGAGGTAACATGTGAGGATGCAGGACATTGGGACGTACCATGGACGTATCATCTTACCAGCAGAATTTATTCAATCACTACTAGCTGTAACCTAATGTCATACCTGATGGCTCTTACAATTTGAAACCAGCAGTAATATAGTGTTGGGCCTCTCAAAAACATTGGAAGAAAGGGGCTCTCCCGAAGTCAACACCATGCTTCACGACAGTGGTCATTATAGGTAGTACAGAACCACAAGTCATCACTGAACACAACACAGGATCATTCTTCAATAGTTCATAGTTCCCTGTCACAGCACCGCTCCAAACACTGCCTTATTTGTTGTCAGACAGCAGGTACAGATGTGAGAGGGTTACAACGTGCAACACAATAGTTCTCACTTGTGGTGGTCAGACATGGTTGACCAGAACTATGGTAAGTATGGCTGCCCTCACAGTCCCATTCCATTCAGCATCAGGCCACTGTCACAACCAAATGACCCAGAGATATTGCACAATTTGTCCAGCTGGAGAGACCCACTACAAGGCCTCTTTCAAATTCTGTGGGTGCTAATTACACTCTCACATGAAGACACTTCATCTCCGTTTCTTTCAGAGATCACTAAGGATCTGCCACTGTTTTTTTTTTTTTTTTTTTGGTAGGGTTTAAGGGCGCTCAACTGCTGAGGTCATTAGCGCCCAGTCACTGGTGTCAGAGCACAAGGAACCTGCTAAAACTCAAGGGGATGGGGGGACATCAAAAGGGCCGGACAAAGATGCAGATGAAATAAGTAAAAGGTTAAATGTCTTTGGTCAAGCCAGTTAAAGTTATAAAACGCAGAAGACGAGCAGCTGCTCGAGCGTCATCAGCTAAAACATCCGGTAAGGTAGATGGCAGGGACAGGACAACACGAAATTGACTAAAACGGGGACACGACAATAAAACATGGCGCACCGTTAATGCCTGACCACAAGAGGATCTGCCACTGTTGAGGCCCCTTGTTTGCCCTACCAGTCCTGGTAACAATATTAAACATGAACAACTAACTCAATCTGATGTTCATTCTACCTGTAAAAGAGAATTGTAACTCTAATCATTTACATACCAATCATTCATGTGTAACCGTTACAATGACATCCGACCATGTCTTCTGAGTGCTTCACTTTTTTGGTCAGGCAGTCCATATGGATTAAGACCAGCAGGGCACCGATAACACTTTCTTGGGGAACCACGAGCATTACGTTGTTTTTACTCAATAACTTCCCATCAATTAATACCAACTACGACCTTTCTGACCGTAAATCTCTAAGTCGCACAACTAGGATGATACTCCATAGACAAACAATTTGAAGAGGAGCCACTTGTGATTAGCAGTGTCACAAACCTTCTGGAAATCTAGAAATTTGGAATTAACTTGACAAAAAATGGAAATGAGCGTATGGCACTGTTGAATGGTAGGTCCCATCCAGAGGAGTTCGGCCGTCAAGTGCAAGTCTTATTTCAGTCAACACCACATTGGGTGACTTGCGTGCCGGTGGTGAAATGATTATACAACAAGCAGTCCACGAGCAGAGAAAATCTCCAACCCGCCCGGGGAATCGAACCAGAGTCCGCTTGCATGGGACGCAAGCACGTTATCACCCAGCTAAGCAGGCGAACTATTAAGTTGAGATCCCCGTTCCGTAGTACTCATTAGTTCGCACAGATGTAGAGCCATTTGCATTTCACAAGACTGATATTTTCTGAATCCTTATTGGTTGTGTGTCAACAGACCATTTTTTTTTTCTCTTAGAAACTTCATAATGTTGGAACACAGTATATACCTCATACCATCTTGATGAAATTTTTTTCCTGGGGGTACTTCCACATTTACTGGACCTACTAAAATGTGTAGAGACTGGTAAATACTGTCTTTGTAATACTTCCTAACAATGGAACATTGTCATCACCCTTGGTATTCCCTGTGCACTAGAAAAAATTGGAAATTAACATACAAACATAAACTGATGGAAAACCCAGTTAAGTACACAGCAATATCCCACTAGTCAAAGACCTTCTGTCTCGTTGCTATACAAGTTCCCCTCTCAACACCCATTTGATGCCTAATCCCTTCATGTTAACCATAGTCCTACGTATCCTCACCAGTTTTTCCTTTCTTTGTGATTTGACTTCTTCTCATCAATATCAGAAGTCATTACCAACACATCCAACAGATTCCACACAGTACACACAGTAACTTACACCCACACAGTCAGGCCACCACTAGTGAAGCGCGTATTTATAGTGAAGAGTTCTACTTTCAGTGGGATGAAGGTTTTACCGAGACCTTTGCAAAGTGAAACTACTGTCTCAGCCTTGTCCAGACAGATATTTCCTGGGCCTTATCTATATGTGGACTTCACTGCACTGAACAGCCACAAAGGGGCACCTTTTTTTCGTCACAACACCGCAGAGAACTGAAACAAGGGATCCTTTATGATTTTTGTTGTGTGAGCATTACGTCCAATGCCCTTAAAACAAAAACAGGTAGCAATGAAATTCAGCGGTGAAAAGGTCTACAATGAGTAATGAAATAGGTGAGTCATATTCGCCAAGGACTAAACTTCTTGACATGTCGTGAAATGAACAGCTGTTCACATTCCATTCCATCCCACCCAAAATAGTATTCCCAGCTCACCAACTCCATTATTACTTTCCCATCCACTGTCATCTCCTGCTGGTTGACACTTATCTTTGAAGCAGCAAAATGCAAAACCTGTCCCATACATCTGCCCACCACTACTTTTTACAGTCCAATCACTTTCATCAAATGCAGAGGTCACTTGTAAAAGTAGCAAAATTGTATACCACATTCATTGCAACCACTGACAGTTATCTACATGGGTAAGCCATGAACAAATTATCCACCTGGATGAATGACCACCACAAAACTACAACTAAAATTAATGCATAACTCTGAGGTAGGAAATTCTGTGCAATATAATGCAGCTCACAATGTATTCATTCCAGATTCCTGGACCATTCTGTACAATATCATGCAGCTGACAATCCATTCATTATGGTTTTCTGCATCATAACATTTATGTTACTATATGCGACAGCACAATTTCTATAATACTGATGATCTCATGACTAACACATTTTGTAAATAGTGTTCTGCAATTTGAGCTGATATCTTTCTCTAATGAACAGTTATACTAAAGGCAGCAACCGAAGACTGCTCCAAGAGCAATACTGAAATTAAATCCATGCGTACATAAAATGATATTCACTGACACGTGTAAAAGCTGACTGGTCATTCTAATTTAATTCCCTACAATAATATATTTCCTCATTTTTCGAGTCAAAGTAATAATCATGCATACGTAGAACATGCTTAAATGTCATATGCTTATTACAAACATTTGTCAATCTCAGAACTATCAATGAACTTTAGCTGACATGCATGAATTTGTAAAATTGTTTAATTACTTCCTACAATGATACCAATACTAAGAAACTTTAGTTTCATTTGGTTTGGGGAAAAAAAAGGATGCCTATCAATTTGGAGTTTCACAGAGTAATGCGAAGTAGGGCTTGTTTGTATCCAAACCAATGAAATATTTGATCAGTGCACCACCATCTTCCCTAGATAAATTCATCCTTCATATTTGACAGGAAAAACTGTAAAATAAATTTGAGGGGAGGTACAACAGATTTTTTGGTACTATTAGTGTAATAATAAACTACTATACTTACAGTTTCTTATATCCGAGATGAAAACGGCTAGCCCCCGCATACCGTCACCCCTAACTGCAGGCATTGTGGCTACGGTGTCTTGATTCGCTATAAACACATAACTGAGATCAAGCAGAGGAGTAACAACAGATGTGTATCGAACAGCTTTGGTTTAACAGACAACGTATTCCCAAGCTATCATTTTTTTCTCTAGAAGTAATTTGCCTATCAATGGTACAAGCAAAGACCCGCACAAATGCACGAAGTTACCGCATACAAATGTCAAACTTATCGTACGAGGTTATTTTTCCACTATGTAGTGCGGTGTTGTATATATGAAGTCTCGATCTGTATTTACTATACCTAAAGTTCATTCTACAATTTAACGGGCTATACGGAACTTACCTCTATAAGAAACGCTCCTGCAACACAAATAAATACACACTTAACCTAAAGTTCGTATAAAACTGTCCTTAAAGCAAGCACTTAAGTGAAACTATGGAGGTCGCCATTGGGAAATTGTGTCTTACACCCACTTGCTATGACAGGGCACTGCGATCAGCGGTAGGCGGTAGACTTTCAGACATGTCAATTTGCCTTGCCAACATAACTTAGGCAAATGCTCTCGCGTCGCTCTCGCAATTACTTTATAACTGAAGATTACCGATTCCTTTACCAGTTTTGCATAAAAATGCTTTCACCTAACTAAAGAACACATGACGTCATATTTCTTTAATTTACTGTAATTCAAATTCATACCGAAATCAAAATGTTAAATTGATTTCAATTTAGGTGACATATCTCATAAAAAGATTCAGTTTCAACATCTTATTGTTATGAAACTAGAAGCACGTTTGGTGTATTTATGACTCACTTCTATTGAATGTCAGAGATTTAGTGTGTTTCAGCTTCGCTTACACTGTTTGCACTGTTTGGTGTTTTCATTCTAGTGGTGGTTATGTGGTGTGTGTGTGCGGGTGAGTGAAAAAGTGTAACTAGGTGCGTGTTTCCTTAAACATCGCTGTAATCGAGAATACCGAAGATGTCTGCTAAATATGGAAAATTATGCTGTCTTCTATTGTTAGAACATTTTGGAGAAATCGTTGAAAAGGTTGCGTGCGATCTTAGGAAATGGGGTACAAAACCGCTCAGATTAATAGTGGCTACTACACGTTTACCTCCGCCGAAGGTGAGAATTACAACACAGTATGTCCTGCTTGTCATGAATAACATGATTTCATTATATCAGTATCGTTTTCTTGGCTGACAGGTGAAGCAGGCCCTGCGGATCCTTATTCAATATGGTTTTGTAACGTTTTCCTCCAGCCAAGTTGCTTCTGTTGCTGAGTACACAGTGAAGCCAGAAAAAATTATATTACTTCTTCGTTATCCTAGGTAAATTTGTTCAACACATTAAAACGATGAATAAAAATCTGGCAGAAGGAGTAATGTGTGTGTTTTAGGTATCTGCTGTTAATAAAGACAAGGTTCGGTGATGAGGCTGAAATGATCGTAGAGGAAACCTTAAGAGTTGGTCAAGACACAGCATCAAGTATCATTATAAAGGCAGCAACACGACTGAAAGAGACTCTGAAAGGTATAGCCCCATACTTACAAAACCAGACTATTACATTTGTTTATAAGTACAGCCATTATGCTGTGTGAATTGTATTGGTTTTAGTTGGTCTATGTAGTTAGAAAATAAATATATACTCGGGGCTGAATTACTTTTCCATAAAAACTGATATGCCTCGCAAAGAGGTACTCATGACCTAGGCGTTAAATTTCCATGTTATTTGACATTTAAACTTCAGACACCATTTAGATCATTCCATTACATTACAAAAAGAATAATATTAAATTTGTATGAAGAGCAGAAGTTTCAGTAGTAATAGGAAATTATTTTTATTTTCAGTTATTTTGTTTGGCCCTTTAAAGGATGTGTGCAGCCCTTTGTTACCTTTAGTGTTCTTGTTCTTATCTTCCCAAATCTTCATCCTGGCTCTATGGGCCTGTTATCTGTCTAGTATCCGTGGAGTTTTGAACATGACTTCTGTGTGGTAGATGTTTGGATATGAACTTACGGCATTTGTTCGTAAGTCTATTACCTATATAGCCTGTATAACATGTTTCCTGAGAGGCTGTCACAAGAGTTACAGAATAAGATAAAGCTTAACCACAGATAATGGCATAAAATGGTGTACAAAATATCAAATTCTTTAATTTGTTGTTGTATGTAATAGAAATGTAAGGAGATCAGAGCTGAACAAAAAGGACGAATTACTTGGGATGTGATTACCTCCAGTTTCCACACCAGCTTGGTAACAAAGGGGGGCTATCTCTCTGTGAAGTGGTTAGAGAGCTCTATTTGCTGTCAGTCACATAAATTTGCCTGGAAGTGTTGAAAAATATTACACAATCTTCCAACTTTGACAGTTAATGCTATCAACAAGTGTGGCAACTTTTTATACAATGAAGCAACATTTATCTGTCATAGTAGTGGTATTGCAGCAGGAGTATGGGAGTTTTGGGTGGGAATATTCTCATTATTAATGTTTCCAAATGTATTGAAACTTTGAAAATATCAGACTATAGTAGTAAAATAAGGTTTTTCAACAGCGACATAAATATAACTACAGCGTGCACAGTGTTCCATATATGGGATAACGTGATACATTCATTGTCTCTGGCAACTCACAGCCAAACTGTAACCTTTCATCCTGGCTTAGAATTTAGGGTCGACAGAAGCGTCCGATCCCATGCGTCGGCTTTGACCCATGACGTAAGGGTGTTGTCTTGTGTGATGTCATGACGGCGCGGAGTTTGGTTTGTGAGTGCGGCCTGTTTGTAGATGTCGTCGTGTAGTGGTTTGTTGTGCTCTCTGGGGGTATTTTCAGTGTTTTCGTTTGTGTGGTGTAATGAGCTCAGTTTGCTTTTGCTCATTATCCAGAATTGTTCGAGTTTCTGCTGTATTTGTAGTGGAATTCGTTTCAGTGAGTTAAGGGTTTTGTGTGAAGGTTAATTTAGTGTTGTTCGCTGTACATCTTGTGGTAATTTTAGTAAAATTAATCGGTTGTTGTTTGTGTTCAGGAATGGATACGACGGATAAAATTAACAGTGCACAGGTCAAGGGGAAGTGTTCGATCCCAATGTGTGGCTGTGTATGTTGATATTGGTATCGGGAGATGTTTTTGCACTATATAGGCCAAGGGAAGTATTTGATCCTAATTTATGGGATTGGGAGCTGCTGTTGAGCAATATAGGTGAAGGGAAGTGTCCGATTCCAGATGATATTGTGTTTAGTGGTATTTGGGGAGTTTTGTGATTTTGGTTTTTTTTTTTTTTTTTTTTATGGGGGTGGATACCTAAATTAGTTTATATTTAGTTTGTCCCCATCCAAAAACACCCCATTTCCCGTGCTTGTCTCGTTAGTGTCATTAGGCTTTTTGTGGAAAATGTGTGTGTTTGTTTTTCGATGTATTTTCGTCCTCGTGATGTGTACGTACTGACTTTATATGAGTCATATTTGTGACATCATGGGTCAAAGCAGACTGGCGGGATCGAACTCTTCTGTATTTCCAGAATTTAGGCTACATTACGGGTGAGTCTGTCACCACAATACACATTCCAACCACTAATTTAGATGCAAAATAATTATTGTCAGTGTCAGGTTCTATTTCTGTTTGCACAGATGTCACAGACCAGATCCTTATTGCATTATAGGATGAAGCTGACAACAAATGACAGTAGCGTCAGTTGACCCACAACAACCATCATTTAGTGCTGATGGTGGCATCACTGTATTGTGAACTTAAATATACACAAGTTTCTTGGTAACTACATGGCCTGAAGAAAAAAAGGGAGGCACCCAGAAGACATATTCAGCTTTGTAAATGTACACAACATTGGGGACTAGTGTAGCAGGGGATACAACCCGTCGGCTTTGGACAATGACGTCACATGTCGCCAAACGAGAAGCGATTCTTCTTAGTGTTGTAGCTCCCTTCAGTAGCTGATAAGTGTTTTTTGGCTTTTTTTAAAAAAAATCTCACGAGATAGAATAAACAGATCCACTTTATTAAGCAATCAGTAAAAAAACGAAACTGAAACATAACAGCAAAAGCGAAAATGGTAAACTGCTCTCTGGCGACTTGTGACGTCATTGTCCAAAGCCGACGGGTTGTATCCCCTGCTACACTAGACCCCAACATTGACAGGTATGAAAATGATTAGAACTGCAATTCTTTGTGATAGGCAGAACAGCCTATCACAAAGCCTTTAGTGTTGTTCATGTATAATGTTCAAAATTGTTAAGGCTGTCGTAGCTATTTGTTCACAAACTGCGTGTTTGCTTCTGCCTTGAGTTCTTTGGCTGACACATGTTTGATGAATTTTGTGATGTTTTGACAGCACAAGTGGCTGGCATTATCAAAGCTTCACCCTCCATTGCTTGTAGTGGACTGGAGTTGAGCTCACAGCCGCAGATCATATGTACCTGGTACACCAATGTCCAAAGGCAGGTCTCCTCTTGTTACCTGCAACAGTCATTCACTGCAGCAGGAGAATCCAGGATCCATTCACTTCGAGACTTTCTCCTTTCTTGTTGAACAGTTCTCATGTTTGTGTATATCTATAGTTTCTCAGAACAAGCAGGTGTGATTGCTTTTCTCTATAGCCAGAACATTTGTGTCGGCGAATTTTACTATGTGGTCAGCCTCACACAGTGTGTGCTCTGCCATGGCCAATTTCTCCACCAACCTCAACCAGCAATGCAGATTTTGTTCTGTGATCCTGGTATTGGTTAATTGTCCGGTCATTCCAACATAAACTTTGGTATGCATAAATTCCTGACATTGCAAGTGGGTCCTTTTTCTCCTTTGCCAATCTGAGACACTCTTTGATCTTCTTTGTCAGTTTATAAATAGTCTTTCTGGTGTGTTTGTACAATATACTGCCAATCTGTCCGTCTCTATAGTAATGTATGGCAGAAAGGCTGTGCCCGACATTTCTTTTTCCAGTGTGTCACTTCACCAAATGTTTGACTCTGTTACACTTCTTATACAGTGGGTGGAGTACTCTTTGCTCCTCAGAAAGCATCTCATGTCGGAGATGTATTTGTCTTGCATGCTTTAAGAGTGTATTAATCATGCCTCCTTTGTGGCTAATCATGCCTCCTTTCTGGCGTGTGTGGTAAATTGGCAGTTTGTGCTGGTATCGGTCCGTGTGTGTTGGTATTTGATACACGTTGTGTCCCAGGTTTTCGCCATCCTTTGTGACCAGCGCATCTAGAAATGGTAGCTGTTTGTTCTTTTCTACTTCCGTGGTAAATTTCGTGTTGGCATGGAGACTGTTCAAGTGCCTTTGGAAGTCACTGAGCTGTTCGTCACTATGGCTCCACACAACAAAGGTATCATCGATGTATCCGTATCACACCTTTGGTTTACAAGGTGCCAAGTCCAGTGCCTGTGCTTTGAAATAGTCCATGAAGAAATTGGCCACCACTGGACTAAACCCGTGGTGACACCTTCCAGCTGTTCATGGAAGTTGCCATTTCACATGAAATTCATTGTGGTGAGACACGTGTGAAAGAGCTTGGTGATGTCTTGTGGGAAAATGGAACCGATGTGCTCCAGAGAATCACTGAGTGGCACTTTGTAAACAAAGAAACAACATCAAAGCTGACCGGGATGTCATTTGGTCCAAGTTCGTTTCTTCAGCTTCTGAATGTAATGTCCTTAGTCCTTTATGTATGTGTGAGTCCTCACCAAGTGCGGCTGGAGCATAGAGGGCAAGTGTTTTGCCTGTTTATACTCTGTGAGCCAGGAATGCTAACAGCCAGTCTTAGCGGAACATTATTCTTATGGATCTTTGGTAATCCATACAGCCTAGGTGGTAGACCCTCTGTGTTGCACTGGCTCCTCTGTACATCTGCTGAGAGATGATGCCTTGATTAATCAGTTTGTATTCCATATGATCTGCTGTGACAGATCTGCACTTGATTTTCTCATTGAGAAGCAGAAGAAATTAAAATTTGGCCCAAACAACATCCTGATCAACTTGATGTTATTTCTTTGTTTTCCAAAGTGCCACTCAGTAATTCTTTGGAGCACATCGGTTCCATTTTCCCGCAAGACATCACCAAGCTCTTTCATGTGTGTCTCATCACGAGCTGTTTCACATGGAATGACAGCTGCTACAAATAGCTGGAAGGTGTCGCTATGGATAGACCTCTTAGTTCAGTGGTGGCCAATTTCTTCATCAACCATTTCAAAGCATAGGTACTGAATGTGGTACCTTGTAAACCCAAGGTATGGTACAGATACATCAATGATGCCTATGTTGTGTGGAGCCATGGTGACGAACAACTTGGTGACTTCTTAAGGCACTTGAACAGTCTCCATGGCAACATGAAACTTACCACAGAAGTAGAAAAGAACTACCCTTTCAGGATGTGCTGGTTGCAAGGGATTGTGAAAACCTAGAACACAGCATGTATAAAAAACAGACACATAGGAACTGATACCTGCACAAACTGTCAAATCACCACCTGAGCCAGAAAAGGGGAATGATTAATATGCTCATGACTCTAGCACGATAAGTATGTGAGCCACAACATCCCAGACATGTGATGCGACACCTGGAAAATGTTCTGAGCAGCCAACACCTGGAAAGTGTTCTGAGGAGCAGTATTTACTCCACCAGTTACATAACGAGGGTAAGAATGTCAAACACTCGGTAAAGTGACATCGTAAAAAGAAATGTCGGCTATGGGCTTTCTGCCATAGAATTCCCAGAGTGACAGGCGGAATCAGTCGTATATTGTGCAAACACAACATAAAAATTATTTATAGACCGACAAAGATCAAAGTGTGTCTCAGATCGACAAGGAGGAAAAGGATCCATTTGCAATGTCAGGAATATACCACATACCATGTATATGAGGAAGAGTTTATGTTGAAATGACTGGACAATCAATCAACACCAGGACCACAGAATGTAAGCAGCATTACAAGTTGGGGCAAGTGAAGAAATCGGCAGTGTGAGGTCGACCACATAATAAAATTCGAAGACACGGACATTCTGGCTGTAAAGAAGATCTATCACACCTACATGTTCAGAAAAGCTATAGAAATACACAAAAATGAAAATAGCTCCAACAGGATAGAAGAAAACCTCATGGTGAACGCACCATGGATTTCCGTGCTGCAACGAACAACCGTTGTAGGTAGCAAGAGGTGAACCCCAACAAATGACCATGGGAAAGCCCTTGGATGTTAGTGAGCCAGGTACATATAATCTGTGGCTGTGAACTCAATTCCAGTTCACCATCAACAACGGAGGGTGAAGCTTTGGCAATGTCAGCCACGCGTGTTAGTAGAATGCCATAAAAATCATCAAACAAACATCAGCCAAAGAACCAGAGACTGAAGCCTATAGTGCCGTTACCAGGCCTAGTAGGGTGTATAAGGGGTGTGAAGCATCAGAAGTTTAGTGATTAATGCTAATGACATAGAGATGCCACTTAATCATGTGAGACAACATTATCAATCCCTAACACAGTTTGAAAGGAGCTACATTATGGTCTGCTGGTTGAATTGTATAATATCCAGATTAGTAGGACATTCAGATTTGACAATGCTAGACTGCAACAGTTGTGAGGACAGACATTTGTCGTTAAGGTTCCGGTCAACCACCTCAAGGGGAGATAGCAATATTGTGCGCCAAGCACAATGTAACCATTTAACATCTGCACCTGCCGTTAGAGAACAAGTAGTGCACTCCGTGCAATACTCTTTGCCATTGATAGAAGGCTAGAGTAGCTGACCTATTGAATTACTGTTCCATCTGTGGCTGCTGGCGACATCACAACACAAATGTTACGGAGCACGGTGGCGCAGTGGTTAGCACACTGGACTCGCATTCGAGAGGAGGACAGTTTAGATCTGTAACTGGCCATCTGGATGTATCTTTTCTGCAATTTCCCCAAATCTCTCAAAGCAAATGCTGATTTTCTTCTCCATACTTGAACCATTGTGAGCTTGTGCGCCATCCCTAATGACCTCAATGTAAGTGGGGCTTTAAACCCTAATCTACCTTCATTGCTGCTCAATCTGCATGACTGTACCTGGTGACATTCTGGTTTTCTTCCCTAGATAACTGCAACTTCTCAAGTCCTTAGTCACTTTTATGCATCTCAAGTTTCTTTTAACTACCTGCTAAGGCATGCCTGGATCATTGCTGAAGTGACTTAAAACTATGATTGCACATGTTAGGTTAGGTTGTGTTCTCAATTGTGTATACTTCAAGCTGCCTACAGCTTCTCTGCAAGGAACGTTTCTCGTAACTGTTCTCTTCTTCTTTCTTGGCACTCATATCGTTTATGGGCACTTGATTGTTGTCCAACGTGTCAACACTGGAATTCAATCATTTATGTAGGATTTTTGGTCTGTACAGGCTAGTCAGCTGAGTCTAAAAAGCTTGTAAGGGTGTTGCAGGATAGGTTGTGCTGAGAAATAATTATTAGGAAAAAAATTCAGTACATTGTGCAATTTCAGAGTTAAGTAGCATTGAAGTTAGCCGATGAGACTGTTGTGTGCTCAGATTCAAGTGGTCCACCAGATGCAATTAGTACCAGTTGTTCTTGTAATGTAGATGATAACACACCAGACTGCTCGGCCTTTGGTTGGGGTCAGTCCATACTACCATCTAATGTCTGATTTTTTTTATTGTTGTCTTGTTCAGTTTTATGAAACAACACATTTACTGACAACATTCCTAGTACGCTGTTTGTCGTGCACAATGGCCTCGTTGGCTAATTTCGGTACTAATTAACTTGGAAATGGCACAATGTATCAAATTTTTTTTCTTAACAATTCTCTCTCAGTGCAACCCACCTGCAACACTTGCACAAGCTTTTCAGACCATTTTTGACCATGCTGTGTAATGAGATCAATCCATCCACAATAATGTACTTTTGTGACTCTGAAGCCTGAGAGATTCGACACTACTTCTACCTCTTTCAGTTTAAGTTTCCCTTTGAGTTGCTTTTTTTCCTGAAAAGGAACATATCAGCGCCAGTAATTGCAACAATTACTGTTATCTTCATCATTCTTCAGATAAACACACAGGAACTGATACCTGCACAAACTGTCAAATCACCACCTGAGCCAGAAAAGGGGAATGATTAATATGCTCATGACTCTAGCACGATAAATATGTGAGCCACAACATCCCAGACGTGATGCAATGCCTGGAAAATGCTTCAAGTTTGAGTGCTTCATTTAACTTAATATTCCAGTTGCAGCTACACTGTTTTTGCCTGTAAACTGTTTGCTTAATTTCATGATATAGTTTTTTAAACAGTTCTAGAGTCAAAATCAGTTACTTGGATTTTGACATAAATTTCCCATTTCAGATTGTATTGTAGGAATGCTGCAACTACATCAATTGATATTTAATAGTTATAGTGAACAGATACCTTAATGATTCATAGCAGATTACTGGGGCATATGTCTTTTCATACTTCATACCCTTTGTTGATCTTCTTGTGCAATTAATCACAAAAACTCAGTATTTTGGATTCATAATTATTATTTGGAAACTTCCTTTTTGTTACAGGACCAGTATCATACTCCAGCAGCAAAACAACTGAACTCTAGATCTCTTACTCCATGCATTTCGAAATTTCAGTTGTTTTGAGTAGAAAATAAATTTAACACAAAGAACAATTATTTACAGGACTGTAGTTTACAATCATAAACATAACCCTAAATCATCTCCCCTCCTCCTCCCCCCTTTTGGGTAATTTCACAACTCGGCCAAATTGGGTAACTTGGGTAATTTTCATTGATGAGACTGTTGGAGGTGTGGGTAACTCATTCAGTGGTGAAGTGTTCTTCAGATTACCTGTAGACCACTAGTGTTAGAGTTCACATGAATGTGGGCAGATTTCAGTCTGTCAAGTGAGATGTTCATTGGTATATCCTTAATTTTTGGGGTGAAATATTATATTTTTTGCTCAAAGACTTCATAGGGGAGCTTTGTAGGGAGGCACTAGTTTGGCTTTCACTTTGTCATTCCTCTTAAGTACACGAGTTGTATTATGCAGATCTTTACTAACAAATGGTGTTTCCTATGTTGTCGTAAGTGAGAAGTTTGTTTTCCGCCTTACAATGAAATCACCAATGTTAGTCATGCCATACGGCATCTCCACAGCTGTTGAGCCATTTTACTCTCTCGTACAGCAATGCAGTCCTAGTAGAAGTGTTGGTATTATGTAACTCCATTTATTTTTATAATCTACTCTGATGGCTGCCTTCAATCGACTCTCTATTTTTCAATTTGATTGTGGGTGGTATACCATAGTCTGAGTTCATTTAGAACCAAAAATCTTAGCTAATGCATAGAACAGCTCTGATTGGAACTGTGTTCCTTGGCCAGTTACCATTTGATTAGATGCTCCAAATCTTTTGATCCAGGAGTAACGAAATGCTCGTGCTGTGGTTTCTGCATGAACATCCCTAACGGAGTGACGTCTAATTACTGAACTGATCAATGCATGTTAAACAGTAGGAGGATACATCTGAGAGAGGCAGGGGGTCAGTTAGATCAATATGTACCAATTTAAATTGTCCCTCTGTGCTTGGATTCTGATTAATAGCAAATTTAGTATGTCTAGTCACTTTGTTTTTGTAGCATGCTAGGCAAGATTTCGCCCAGTTGTGGATATCTCATTTTATGTTTTACCATATAAATTTGCACCTGAGTAATATCACAGAAGAGTTAATACCAGCAAATGACATACTGTAGTAATACTGGAAAATGGAATTTCTAAATTGTTGAGGAATATAAGGATGGATGTTACTTGTTGACACATCACACCATAATAATCTTCCACTAGGGGTTTCATGCTGCTTAAATTTCAGTGAGCTATAAGGACCAGAGTGAACTTTCTAGAGTTCTTCATTACTCACTTGAGCATCTGCTCTCTTCTCGTAATCAATTTGTACTACTTCTTCCAGTGTGGATAAATTGACAATCACACTATTTTCTTTTCCAGAAATGTGTTTGATAGCTATCATAAATGGTGATAGCAATTGTAGGTGACACAATTGCATAGATGTTGCTTTATCATTTTCTTGTTTGAAAGCCTGTGTCAAAGGAACATTGTCAGTATACAATGCAAATGAACATCCTTCAAGGAGGTACTTAAAATACCTTATTGCCATGTACATGCTCAGAAGTTCCCTATCGAACATTTAATATTTCTTCTGGGATGGCGAGAACTTTTTGGAACAGAAACCGTTTGGTTTCCGTATTCCTTCTTCTTTCTGTTGCAACACATCACTGGATGCAAGATCTGAAGCATCTACAAATAATGCAGGATCATTGTTTACATTTGGGAATGTTAAAAGAGCTGCATAAGCAAGGTCCATTTCACACTACTCAGATTGTTTTATTGCTGCTTCTGTCCACTGTATGCATTTTTTGTTGTTTTTTCTTGATATTCGTCAAGTAATTGTTTTCAATAGCTTGACGCGCTGTGACATGTTCCAAATGACTTCTATAAAAATTCAGCATACCAGAGAAACAATGTAATTCTGATACAGTTCTTGGAAGTTTGAAATTAGTCATCACTTGTACTCATTTGAGTCTGGTTTGTTATCTTCTGGAGTAATCACATGACCTAAAAAATTAGTTTCTTGAACTCCAAATAAGGATTTTCCAACATTAATCCTCAAACCAATTTTGTTAAATTTTTCAAACAGAATAGTTAAATGAAACTTCCTGGCAGATTAAAACTGTGTGCCAGACCGAGACTCGAACTCGGGAAGGGTCTGATCATTAAGATGTCTGTAGTCTCCACAAACACTTCACATGGGCAGTGGACTAGCCCACTGGGATTTAGATGGATGAATTGTGATATGATTCATTAGGAAGCGGAATTCTTGTTTAGTCAACTTTAGTTTACATTGATCTCAGCTGCAGGTTTTTGAACACACGGGTTGGCCACTGCTGGTTGCAATATAATGTTTAACATCGTGCTTAATTTCTCCCGGCATAATGGAGGGTATTGTTAGGTTAGGATTTTTTTTGAAGTTGTTCAGAGTATTTACAGGTAGCATGGAGTGAACTGACAATCAGACAAATCAACTGCACATTGTAGTGCAGCCACATATAACTAAGTACTGCTGTCAACTAATAAATTTTTTTTTTTCAGTCCTGTCAGTAAGCCAAACTGATAAAGAAACTCTGTGTCGATAATACTTTTTGTTGTGTTAGCTGCAATGAAAGGCCACTCAAAACTGTGTTTTAAGCCTAATTCAAGATTCAATAGCTTTGATTCATAAGTTTTAATCTCAGATCCATGTGCATCATGAAGTTTGTAGTCTGCTTCTTGAACCTTATCCTTGAGACACGCTGGTGTAACGGAAACCTAAGCATCTCTGTCAACCAGAAAACACAACCTTGAAGTTTTACTCTCGCAAACAATCAATATTGGCAGCCTGGTATAATCGTTGTGGCAGAACACTGAGCCACTATTGTGTGTGCTGACTGGAGTTTCCCTCACTATTCCATTGGCAAGGTTGGGTATACTTCTCGGGTCTGCATTTTGAGCCATAACAAAAATGATTTTATCTCAGCTTGCTGTGGCGTCTGTTATGAGATCATCATCACAATTGATATTGTCGCTCCCTTGAACTGGATTTTTGGGCTAAAATGTCTAGCTCTTTCATCCTTATGAGAAGATCTTTCACTGATATAAAAGAATCGCATATTGCAGGGGACACTTCTGTTGGAATGATTGAAGTCACGAGTGCTGCACATTTCCATCATCCAATCAGGCATTTTTACTGGTTTGTCCACATTTACATCATAGATTATTGAAATATTTCAGATGCTACCAGGAAGTTTATCTAGCCAGAGAGTCTTTAAAATTTTTCTGAAATGTTTGTTTCTCCATAGCTTTTAATTTTTCGAAGCAGTTGACTGGGTTTCGTATCACCAATTTCTAATTGGTTAACTGATTTCATAATTTGGTGCACCTCACTTTCCTTAAAATGTCATTAACAGTCTTTCTTTAGCTAAATAATTGTTGCTTTTGTCACTGTTCACGAGGTCTCATATATTTTGGACAAATTAGGGTTCTAACTGTTCTAACAGATAATTGAATCTGGTTGCTTCAGTCTGTATTCCTGTCATTTTAAATTGTGATCCAACCAGACAAAACCATATGTCATGCTTTTCAGTCCAGAACAGAAAATGTTTCGCGCTAGCTTTGTCCACTTTAGTTTTCGTATCACTGTCTGGGATATTACTGTTCCCTCTATCTGCCATCGCATTTGTTTCATGTTTAGATCATGCCAGGGTCACCAGTTGTTGGTCTTCTTGTACAATTAATCGTAGAGCACAGTATTTTAGGTCAAAAATTATTATTTGGAAATATCCTTTTTGTTACAGGTCGAATATTGCACTCCAACAGCAAAGCAATTAAACTCTAGATCTCTTAGTCTGTGCATTTCAAAATGTAATGTGTTTTGAAAAGAAAATAAAGTTAACGCAGAGAACAATTATTTACAGAACTGTAGGCTATGAACATAATCCTACAACCTTTGTTTGTGCATGTTGTTGAACTACCAGCTGTGCTTTGTGTGTAAAAATGTGACCTTGGAGGTACTTTTTAGTTTTGAAAATCTGTTTTGTATCTGTTGGCTTTTAATCTGAGGGTAAAAGTGCCTTCTCCTGTGTTTGATTTCTGGCATGTGACTGCAGCTCTTCTGATTTCTGGCATGTGACTGCAGCTCTTCTGATTTCTGGCATGTGACTGCAGCTCTTCTGTAATTGCCTGAAGCCATTTGTGCAAAGCTTTGCTTCGTAAAGCTTCTTGTAATGACAATGGTTCTGTATTTTGTGTGTCTGTAAAATAATAGGACTTGTAATCATTCATCCTTATTTGTTCCAAATTTCTTCATGATCTTCTGAGCATTTGTGCATGACCGGGTAAAATACATCTCGAGTGTCATTATTCTCATTAGTAATAGGCTCAGACTCAATTATTTCTGAGTGATCTTGCTTAGTTTTGTATGTTTCTCAACTTGTGAATGGAATAAATAATGTTTACAGCTCCTGAGACTTTTTAGGCATTTTATGTAATCACTCTTCTGAATAGTATTTTCTTTAAATGTCACATCGCTTGCCTCAATTATTAGTTCTTATTGTTTGGGTTGAAGTAGCCAGTAGTTACTCACAAGTGAGTAACATCCGCGACTAGGCGGAGGATGCTGTTTTGATCAAGACTGACCCAGATCTCATTTTGGACGATCCCTCCACCTCACTTATCCTCTAAACACTTAACAAAAAACTGGGTCTTCGTCATGAAAGATTCCCCATCAAATCTCTAACATACAAGGTACCGAGGTGAATAAGACCCTCTGCCATCCTTAGCCTGACGTTCCTCCAATGGTGTGGCAAGTGGCCAAGGAGGGGGATGTTTTAGGGTCGTACTTCTATGAATTAATTGAGCTTGTGAACACTGAAGAGACTGCTGGTGTTTCACCACCAGGAAGAGATGATGGACTATGCTTCATCGTGTGTCATCCGCCCTGATGCCACCCACTCCAACCAGGAGCCCTCCCCATGGGCACCACCCAGCCACAGCAAAGACCACCTGGCACGATGACCATTGCCGGGAGTCCCGATGCCCCAGGGAGACGGGCATCTAATCCTTGGCATACATGGGGAGTTAACAGCACAAGCAACAGCAGAGCGAACCCTGTGTTGTCAGGGGGCTACAACCGACAGGGTACATGGCAGCCCCACCACAATGGACTGGCTACCGTGCTCGACATGAGGTGCAAATTTTACGGTCATCGTCGGCACAGAAAATTACACTGCATAGTGCATGGTGGAAAACACATCCAGGGAGGTGTCCTCACCCAAGAGATGGAGAATGGGCAGGACTGCAATGCAATGATGAGAAAGTGGGCCAAAGATCTCAGTGCACAATGGACACGTGCACCATGTAAGGGGCCGTTTCCCAATTGGCTCGTTCTTCAGGAAAATTTTGAAAAATGGAGGTGTGAGACTCCTTTTAGTCGCCTCTTACGACGGGGGGGATGTAAGCATGTTAAGATTGCTTACAATACTAGTGTCTTCTGCAAAAAGTAACTAATTCTGCTTGTCGTATACTAGATGGAGGAATAGAATTGTACCTAAGATTGAACCTTGGGGAACCCCATATGTGATTTCTCTCCGGTCAGAATTATGTCCCTGGACTCTATTGCTTGAATTACTATGTACAGCGTTCTGTGTTTTTTTTGGTTAGGTGTGACATTTTCCATTGGTTGGCTATACCATCAATCCCACAAAAATTTAATTTATCTAGGTGAATATTGTGATTCACAGAGCCCCATGCCCTAGAGAGGTCGTAGAAAATACCAACTTGTGCTATTTTATTATTTAATGCATGTCAAATCTGGCGAGTTAACATGTAAATGGTATCTTTCTGTACATAAGAGAGTGAAAAAGGGACACTCTATCACCTTGGGAAAATGGAACTGTACCATTTATGACATCTAAAAGAATCTATTTTCAACAGAAACACCTGATAATGACATGTACAGCCTTAGACATAAAAACTGGCCGCCGGCCGGCCGCCACAGAGACTAAGTCCGAGTCGTTCACTTAAGGTGGCCAATAAAACTGGCCGCCCCTGACAACTCTTCGCGATCATAACAGCTTACGCTCGAGCGTTTCCTCGCGCTGCAGCGGCCACCGGCCAGACGCCACCCGCCGCCTGAAATCCGGCGCCGCCCATGTGAACGCGGCGCGACGCTGTCAGTATATGTTTTAACTGTCATTTTCGAATTTGAAGTTCTAGTTATCATCTTGCAGTTAAGCATTGCATTTTGCATACTTGAAAATCATGAACTACGGTTAAGCATTGTAAAATTGAGTCGCAAGTGGAAGAAGGTGTAACATCTGCAACACAACGTTTACTTTTGGTATAACAGAGGGGTGAATGCAGAGGAGGCAACTAGAAAGATTTGAACTGTGTGTGGAGCGAGTGCTTTTGGGAAAAATACGCCAGAAAAAGATATTCTTGTTTCAACAAAGATCGTTCTGGCATGAATGATTTTCCACATTAAGGAAGTCTCGACTACTGATACATGTGATAGATTACCATTTCACCATCATGCGACATTTGCAATCAACAGGCAAAGTTCAGAAGTCTGGCGTAGGAGTACTGCATGCTCTAATTCGAAACAACAAAAATCATGGAGTGACAATTATTGAACGTCATCAGGTCGCTCATTGAGCATTCGTATGCAGTACTGTTGTTGGTGACGTGTTATGATGCCTTTATCGTTAACTTCCTAAGAAGAAATGAAAGGCTGAGCCCCACCAAAAGACGTAAACTCGAGCAAAGAGTAGTGTGAACATAATATTTTACATCTGATGGCTCCAAAAGTGTGTTTTGGGCTACGAATTCTGCCCCACGGGGTGTGTGCAACACAGCTGGAATTTGTTGCCAACAACTAAGACACCTTTTGGTGGCAGTGTAAGGAAATCGAGCAACAAAACTACATCACCTGTGCTACTGCATGACGACGCACTCTGTTGATTTGAGAAACAAAACTGTCCAGTAGATTGATAGTAAAGTCGTCTCTCAGGCATTTGTATTGACAGGGAAGTCCTCTCTCAAGCACATGTCCCTCTCGTCATATATTCGTAAAAATTTACCTTTCCCGCTCTTGATCGATCAACGGTCAAGGCAATTCATTTCTAGACGAAAATACTCTTAAAACTACACTGGTTTAATGACATCGTTAGAACTATTGGGTTTCTACGGGCGTAGAATTTGTAAACAACATTAGCATTGTCAGATTGTTTTAGATATCGTGAAAGAAAATTGTGCTCCTGATTAATTTATCTTTGGCGGTTACTGATGCGTTTAGTAAACTAATGGGAAATTTAATTAAAATATTCACTGTACTAATACAAATGAAATTCAGCTTACTACAGTAACAACACGACGGCAGTCTATCTTAATAAAACATTAAGTGTCTATAAGACGATTGATCCTATTTTAACGCGAATTAGTAGGATATTACCGACTTTTGACATCGAAAAGATCTGTATTTACTTCATTTCGTGTATCATTCGCAAGTATTATGAAAATGTGTCATTTCATAGATAAAATTATGTATTCACAACAACAAAAAATATGTAGGTAGAAAACAAAAGTGGCATTATGAATTTGGCAGTACCGTAAGGTTTTTGTTCTGACACTAACAAGGGGAGGCCGCCAATTGTGAAATTCAGACTCGATTCATACTGCGCATAATAAAAGCTCATGGCCAGAGGTGTAATGTGGCAAAGCACCAAATGCACTTCTCAGCCGTTGTCGAGAAAATCGACAGTTAATAGAAACCGTTGCGGGGAAAGACTCTACTATGTATAACTTCCTATAGCGTCGTGGCGCAGCGGTAAGTGCTTGGGTTCGTAAGTCAAAGGTCGCCGGATCGAATCTCGCGCCATGCAATTATTTTTAGTATTTGTTTTTTGTAATTCAAATATATATATAATCATGGGGTCTCTAATTCGAACGTTTGACTTACACTATACGTATTCGTTTCGGAATATCGTTTCTACGTCTTCCGTTAACTACACGTGTAAACATTATGAAGACATTTGTGAAATACCACTTTGTCTGCAGAAAACATAATCATGTTCGAAGTCGCCAGTTTTTCCACGACAAACGACTTTCAACAACTTATTATATGCATAATTGTTGCAACTGATTGCCGGGAATTTATATATATATATATTACTAAAAAAAAAGTTGCATGGCGCGAGATTCGATGGGGCGACTTTCGGATTACGAACCCGAGCGCTTACCGCTGCGCCACGACGCTGTAGGAAGTCACAAATCGTAGAGAGTATTTCACCTCAACGGTTTCTTTTAACTGTCGATTTTCTCGACAACGGCTGAGAAGTGCATCTTGGTGCTTTGCCACATTACACCTCTGGCTATGAGCTTTTATTATGCGCAATATGAATCGAATCTGAATTTCACAATTGGTGGCCTCCCCTTGTAAGGGTTCCTGAAAGTAGCAAGACCAATTTTGCTCGAGCGTTGTCTTACGATTCCCTTATTGAGTTTGTATCTGCCTGCTTGTAGCTCTGCTACAAAAGAATTAAAAATCTGGCTTTCAGCGAGTCTCGAAAGGCGAACGAAAGCAGCTTGCACCTGGTAGCCAAGCATGTTACCTGAGAACTGGTTTTTTCCTAAAGTGGGAAGACATCCTTTTGAGGTTCAATTGTTGGCAAATGTCAGTCAGACATGTGCCGTTGGTCTAAACGTTTCGGCGGTGTAGAATGCATGCAGCACATTCAGAAACAACGTTGTCGGCAGACGCCATCGTGGTCCCAATGGAGCTTCAGAGAATGTCTTCTGCAGCATAATATTATCCCCATAATTCTGCGTCCGAGGTGCGAGGCGCGCTTGGAAGAGACGCTTGCTTGAGTGATGGTAGGTCTGGACACAACAATCGGCCGGGTATAACAAGAAACGTTACTCATCCGACCGGGTGACGCCCAGCAAAGTGCATCCCTCGAAGTCGTCCAGGGTGCTCTTTGGGTCTGGTGCGCCTGGCGGGATGGGGGAGGTGCTCTCTGCCGGCAGTGCTGTTCTTCGACAGACTGTGCAGCGACACAATGGGTCATGGGCAGCACCGTTCTCGTAGGTGCCGTGGCCCGCGGTCGGCGGCCTTCCAGGGCTATTGGCATCTTCATGTAGAGCTGCCGCCATGTGCCGTTGGTCTAAACGTTTCGGCGGTGTAGAATTTGTACCAATGATTTTTCTACAGGTTTTTTCTGTCCCAAATAGAGTTGAAGTCTCCCATTAGTATTTTCACGTCATCTTGGTGAATTTTGCTCATAGTATTTTGAGTGTGTTCCAGAATTTTTCGACATTTTCGGTGTTATTCTTATTTTCGATATTGGTGGGGACATGTGCATTGATGAGTTTATATTTTTTACTGGGGCTCTTAATGGGCATAGTCATAAGTCGGTTGTTGATGGGCAGGCCGCGGTGGCCGAGCGGTTCTAGGCGCTTCAGTCCGGAACCGCGCGACTGCTACAGTCGCAGGTTCGAATCGTGCTTCGGGCACGGATGTGTGTGATGTCCTTAGGGTAGTTAGGTTTAAGTTCTAGGGGACTGATGACCTCCACTGTTAAGTCCCATAGTGCTCAGAGCCATTTGAACCATTTCATTGTTGATGGGTGTGATTTCTTTGACAGAGTTGATGATAGATCTGTGTTCGAGAAATTCAGTGCCAAAGATTGGTACGCCTTTCGCTACCTTTTGTTGTATTTTGCTCTTGAAGATTCAATGGTTTCCGTAATGCAAGGATTCATTGTCAGTTAGTCGTGGTTCTTGAAGAGCAAGGGTGAGAATTTTTTGTTGGTCGATTTCTTATGTGAGATTATTTAGTTTTCGTGTTTTGATCAATGTATCGATGTTTAGTTTTCACGTGCATGTTTTCTGCTAGTAGGGAAATTTACCAGAGATCTTTGATATTCTCTGCCGTGCTAACCTGGACTCCCCAGAATCCGAAAATCCGACTGCCGCCTGTCGACAGGCGGGTTGTGTACCACCTGGGGTAATGTTGACTTTGCTTGCATAGTTCATGTTTGTTTGTGTCTCACTGGTTATGCCTGGGTGATTCCAGGACCGGACAGGACCATAGGGTGTTGAAGCCTTTGCAACCAAGTATTTTCAGCTGAGCTCATTGAGCTGACAGACGGTGACCAGAGTAGCGGTGATTTTCACTCAGACGTGTCTGGATTTTGGGTTCAACGGATTGAGTAGCCGTTGAGGATTGTGTTAGTATTTGGTTCACCCCAAGTATTTGATTTCCTCGGTACCACCCATATGGGGGAGGGTTTTCCCTCCCCGCCACACTGGATTATTATTATTATTATTATTATTATTATTATTATTATTATTGTCATTATGTATTGTCAGCAAATCCGATATGGTGTATCTTCGAACCACTGAAATAGATGTGTATTGTTCGATTCAGTTTTTCCATCACATAAATATGGGTTATAATTACGTTACATTGCTGCTAGTAGACATATTTCTCACTTTATCTTAGACAGTTGCTACCTGTTACTCCATCATAGGAATTTATGTGCGCAGCATTGTTGCAATACAGTCGTTCAAATTATACGATTTCTGTAGTTTCATTTCGATACCAGATCGTTCTAATCGGATTCAGTCAGTCACTCTTAATGTAGATATTCGACTATGACCCTCATAATATGATAGGCTGGGTAAACCACATTCTTAATCGGACTGTTGAATCTAGATCACTTATCTATGACAGGGTCTGAATTCTTAAACACTGTGGAAAATAATAATTCAATGTGCTTATTACAAACACGTTATTTAAATATAAATATATGAACTAACGAGATAACAGTTTATTTACAGGAGCAGAGCCCCATCCATCATACCAGAGCAGTGCGAGATTGGTTTCAGGGCCAAGAGAGGATAAAGCTGTTGCCGTTTGTTGCACGATCGCCGAACATCAGCCAGATAGAGAATATGTGGGTAGAAGTAACAAGGTCATTGCCATGTGGACCTACAAATGCAAGCGACCTTTGGACGAATATAGAAATCGTATGGTGGGAAGTAAACCATCACGCTACACTGTCGACAACTTAATGAAATCAGTGCCCCTACGCCTGCGAGAAATCTTACGTAATGACCGTTGGTCGGTTGGTTACTAAAAGTATAGTCCACAAAACCCATGTGGACAATTTTCTGATAATCGGTCAAGCTTTGCTTTGTCGCAGCTCTTTAGCATAAAAGTCGATTTACTTTCAGTCACCTCCTGACAATTCTTGCAATGCAAGGTAATTGAAAAATCTCATCCACTCGACGCCAACTGAGGAATTGACTGGTGCATGTGTTGTTCAACACACAGTAGTTCTCACCCACACTGGAATCAATGACTGTTTGTGCGTGTGTGTGTGTGTGTGTGTGTGTGTGTGTGTGTGTGTGTGTGTGTGTGTGTGTGTGTGTGTGTTTTCGTGTTCACGCACAATCTGAATCAATACTACTAACATTAGAGAGACAACCAGCAATAAATATTGCATCAAATATGACTGTAAAGTATTTTAATGCGATGAAACTGAATTTTTACCCAACCCACGTCCTGCGTATTACGTTAAGTAGGATGTATTAACTCCACAGTATCGTTTGCAGAGACAGTGCGCTCTTGTTGTCGAGGCTCGCGACAAGTACAGCGATTAGCAGTGCCCAA
Organism: Schistocerca serialis cubense; assembly: GCF_023864345.2. NCBI lineage: Eukaryota > Metazoa > Arthropoda > Insecta > Orthoptera > Acrididae > Schistocerca > Schistocerca serialis. The sequence continues at coordinate 607,794,499 of NC_064644.1, read as the reverse complement.
TGCCGCCGCGCTTTGTTTATGCTGGCTGAGCGTGGACACTGCAGCAGACGCTTCGCCATAAACACAAGGAAATCACCTTGGCTCTGACAGCAGTGAGCGGATATCACTGCCTGCGTGTTCTTATAGTAACCAACGTGAGACTCTACTCACAGGTGCCATGGAGCAATTGCAACGGGTATCATGTCATTAGTCATCAGAATATCAACCAGTGATGAAATGTCCACTCTGAATCCCACGAAAACGGGAACCTTATCAGAAAGGAATGTGAGGTGGTATTAAAATTTATCCAACATACAAAAATTAACTGCAGGGTTTTCATGTATGCAGTAGTAGCACACAAGGAAATATTATGTCTTGGAAGCGTATATTTCATTTCCTCTTCTCATATTAACGCCCTTGTTTTAGTATGAAGTGAGAAAATAAACACGAAAAACTAAAGTTCCTGAGAAGTATTTAAGTCATTATCTCTTCTCATATCACAACGTTTGTTTTAGTATGAAGTAAAAAAATAAATAGTTTAGGGTTCTGAAGCATAGTATGACACCAGATTCTTATCGTAGGCGCTATCGGAAACGCAAAAACAGGGAGCTGTCCATCCTTTTGTCCAACAGGCTGTTTCCTTTCATTCCTTACTCTCGCTAGGAGATTCTTATTTAAGGACTTGTGGGCATCAAGGTCTTCAGCAGAATAAGCCTTATCTTATTGTGCTAATTACGGTACGGAAAAAAATGCAACAAAGACGAGTTCCCCTGAAGCAGTGAGGATATTTGCACAAGTCTGTATTCAGCAATGACTGCCAGCTGCCACAACACTTCACAGAAACCATGAGGCAGGCAACACAACTGTGCGTGCGCTTCAGACTTCATTCATTCAGTAAGCCGTCAGGAGATGGATGGAAACGTCAAATTAACGTCGCTTTCCGAGTCGTACTCAATCCAGAGTGAGGTGTTATTAAGGTAGTTGAGCGTTCTAGCAATTACACTTTCATAATTCCAATATGAGTATCCCGACAGCCAAAAGAACCCGTTAGTGTGAAACCATCGGGAACTGCATTAATAGCAAACTGCAAGAACTTGAGGCAATACGTCGACTCTCTTCTTCGCTGGGTGACCTATTACTGTTATTTAGGATTCTCTGTGTCCTAGTCGTAATGCAAATGGAACTTCAGAGGCGCTTTCCGCTATTCTTGACAAACATCAGCAACTTGTAATCACTGCGAGTTACAACTGCGTGATGATAATGGTTCAGGTTGTCAGTAGTTGTGGTGGTGTTATGCTGTCAAACTGCTTACAGTAACGTTAATGTTGGCGCACATAATTTAGCGCTGACTACCAACTTAAGTAAAGATAGTGTTGTAGCGTCGTCGCTTCTCTTTATTTATCCTCAGCTTGAATAATACAATTTTACGAACATACTACACCATTCGCTAGCTGCTAATGATACAGTATGACTACAGAGGTCATCGTGCGGGTACTACATTAATTCTGCAATGAACTGCTTAGCAAATATTACCCTCAGCTATGCAGCTGGAATGACTCATTACACAGGTACTCTATGTTGCATTTGGTTAAGTGACCAGTTCGCTGCAATCCTGCTTCTACTGTTCGTAAATACTACTATATACTTAAAACATGGTTCAAATGGCTCTGAGCACTATGGGACTTAACTTCTGAGGTTATCAGTCCTCTAGAACTTAAACCTAACTAACCTAAGGACATCAGACACACCCATGCCCGAGACAGGATTCGAACCTGCGACCGTAGCGGTCACGCTGTTCCAGACTGTAGCGCCTAGAAACACTCGGCCACCCCAGCCTGCATACTTGTATGCTGACCATTCGTTATTTGACTAAATATGAACTACAATCTGATTCGCATATATATGACATGGGTTATCGCCGGCACAAAGTAATGACTAAGGGTTGGATGCCGTTGAAGTCCCGTTACATTGATGGCAAGAAAAATGTTCGCAAATCTCCTGTGCTGCCTCAAAAAGCAATTGCATCTTAAATATCGAAGGACCGACGTCCACACTGTCACAGCGCGTTGAAATACGGCAACGATGGCAGATGAAAATTTGTGACCGACTGGGCTTCGAACCTGGACCTCCTAAGACTTTCAGCACCAGGTAGGCGGAGGCAAAGAATGCAGGTGTCGCAGATCCGAGGCCTTGCCGCAATGCTTCCCCCGTACCTGTCACTGAGCAGCTGCATTAATCCCATGTATTCCATGTTTGCACCCATATATTCCTTTAAATTGAAGTAGTACTTAAGGTAAAATAAATTACAGTTGCCGCCTCCAATGGCGTGCGTTCCTTGTAGAACATAACTATCACAGTGAAAAGGGTGACGGAAAAACACGGAACATACGTGTCATTCAACAATATATTCACAATTTAGGTTATTATGCACTGGATGCATATGAGGTCTGTAAGGAAGCCATATAATTTTCAACAAATAAAAGAAATTTCGGCGCCGGATGGGTTTTGCCCAATTAGAGAAGTTCTGATCTTAGAACCAACGTAAAAGAATATTCCAGAAATTAAAAAAAGTGAAAGAATAGTATTCTGCTTCTAATAAAAAAACTGTCCCCCTTTTTGTAGCCCACATAAAGCAATAGATAAAAAAATGATACCATTCCTTATATTTGCTATTCTTCTTCAGCTCAAAATGTTCTTCTTCGACATAAAACATGTACTCTTCTAAGTTCTAAGTTTTGCTTGTTACGACGTAAATCCCAAACGATCCCAGATACCACGAATAACTGCCATTCGTAACATTTCTAGTCGGGTTGTCAAGCTTCCGTTACCGGTATATGACGTTCTGCGGTTCTGTTGATAGTGCTAATTTCTTCCTAGTCCAGTTCCAAATTCTGATTCTATTTTTGCATAAGAAGATGTGCGCTACAGTTTCTACCAGCCGACATTTGTGGCAGTATGGAGATAGTCTAATTTGATTTTCGATAATAGTTCCGCTGTGGGTATGGTTTCGTTTAACGTCGCACCATACCGCACTGACTCTAGTTGGCAGAATTTTATTGTTGATATTTTTCCTGACGTTCCTCCAGTTTGTTGTAGGCTATTATACCGGATTTGGTTTTGTGATGACGATGTCTGGTAATATAATAATCATAGACGGTTCCAGTGCTGGTTTGTGCTGGTGGAAGTCTTATACAGCTCCAATCGCCATAGTACTTTCGGACGTAATCTAGGCTGGCGTGCTATATTAACAGGAGCGTTCCTATCCCCAGGATCTAACGAGAGGAACAGAAGTTTCGTGATGCCTGTCTTAGTGGGATGTATTAGTTTAAAAGTACGTCTTCAATTCCAAGTCCTCCGGTTTGCCTCTGCAATGTCGCCGTGTGGAAGGATACTTTGAAGATATTTTGTTTCCACACATACCAAGAGGCTACAGCTAATAATTTATGTGCAGTGACCTGCGGTATCGGTAAGACTGCTGCGACATGATATATTTTGCTAAGTATGTATGTATTTATGAACTGAACTTTCTGCAGTCGGTCTAACGATCGCATGTCGTTGTCCTTCAACAAGTTCCGATGACATTAAGTTTGCGCTTCCAATTGTTCGTAACCATTCGCTTGGGATTCGCCCTTAACCACAATCCGAGTTCGAGTCTCCACTCGCTCGCGGATACATTGTATTCCCGCGATGGTTCGGACGATGACGGGCGTCTAACACTGAAAACTTTCGATTACCAGTCGAGACCCAAATAATCATACAGGATGTTTCAGGAGGTATAGTAAATATTATAGGAGGTGGTAGTATAGACAAATTGCAGAAAAAAGCCCTATAACATGTGACCAATTTTTATTGCGTACATATAGCTGGGTTCAACGCATTTTCGTTTCGTATGTTGGTCCTTACGGCACCCTGTTGTCTACACTTCCTTGAAAATGAGCTTCCAGCGTTATTGGAAGAGTTTCATTTGGCTACAAGGATGCGTATGTTCCTTCAACATGACGGGGCTCCTGCACATTCTAGTCGTCAGGTGACACAGTATCCAAACCTAATATTTCCTGTAAGATGGATCAGTAGATATGGGCACTTTTCTTGGCCTTCAAGGTCGCTGGGCCTTACCGCTTTGGATTTTTGCCTGCGGGGATGGTTAAATGCGAAGTCTACAAAGAAAAAGTAAACCCAAGAGCCGATTTGATCGTTCGGATTATGAATAGTGCTGTCCTCATAAAAGAACGCAAAGACGACCTCAGAAGAACTACACGTGGTGTTATCAAGAGAACTCAAATGTGCATTGAAGTTGGTGGGGGAAGTTTTGAAAATCAACTCTGAACGTCCTCATGTGCCTTTGCTTTGAGTTTGTTAGGGTTACGTTCTAACAGCTGTATCTCTGTACTCAATAAAAAGTGGACGCATTTATTTGGAATTTTTTATACAATTCGTCTGTATTACCACCTGCTAAAATATCTATTGTTCCTCCTGAAACACGCTGTATATGGATATATGTGTGTTGTCTGTTCTTTCGGACATGTCCGAAAGAAGACACACTACGAATCCGGGTTCGAACCTGGTCAGAGACAAAATTTCATCTGACGCTGTTGTTCTATTTTAATGCCCATGACAGCCTGGACATCTGTCTTTCAATCTTTAATTGTTTAACAAGGCTGTCTATTTCGATTCGTAGTGTCTGTTCTTTCGGAAATGTCCGAAAGAACAGACACACACACACACACACACACACACACACACACACACACACACATTTTTATCTTAAGTGCTATTCGGAAAATGTTCGGCAATTCAGTGATAGTGCCGGACTGGAGCTGCATCAGCCTACTCATTTCACTAGATATAGTTGTAATTTTCTGAACAATTCCTGTTTAAAAAATGACAGCGACAGTGCCTCTCATCGTTTACTTTGTCGGAAACCTGCTTCTTTCTGCCCTAGCCTATACTATAGCAATGAGTGATTGCTCACATTCTTGATACCTCACTGGACGTGCTACTGCAACAGTAGCCAAAGATTCCAATCCCGCTGGATAAGTATGTTTCACGTCAGATGGTTTTGCTCCTCCCCTTTGTCATTGAAAACGATCACAACGAAATTAAGTATAGGTATCCTATGAAACCCTTGAGTTCATATTGCGGTGCTGTGAAGATGGAAAAAGTAGTTTTTCACAATTATCAGATGACAGATGGAATTTGTCAGATTCCACTAATTATGATTGCATTATTAACTGTTAATTCACAGGCGCTTTTCTGCCGCTAATTGTAACTTATTTGAATGTTAGAACTGGAAGAATAGAAGCATCAAATTTTTGCCATATGGAATGGTCGAATTCACCTTAAGTCTTCACGTTTCGAGCAAAGGCAGAATATCTGTCAGGAAAGCTGACAACAATAAACAAGGCCATGCCTGTCTTCCGTGGGATATGCCAATGACAGTGATCTCAATAACAATATTGTACAGCAAAGAGACATTGCCAACTCAACCACTGGAGAAGCTCCAAAATTGTGAATCGCGTCTGGTGAATACGCTTTCAAGGTTTCGGTCCGATGAAGACAGTAAAACACAAATAATTGTCGCAGTATTAATTTATGACATTTAGTTTGCATTCAGTACATCGATGTATTACAAGTAATTGCATTCTAGCTCCAAAACCTAGTTACAGAAAGTGAATAAGACTCATTGACATATAATGAGGGTCTTGCGGCCCTAGCCACCCGCAACTTTGAGACGAAGCTACAGTCACTTCTGAGGTCACTCACAGAACACATCAGCTGGTATCCTTCCTGGCAGTATAACTGATACTTGGCAACAGCGCAGAATGTTTGGCAACTCTGTGACCGACGAGTTACTTCCTTGATGGCATAGAACTATCCTGCTAAATTCACTTGATATTATCGTGTCATTTCAATTGAATACTGTCAGTGATTTTCTCTTGAGATGTGACATAAGGAGATCAGTTAATGCTTTTGAGTCAACGAAAGTGGTTCCACACGGGAAACACAACTACTCTCGTCTCTTATGTTGCGATTTATCTGCCATAGCGTCTACTGAGCCTGTAAGTACAACAAAGGCCCGCACCTGTTCGCTAGCTCCTAGGTAAAGTTCTTGCCTGTCAGGTGCACGCTGCCTTTGTTCGCCTTTCGAGACTCGCTGAATGCAGGATTTTTAACTCTTTTGTAGCAGAACTACAAGCAGGCAGATACAAATTCAATAAGGGAATGGCAAGACAACGCCCTAGCAAAATTCATATTGCTGCTTTTAGTAACCCTTAGTATCAAAGCGAAAAACCTTACGGTACTGCCAAACTCATAATGCCACTCTTGTTTTCTGCCGACATATTTTTTGTTGTTGTGAATACGTAATTTTATCTGTGAACTGCCACATTTTCACAATACTTGCGAAGCAAATCATGTGAAGTAACACTTCACCAACTTGTTGGGAAGGTGGAAAAAGCACTACCCTTTCTGGATGCTCTCTGTATCTTCCTGGATGTCGAGGGGGTTCTAGTAATACGATCTTCGAGTAAGTGGTTAGAGATGCAGAAGCTAGTGGTGAATGAACTCATAGATGAGCTGAATGCGAGAGACTACTCTTGAAAAGAATAAGCAGACGATTTATTCACAGTAAGACTCAGAAAATTTGCTAGTACTGTTAAACCTATGTGCACTGAAGATTATGGAAAAGTATTTAAAGACGAGCCCCACGAAAATTGGTGTAGTATTATTTATGGAGAAGCATGTCCAGCACACATACTGAGAAATTATGTTTCTCGATGAAACTGTAGAGAGACTTGTAGTGCATCTAGCGGTAGCCCTGGATGGAAAACTATTATGAAACCTCACATAAAGAATATGTTCCACTGCGAAAGATAATCGTATAAGCACTAGAAGCTGCTGTAGGGTAAACTGGGGTCTAAACCCAGTACGTACTGGATATACACCTCTGCAAAAAGACCAATGATAATTTGTTGGCCTACAATAAGAACAAAGTTGAACAGAAGGTGGCTGCTAGGGAGTCTGACAAACTACAGAGACTGCCGTGCTTTCACAAACAGATGGGATTAGCAGCCCTCTTAAAATGGATATTATGCTAGACGTGCCTCCAATACACCTGTGGCTTAAAATGGAGGCAGCGGCAGGGACATAAAGGCTAAAAATTGGAAATAACTGGATATAGTTAGAATATACGGAATCCCAAATCAGTATTGCTATGGCTGGGGAAATGCCGACTAAGTATACAATAGCTTATAGCTGTTTCAATAAATCTTGCCATGTAATAGTTGGAAGCAGGGAGCAGTGGAAGAACGAACCACAACACCGTGCAGGAGACATAATATAGTGGTTTACTGACAGGTCGAAAACAGATGAAAGTACCAGGTGTGGCGTACTGCCTAGAATCTCTTTAGGGATGATGGCCACAGTACTACACGGTATCTTCTATCAGCATGTGCACGGAGGAGAATTAGAGTAGACCGTACAAAAATCGTAACATCTACTTTTATTCAGGCGGACAAGAAGCTCTGAAATATCTATCAGCCCCTGCAACTTCATCGTAGGTCGTTGCAGAATGCCATGAAGCATTTTCTTTCGGACATGTCCGAAAGAACAGACACCACACACATATATATATCCATATACAGGATGTTTCAGGAGGAACAGTAGATATTTTAGCAGGTGGTAGTGCAGACGAATTGCATAAAAAATTCCATATAAATGCGTCCACTTTTTATTGAGTAAGCCGGCCGCGGTGGTCTCGCGGTTCTAGGCGCGCAGCCCGGAACCGTGCGACTGCTACGGTCGCAGGTTCGAATCCTGCCTCGGGCATGGATGTGTGTGCTGTCCTTAGCTTAGTTAGGTTTAAGTAGTTCTAAGTTCTAGGGGACTAATGACCACAGCAGTTGAGTCCCATAGTGCTCAGAGCCCATTTGAACCATTTTTTTATTGAGTACAGAGATACAGTTGTTAGTACGTAACACTAACAAACTCAAAGCAAAGGCAAATGAGGACGTTTAGAGTTGATTTTCAAAAATTCCCACACCAACTGCAATGCACATTTGAGTTCTCTTGATAACACCACGCGTAGCTCTTCTGAGGTCGTCTTTGCGTTCTTTTATGAGGGCTGCACTATTCATCATCCGTACGATGAAATCGGCTCTTGGGTTAGTTTTTCTTTGTAGACTTCGCCTTTAACCATCCCCGCAAGCAAAAATCCAAAGAGATAAGGTCCGGGGACCTTGAAGGCCAAGAAAAGTGCCCATATCTACTGATCCATCTTCCGGGAAATGTTAGGTTTGGATACTGTGTCACCTGACGACTAGAATGTGCAGGAGCCCCGTCATGCTGGAGGAACATACGCATCCTTGTAGCCAAATGAAACCCTTCCAATAACGCTGGAAGCTCATTTTCAAGGAAGTGTAGACAACTGGGTCCTGTAAGGACCAACATACGAAACGAAAATGCAGTGAACCCAGCTACATGTACGCAATAAAAATTGGACACGTGCTATATGCTATTTTTTCTGCAATTTGTCTATACTACCATCTCCTACAAGATTATCTATTCCTCCTGAAACATCCTGTATAATTACTCAGGTCTCGACGGGTCATCAAAAGTTTTCAGTGCTAACCACCCGTCATCGTCCGAAACCTCGTGGGAATACAGTGTGGCCTCGAGAGAGTGGAATAATGGACCGGGGGAATTTGCGTCTGACTAGGAGCGCGTGTTGATAGGTGCTGCAGTGAGGTTGGCTGCTGTGTCCCGACAGTGTCCACCGTCGGGGGTTCGAGTCCTCCCTCTGGCATGGGTGTGTGTGTGTTGTCCATAGAGTAAGATAGTTTAAGTTAGATTAAGTAGTGAGTAAGCTTAGGGACCGATGAATTAAAGCAGCTTGGTCTCATAAGTTCTTACCACAAATTTGCAAAACTCTAAATCCAAAATACTGCATCTCGGTTCTTACAATATTGCATTAGGTGCGCCCTGGTTAGATGTAACTGAAGAGAGACTCCAATTCGGATTGTGGTTAAAGGCGATTCCCAAGCGCATGGCCACGAACAATTGGGAGCGGAGACTAAATGTCATCGGAACCTTGTTGAAGGACAACGACATGCGATCGTTAGACCGACTGCAGAAAGTTCAGTTTATAAATACATACATACTTAGCATGTCGCAGCTGTCTTACCGATACCGCAGGTCACTGCACATAAATTATTAGCTGTAGCCTCTTGGTATGTGTGGAAACAAAAACTAATACATCCCACTAAGACAGGCATCACGAAACCTTTGTTCCTCTCGTTAGATCCTGGGGATAGGAACGCTCCTGTTAATGTAGCGTGCCAGCCTAGATTACGTCCGAAAGTACTATGGCGATTGGAGCTGTATAAGACTTCCGCCAGCACAAACCAACACTAGAACCGTCTATGATTATTATATTACCAGACATCGTCTTCACAAACTAATTACGGTAAATTAACCTACAAAAGACTGGAGGAACGTCAGGAAAAATATCAACAATAAAATTCTACCAACTAGAGTCAATGCCGTATGGTGCGACGTTGTAAACGAAACCATATCCACAGCGGAACGATTATGGAAAATCAAATTGAGACCATCTCCATACTGCCACAAATGTCGGCTGGTAGAAACTGTAGCGCTCATGTTCTTATGTGAAAATACGAGGGTTATTCCAAAAGTAAGGTCCGATTCGCCGTAACTATAGAAATTTGGCGCCAATGACAAAACACGCATGCGCGCCGACTCCCGGCAAGCCTTGCGCGTCAAACACCGCCATTCGCTTTGTTACTGTTGCTGAGTGTAGTTCACAGTGTCACTTTACAATGTTTAAGACAATTGATCAGCCCGCCGATTGTGAAGTAAGGGCAGTGATACGGTTTTTGTCTGCAAGAAACAATTCAGCGGCGGAAATCCATCGGCAGATTACTGAAGTGTACGGTCCTAACATAATGAGCGACAGTAAAGTGCGCAAGTGGGTGCGAGCTTTTAATGAAGGACGGGATAATGTGCACGATGAACCACGGTGTGGCCGACCATCAGTGATTTCAGACGATTTGGTCAATGCGGTTGACAAAAAAATTCGTGAAGATCGCCGATTCACTATTACAGACGTAGACATGCATTTTCCGAATGTGAGTAGAACAACTTTGTACAGAATTGTGTCTGAACATTTGAAGTTTCACAAATTGTGTGCCCGTTGGGTTCCCAGGCTGCTTACTGAGCCCCAACGAATGAAAAGAATGGCTTTTGCTCTTGATTTTTTGGAGCGATATCATAAGGAAGGTGACAGTCTTTTAGACAATGTTGTCACAGGGGATGAGACATGGGTTTCTCACATCACTCCAGAGTCTAAACGTCAGTCAATGCAATAGCGTCACACGTCATCGCCAGTCAAGGTCAAGGCAAAGCAGACAATCTCAACACGTAAGGTTATGGCGACTGTGTTCGGGGATAGACGTGGAGTATTGTTAGTCGACTTTATGGAGTGAGGAACAACGATTAATAAAGCCGCCTACTGCGCTACCCTGACTAAACTTCGACGTGCAATCCAGAATAAGCGACGTGGTCTTTTGTCGTCTGGAATCTTGTTGTTGCATGACAATGCCAGACCCCACACTGCAAATGAAACGCAAGCTCTGATCAAGAAATTTGGATGGGAACAGATGGACCATCCTCCTTACAGTCCGGACCTGGCGCCAAGTGATTTCCACCTGTTCCGTTACTTAAAGGAGTTTCTCGGCGGCAAGCGCTTCGACACAGATGATGAAGTGAAAGAAGCAGTTAAGGACTGGTTATCGTCACAGGCGGCCGATTTCTATAACATGGGCATTCAAAAGCTTGTTGAACGATGTGACAAATGTTTAAATAAGTATGGAAGTTATGTAGAAAAATAGATAAAGATGTAAGGAATGTAAATAAAACAATTGTTTTGAAAAAACATTTTAGTTTTGATTTTTTTTTATAACCGGACCTTACTTTTGGAATAACCCTCGTAGAATCAGAATTTGGAACTGGACTGAGAAGAAATTAGCACTATCAACAGAACCGCAGAACGTCATATACTGGTAACGGAAGCTTGACAACCCGACTAGAAATGTTACGAATAGCAGTTATTCGTGGTATCTGGGATCGTTTGGGTTTTACGTCGTAACAAGCAAAACTTAGAACTTAGAAGAGTACATGTTTTATGTCGAAGAAGAACATTTTGAGCTGAAGAAGAATAGCAAATATAAGGAATGGTATCATTTTTTTATCTATTGCTTTATGTGGGCTACAAAAAGGGGGACAGTTTTTTTATTAGAAGCAGAATACTATTCTTTCACTTTTTTAATTTCTGGAATATTCTTTTACGTTGGTTCTAAGATCAGAACTTCTCTAATTTGGCAAAACCCATCCGGCGCCGAAATTTCTTTTATTTGTTGAAAATTATATGGCTTCCTTACAGACCTCATATGCATCCAGTGCATAATAACCTAAATTGTGAATATATTGTTGACTGACACGTATGTTCCGTGTTTTTCCGTCACCCTTTTCACTGTGATAGTTATGTTCTAAAAGGAACGCACGCCATTGGAGGCGGCAACTGTAATTTATTTTACCTTAAGTACTACTTCAATTTAAAGGAATATATGGGTGCAAACATGGAATACATGGGATTAATGCAGCTGCTCAGTGACAGGTACGGGGGAAGCATTGCGGCAAGGCCTCGGATCTGCGACACCTGCATTCTTTGCCTCCGCCTACCTGGTGCTGAAAGTCTTAGGAGGTCCAGGTTCGAAGCCCAGTCGGTCACAAATTTTCATCTGCCATCGTTGCCGTATTTCAACGCGCTGTGACAGTGTGGACGTCGGTCCTTCGATATTTAAGATGCAATTGCTTTTTGAGGCAGCACAGGAGATTTGCGAACATTTGTCTTGCCATCAATGTAACGGGACTTCAATGGCATCCAACCCTTAGTCATTACTTTGTGCCAGCGATAACCCATGTCATATATATGCGAATCAGATTGTAGTTCATATTTAGTCAAATAACGGATGGTCAGCATACAAGTATGCCGGCTGGGGTGGCCGAGTGTTTCTAGGCGCTAAAGTCTGGGAACAGCGTGACCGCTACGGTCGCAGGTTCGAATCCTGTCTCGGGCATGGGTGTGTCTGATGTCCTTAGGTTAGTTAGGTTTAAGTTCTAGAGGACTGATAACCTCAGAAGTTAAGTCCCATAGTGCTCAGAGCCATTTGAACCATGTTTTAAGTATATAGTAGTATTTACGAACAGTAGAAGCAGGATTGCAGCGAACTGGTCACTTAACCAAATGCAACATAGAGTACCTGTGTAATGAGTCATTCCAGCTGCATAGCTGAGGGTAATATTTGCTAAGCAGTTCATTGCAGAATTAATGTAGTACCCGCACGATGACCTCTGTAGTCATACTGTATCATTAGCAGCTAGCGAATGGTGTAGTATGTTCGTAAAATTGTATTACTCAAGCTGAGGATAAATAAAGAGAAGCGACGACGCTACAACACTATCTTTACTTAAGTAGGTAGTCAGCGCTAAATTATGTGCGCCAACATTAACGTTACTGTAAGTAGTTTGACAGCATAACGCCACCACAACTACTGACAACCTGAACCATTATCATCACGCAGTTGTAACTCGCAGTGATTACAAGTTGCTGCTGTTTGTCAAGAATAGCGGAAAGCGCCTCTGAAGTTCCATTTGCATTACGACTAGGACACAGAGAATCCTAAATAACAGTAATAGGTCACCCAGCGAAGAAGAGAGTCGACGTATTGCCTCAAGTTCTTGCAGTTTGCTATTAATGCAGTTCCCGATGGTTTCACACTAACGGGTTCTTTTGGCTGTCGGGATACTCATATTGGAATTATGAAAGTGTAATTGCTAGAACGCTCAACTACCTTAATAACACCTCACTCTGGATTGAGTACGACTCGGAAAGCGACGTTAATGTGACGTTTCCATCCATCTCCTGACGGCTTACTGAATGAATGAAGTCTGAAGCGCACGCACAGTTGTGTTGCCTGCCTCATGGTTTCTGTGAAGTGTTGTGGCAGCTGGCAGTCATTGCTGAATACAGACTTGTGCAAATATCCTCACTGCTTCAGGGGAACTCGTCTTTGTTGCATTTTTTTCCGTACCGTAATTAGCACAATAAGATAAGGCTTATTCTGCTGAAGACCTTGATGCCCACAAGTCCTTAAATAAGAATCTCCTAGCGAGAGTAAGGAATGAAAGGAAACAGCCTGTTGGACAAAAGGATGGACAGCTCCCTGTTTTTGCGTTTCCGATAGCGCCTACGATAAGAATCTGGTGTCATACTATGCTTCAGAACCCTAAACTATTTATTTTTTTACTTCATACTAAAACAAACGTTGTGATATGAGAAGAGATAATGACTTAAATACTTCTCAGGAACTTTAGTTTTTCGTGTTTATTTTCTCACTTCATACTAAAACAAGGGCGTTAATATGAGAAGAGGAAATGAAATATACGCTTCCAAGACATAATATTTCCTTGTGTGCTACTACTGCATACATGAAAACCCTGCAGTTAATTTTTGTATGTTGGATAAATTTTAATACCACCTCACATTCCTTTCTGATAAGGTTCCCGTTTTCGTGGGATTCAGAGTGGACATTTCATCACTGGTTGATATTCTGATGACTAATGACATGATACCCGTTGCAATTGCTCCATGGCACCTGTGAGTAGAGTCTCACGTTGGTTACTATAAGAACACGCAGGCAGTGATATCCGCTCACTGCTGTCAGAGCCAAGGTGATTTCCTTGTGTTTATGGCGAAGCGTCTGCTGCAGTGTCCACGCTCAGCCAGCATAAACAAAGCGCGGCGGCATTGGGCACTGCTAATCGCTGTACTTGTCGCGAGCCTCGACAACAAGAGCGCACTGTCTCTGCAAACGATACTGTGGAGTTAATACATCCTACTTAACGTAATACGCAGGACGTGGGTTGGGTAAAAATTCAGTTTCATCGCATTAAAATACTTTACAGTCATATTTGATGCAATATTTATTGCTGGTTGTCTCTCTAATGTTAGTAGTATTGATTCAGATTGTGCGTGAACACGAAAACACACACACACACACACACACACACACACACACACACACACACACAAACAGTCATTGATTCCAGTGAGGGTGACAACTATTGTGTGTTGAACAACACATGCACCAGTCAATTCCTCAGTTGGCGTCGAGTGGATGAGATTTTTCAATTACCTGTAAATAAACTGTTATCTCGTTAGTTCATATATTTATATTTAAATAACGTGTTTGTAATAAGCACATTGGATTATTATTTTCCACAGTGTTTAAGAATTCAGACCCTGTCATAGATAAGTGATCTAGATTCAACAGTCCGATTAAGAATGTGGTTTACCCAGCCTATCATATTATGAGGGTCGTAGTCGAATATCCACATTAAGAGTGACTGACTGAATCCGATTAGAACGATCTGGTATCGAAATGAAACTACAGAAATCGTATAATTTGAACGACTGTATTGCAACAATGCTGCGCACATAAATTCCTATGATGGAGTAACAGGTAGCAACTGTCTAAGATAAAGTGAGAAATATGTCTACTAGCAGCAATGTAACGTAATTATAACCCATATTTATGTGATGGAAAAACTGAATCGAACAATACACATCTATTTCAGTGGTTCGAAGATACACCATATCGGATTTGCTGACAATACATAATGACAATAATAATAATAATAATAATAATAATAATAATAATAATAATAATAATAATAATAATCCAGTGTGGCGGGGAGGGAAAACCCTCCCCCATATGGGTGGTACCGAGGAAATCAAATACTTGGGGTGAACCAAATACTAATACAATCCTCAACGGCTACTCAATCCGTTGAACCCAAAATCCAGACACGTCTGAGTGAAAATCACCGCTACTCTGGTCACCGTCTGTCAGCTCAATGAGCTCAGCTGAAAATACTTGGTTGCAAAGGCTTCAACACCCTATGGTCCTGTCCGGTCCTGGAATCACCCAGGCATAACCAGTGAGACATAAACAAACATGAACTATGCAAGCAAAGTCAACATTACCCCAGGTGGTACACAACCCGCCTGTCGACAGGCGGCAGTCGGATTTTCGGATTCTGGGGAGTCCAGGTTAGCACGGCAGAGAATATCAAAGATCTCTGGTAAATTTCCCTACTAGCAGAAAACATGCACGTGAAAACTAAACATCGATACATTGATCAAAACACGAAAACTAAATAATCTCACATAAGAAATCGACCAACAAAAAATTCTCACCCTTGCTCTTCAAGAACCACGACTAACTGACAATGAATCCTTGCATTACGGAAACCATTGAATCTTCAAGAGCAAAATACAACAAAAGGTAGCGAAAGGCGTACCAATCTTTGGCATTGAATTTCTCGAACACAGATCTATCATCAACTCTGTCAAAGAAATCACACCCATCAACAATGAAATGGTTCAAATGGCTCTGAGCACTATGGGACTTAACAGTGGAGGTCATCAGTCCCCTAGAACTTAAACCTAACTACCCTAAGGACATCACACACATCCGTGCCCGAAGCACGATTCGAACCTGCGACTGTAGCAGTCGCGCGGTTCCGGACTGAAGCGCCTAGAACCGCTCGGCCACCGCGGCCTGCCCATCAACAACCGACTTATGACTATGCCCATTAAGAGCCCCAGTAAAAAATATAAACTCATCAATGCACATGTCCCCACCAATATCGAAAATAAGAATAACACCGAAAATGTCGAAAAATTCTGGAACACACTCAAAATACTATGAGCAAAATTCACCAAGATGACGTGAAAATACTAATGGGAGACTTCAACTCTATTTGGGACAGAAAAAACCTGTAGAAAAATCATTGGTACAAATTCAACACACCGAAACGTTTAGACCAACGGCACATGTCTGACTGACATTTGCCAACAATTGAACCTCAAAAGGATGTCTTCCCACTTTAGGAAAAAACCAGTTCTAAGGTAACATGCTTGGCTACCAGGTGCAAACTGCTTTCGTTCGCCTTTCGAGACTCGCTGAAAGCCAGATTTTTAATTCTTTTGTAGCAGAGCTACAAGCAGGCAGATACAAACTCAATAAGGGAATCGTAAGACAACGCTCGAGCAAAATTGGTCTTGCTACTTTCAGGAACCTTACAAGGGGAGGCCACCAATTGTGAAATTCAGATTCGATTCATATTGCGCATAATAAAAGCTCATAGCCAGAGGTGTAATGTGGCAAAGCACCAAGATGCACTTCTCAGCCGTTGTCGAGAAAATCGACAGTTAAAAGAAACCGTTGAGGTGAAATACTCTCTACGATTTGTGACTTCCTACAGCGTCGTGGCGCAGCGGTAAGCGCTCGGGTTCGTAATCCGAAAGTCGCCCCATCGAATCTCGCGCCATGCAACTTTTTTTTTTAGTAATATATATATATATAAATTCCCGGCAATCAGTTGCAACAATTATGCATATAATAAGTTGTTGAAAGTCGTTTGTCGTGGAAAAACTGGCGACTTCGAACATGATTATGTTTTCTGCAAACAAAGTGGTATTTCACAAATGTCTTCATAATGTTTACACGTGTAGTTAACGGAAGACGTAGAAACGATATTCCGAAACGAATACGTATAGTGTAAGTCAAACGTTCGAATTAGAGACCCCATGATTATATATATATTTGAATTACAAAAAACAAATACTAAAAATAATTGCATGGCGCGAGATTCGATCCGGCGACCTTTGACTTACGAACCCAAGCACTTACCGCTGCGCCACGACGCTATAGGAAGTTATACATAGTAGAGTCTTTCCCCGCAACGGTTTCTATTAACTGTCGATTTTCTCGACAACGGCTGAGAAGTGCATTTGGTGCTTTGCCACATTACACCTCTGGCCATGAGCTTTTATTATGCGCAGTATGAATCGAGTCTGAATTTCACAATTGGCGGCCTCCCCTTGTTAGTGTCAGAACAAAAACCTTACGGTACTGCCAAATTCATAATGCCACTTTTGTTTTCTACCTACATATTTTTTGTTGTTGTGAATACATAATTTTATCTATGAAATGACACATTTTCATAATACTTGCGAATGATACACGAAATGAAGTAAATACAGATCTTTTCGATGTCAAAAGTCGGTAATATCCTACTAATTCGCGTTAAAATAGGATCAATCGTCTTATAGACACTTAATGTTTTATTAAGATAGACTGCCGTCGTGTTGTTACTGTAGTAAGCTGAATTTCATTTGTATTAGTACAGTGAATATTTTAATTAAATTTCCCATTAGTTTACTAAACGCATCAGTAACCGCCAAAGATAAATTAATCAGGAGCACAATTTTCTTTCACGATATCTAAAACAATCTGACAATGCTAATGTTGTTTACAAATTCTACGCCCGTAGAAACCCAATAGTTCTAACGATGTCATTAAACCAGTGTAGTTTTAAGAGTATTTTCGTCTAGAAATGAATTGCCTTGACCGTTGATCGATCAAGAGCGGGAAAGGTAAATTTTTACGAATATATGACGAGAGGGACATGTGCTTGAGAGAGGACTTCCCTGTCAATACAAATGCCTGAGAGACGACTTTACTATCAATCTACTGGACAGTTTTGTTTCTCAAATCAACAGAGTGCGTCGTCATGCAGTAGCACAGGTGATGTAGTTTTGTTGCTCGATTTCCTTACACTGCCACCAAAAGGTGTCTTAGTTGTTGGCAACAAATTCCAGCTGTGTTGCACACACCCCGTGGGGCAGAATTCGTAGCCCAAAACACACTTTTGGAGCCATCAGATGTAAAATATTATGTTCACACTACTCTTTGCTCGAGTTTACGTCTTTTGGTGGGGCTCAGCCTTTCATTTCTTCTTAGGAAGTTAACGATAAAGGCATCATAACACGTCACCAACAACAGTACTGCATACGAATGCTCAATGAGCGACCTGATGACGTTCAATAATTGTCACTCCATGATTTTTGTTGTTTCGAATTAGAGCATGCAGTACTCCTACGCCAGACTTCTGAACTTTGCCTGTTGATTGCAAATGTCGCATGATGGTGAAATGGTAATCTATCACATGTATCAGTAGTCGAGACTTCCTTAATGTGGAAAATCATTCATGCCAGAACGATCTTTGTTGAAACAAGAATATCTTTTTCTGGCGTATTTTTCCCAAAAGCACTCGCTCCACACACAGTTCAAATCTTTCTAGTTGCCTCCTCTGCATTCACCCCTCTGTTATACCAAAAGTAAACGTTGTGTTGCAGATGTTACACCTTCTTCCACTTGCGACTCAATTTTACAATGCTTAACCGTAGTTCATGATTTTCAAGTATGCAAAATGCAATGCTTAACTGCAAGATGATAACTAGAACTTCAAATTCGAAAATGACAGTTAAAACATATACTGACAGCGTCGCGCCGCGTTCACATGGGCGGCGCCGGATTTCAGGCGGCGGGTGGCGTCTGGCCGGTGGCCGCTGCAGCGCGAGGAAACGCTCGAGCGTAAGCTGTTATGATCGCGAAGAGTTGTCAGGGGCGGCCAGTTTTATTGGCCACCTTAAGTGAACGACTCGGACTTAGTCTCTGTGGCGGCCGGCCGGCGGCCAGTTTTTATGTCTAAGACTGTACATGTCATTATCAGGTGTTTCTGTTGAAAATAGATTCTTTTAGATGTCATAAATGGTACAGTTCCATTTTCCCAAGGTGATAGTGTCCCTTTTTCACTCTCTTATGTACAGAAAGATACCATTTACATGTTAACTCGCCAGATTTGACATGCATTAAATAATAAAATAGCACAAGTTGGTATTTTCTACGACCTCTCTAGGGCATGGGGCTCTGTGAATCACAATATTCACCTAGATAAATTAAATTTTTGTGGGATTGATGGTATAGCCAACCAATGGAAAATGTCACACCTAACCAAAAAAACACAGAACGCTGTACATAGTAATTCAAGCAATAGAGTCCAGGGACATAATTCTGACCGGAGAGAAATCACATATGGGGTTCCCCAAGGTTCAATCTTAGGTACAATTCTATTCCTCCATCTAGTATACGACAAGCAGAATTAGTTACTTTTTGCAGAAGACACTAGTATTGTAAGCAATCTTAACATGCTTACATCCCCCCCGTCGTAAGAGGCGACTAAAAGGAGTCTCACACCTCCATTTTTCAAAATTTTCCTGAAGAACGAGCCAATTGGGAAACGGCCCCTTACATGGTGCACGTGTCCATTGTGCACAGAGATCTTTGGCCCACTTTCTCATCATTGCATTGCAGTCCTGCCCATTCTCCATCTCTTGGGTGAGGACACCTCCCTGGATGTGTTTTCCACCATGCACTATGCAGTGTAATTTTCTGTGCCGACGATGACCGTAGAATTTGCACCTCATGTCGAGCACGGTAGCCAGTCCATTGTGGTGGGGCTGCCATGTACCCTGTCGGTTGTAGCCCCCTGACAACACAGGGTTCGCTCTGCTGTTGCCTGTGCTGTTAACTCCCCATGTATGCCAAGGATTAGATGCCCGTCTCCCTGGGGCATCGGGACTCCCGGCAATGGTCATCGTGCCAGGTGGTCTTTGCTGTGGCTGGGTGGTGCCCATGGGGAGGGCTCCTGGTTGGAGTGGGTGGCATCAGGGCGGATGACACACGATGAAGCATAGTCCATCATCTCTTCCTGGTGGTGAAACACCAGCAGTCTCTTCAGTGTTCACAAGCTCAATTAATTCATAGAAGTACGACCCTGAAACATCCCCCTCCTTGGCCACTTGCCACACCATTGGAGGAACGTCAGGCTAAGGATGGCAGAGGGTCTTATTCACCTCGGTACCTTGTATGTTAGAGATTTGATGGGGAATCTTTCATGACGAAGACCCAGTTTTTTGTTAAGTGTTTAGAGGATAAGTGAGGTGGAGGGATCGTCCAAAATGAGATCTGGGTCAGTCTTGATCAAAACAGCATCCTCCGCCTAGTCGCGGATGTTACTCACTTGTGAAAAGCTGGGGATGTTGTGTAACCATCACGCCCCATAAGAGCTTAAATATGGTCCAGAGTATCATATTTCACAGGGATCTTCTTCTGCAGTCTGACGATGAGCTGCGCACAAATTTAGAGTGGCAAGGTGTTCATTTCATTTGGCATGTCCACTGTGGTCCCAGGGATGATCAGGTTTCCAGCGGTGCCTTCATCTTGGCCTTAGAGGGTGATAAATTACCCGAGAAGGTCAAGGTGATGGCCTATCACTGTGTAAAGCCCTATATCCCTCCCGCAGTTCGCTTTAAATGCTGGAAGTTCAGCCATATGTCTTCCAGCTGTACATCCAGTATCACGTGTCGAGATTGCAGATGCCCATCACCTCTCAATACTCAATGTGCCCTGCTGCCCACCTGTGTCAACTGCGGAGAGCACCATTCGCCTTGCTGGCCTGACTGCAGGATTCTCCAGAAAGAAAAGAAAATCATGGAGTACAAGACCCTAGACTGACAGACCTACTCTGAGGCTAAGAGAAAATTGGAATGCCTGCATCCTGTAAGGATGACATCGTCTTATCGTCTTATGCCACCACTACAACAGTTCCGGCACCATCAGCTCCGCCAATCCCAGTCACCTCTCAGAGCTGGAAGACTACACCTGCCCCCTTGAAGGTGGGGGGGGGGGGGGGCATTTCCCTCCCTGTTGCTCCTGCACCACAGACTTCAGAAGTAACCCCCCCCCCACAACCATCAGGGGCATCTGTCCCCAATTCTAAACCGGAGAAGCGTAAGTCTTCTTCGGCATCTCGCTAGGAAGGGGTCCCTTGGGTCACTTCCTTCCCAGGTTTCTGCTAGACACAATGGATACAGACTACTCAGGCAATAAGTCAGTGGCAGCAGGTGATTGAGGTGTAAACTGCCTCATTGAATGTTTCATGCCTTCCCAGTCTGACAATGATGTCATCCTCCAGTGGAATTCCAGCGGTTTTTTCCACCACCCGGCTGAGCTATGGCAACTGTTAAGCTTTTACACCTGCTATCCGCATTGCCCTCCGCAGCTATGAGGGATATTACAGGAATCGTAGCGACTATAATTGAGTGTCAGGTGGAGTTTGTGTTTATGTCCTAAACTGAATCTGTAGTGAACATGTGCCCCTTCAAACCCCTCTTAAAGCTGTGGCTGTCAGAATAAGGAAGACACAGGAAATAACTGTCTGCAATGTATATCTTCCTCCAGCTGGTGCAGTACCCCTGAGTGTGTTAGTTGCACTGATTGATCAACTCCATAAACCTTTCCTACTTTAGTGAGATTTTAATGCCCATAACCCCTTGTGGGGTGGCAACGTGCTTACTGGCAGAAGCAGAGATGTTGAAATTTTACTGTCTCAGTTCGACCTCTGCCTGTTAAATACTAGGGCCGCCACACATTTCAGTGTGGCTCATGGTAGTTACTTGGCCATTGGTTTATCAATTTGCGGCCCAGGACTTTTCCCATCTCTCCACTGGAGAGCACATGATGACCTGTGTGGTAGTGACCGGTTCCCCACCTTCCTGTCACTGCCCCAGCATCAGGAACATGGATGCCTGCCCAGATGGGCTTTAAACAAGGCAGACTGGGGAACTTTCACTTTTGCTGCCACTGTTGAATATCCCCCACACAGTAACATCGATGTGATGCTTGAGCAGGTAACTACAACAATTGTGTCTGTGGCAGGAACGCGATCCCTGGCTCTTTAGGATGCCTGAGGCGTAAGGCAGTCCCGGTCACCGGAAGTCGCTGAAACAATTAAGGAGCATTGGCAAGCTCTACAGCTGCATAAGCGGCACCCTTCCCTGGAGCACTTCATAGCCTTTAAACGGCTCCGTGCCCGTGTTCACGAACTTATCAAATGACTGAAGCAGGAGTGTTGGGAGAGATATGTCTCGACCATTGGATGCCATACGTCACCTTCCCAAGTCTGCACAAAGATCAAACATCTTTTCGGGTACTGGACCCCCAACAGGTGTCACGGTGTTACCATAAATGGCGTGTTATCTACCGACGCAAACGCGATTGCTGAGCACTTTCCTGAGCAGTTTGCTCGAGCCTCTTCGTCGGAGAATCAGCCCCCAGTCTTTTGCACTCTCAAACGGTGGCTGGAAGGGAAAGTCCTCTCATTCATTACACGCCACAGTGAATCCTATAACGCCCCATGTGCAGAGTGGGAGCTCTGCAGTGCCCTTTCACATTGCCCCAGCGCAGCTCCTCGGCCTGATCGGATCCACAGCCAGATGATTAAACATCTCCCATCTGACTACAAGTGACATATCCTCAACATCTTCAACTGGATCTGGTGCGATGGACTTCTTTCCATAGCAATGGCGCAAGAGCACCGTATTCCGGTGCTCAAACCCAGTAAAAACCCACTTGATGTGGATAGCTATCGACCCATCAGCCTCACCAACGTTGTTTGTAAGCTGCTGGAACGTATGTTGTGTCGGCAGTTGGGTTGTGTCCTGGAGTCACATGGCCTACTGGCTCCATGCCAATCTACATCTACATCTACATTTATACTCCGCAAGCCACCCAGCGGTGTGTGGCGGAGGGCGCTTTGTGTGTCACTGTCATTACCTTCCTTTTCTGTTCCAGTCGCATATGGTTCGCGGGAAGAATGACTGTCTGAAAGCCTCCGTGCGTGCTTGAATCTCTCTAATTTTACATTCGTGATCTCCTCGGGAGGTATAAGTAGGGGGAAGCAATATATTCGATACCTCATCCAGAAACGCACCCTCCCGAAACCTGGCGAGCAAGCTACACCGCGATGCAGAGCGCCTCTCTTGCAGAGTCTGCCACTTGAGTTTGTTAAACATCTCCGTAATGCTATCACGGTTACCAAATAACCCTGTGACGAAACGCGCTGCTCTTCTTTGGATCTCCTCTGTCTCCACCGTCAACCCGATCTGGTACGGATCCCACACTGATGAGCAATACTCAGGTACAGGTCGAACGAGTGTTTTGTAAGCCACCTCCTTTGTTGATGGACTACATTTTCTAAGCACTCTCCCAATGAATCTCAACCTTACCAACAATTAATTTTATATGATCATTCCACTTCAAATCGTTCCGCACGCATACTCCCATATATTTTACAGAAGTAACTGCTACCAGTGTTTGTTCCGCTATCATATAATCATACAATAAAGGATCCAATGCGGTTTTTTCCAGGGTCGCTCTACGACTGATAATATTTTGTCCCCCGAGTCTTCCGTGTGAACAACCTTTTCCAGATGCCATCACCTGGTTGCTGACTTTTTTGATTTACTAAAAGGAGTAATGCAGGAGTTGGTTTAATAATGAATAGGAAAATAGGAATGTGGGTAACCTACTACCAACAGCATAGTGAACGCATTATTGTCGCCAAGATATATAAGCCCACACATACTACAGTAGTACAAGTTTATATGCCAACTAGCTCTGCAGATGATGAAGAAATTGAAGAAAAGTATGATGAAATAAAAGAAATTATTCAGATAGTGAAGGGTGATGAAAATTTAATAGTCGTGGGTGACTGGAATTCGGTAGTAGGAAAAGGGAGAGAAGGAAACGTAGTAGGTGAATATGGATTGGGGCTAAGGAATGAAAGAGGAAGCCGCCAGGTAGAATTTTGCACAGAGCATAACCTAATCATAGCTAACACTTGGTTCAAGAATCATGAAAGAAGGTTGTATGCATGGAAGAACCCTGGAGATACTAAAAGGTATCAGCTAGATTATATAATGGTAAGACAGAGATTTAGGAACCAGGTTATAAATTGTAAGACATTTCCAGTGGCAGATGTGGACTCTGACCACAATCTATTGGTTATGACCTCTAGATTAAAACTGAAGAAACTGCAAAAAGGTGGGAACTTAAGAAGATGGGACCTGGATAAACTGAAAGAACCAGAGGTTGTACAGAGTTTCAGGGAGAGCATAAGGGAACAATTGACAGGAATGGGGGAAAGAAATACAGTAGAAGAAGAATGGGTAGCTTTGAGGGATGAAGTAGTGAAGGCAGCAGACGATCAAGTAGGTAAAAAGACGAGGGTTGGTAGAAATCCTTGGGTAACAGAAGAAATATTGAATTTAATTGATGAAAGGATAAAATATAAAAATGCAGTAAATGAAGCAGGCAAAAAGGAATACAAACGTCTCAAAAATGAGATTGACAGGAAGTGCAAAATGGCTAAGCAGGGATGGCTAGAGGACAAATGTAAGGATGTAGAGGCTTGTCTCACTAGGGGTAAGATAGATACTGCCTACAGGAAAATTAAAGAGACCTTTGGAGATAAGAGAACGACTTGTATGAACATCAAGAGCTCAGATGGAAACCCAGTTCTAAGCAAAGAAGAGAAAGGTGGAAGGAGTATACAGAGGGTCTATACAAGGGCGATGTACTTGAGGACAATATTATGGAAACGGAAGAGGATGTAGATGAAGATGAAATGGGAGATACGATATTGCGTGAAGAGTTTGACAGAGCACTGAAAGACCTGAGTCGAAACAAGGCCCCCGGAGTAGACAACATTCCATTGGAACTACTGACGGCCTTGGGAGAGCCAGTCCTGACAAAACTCTACCATCTGGTGAGCAAGATGTATGAAACAGGCGAAATACCTTCAGACTTCAAGAAGAATATAATAATTCCAATCCCAAAGAAAGCAGGTGTTGACAGATGTGAAAATTACCGAACAATCAGTTTAATAAGCCACAGCTGCAAAATACTAACATGAATTCTTTACAGACGAATGGAAAAACTGGTAGAAGCCGACCTCGGGAAAGATCAGTTTGGATTCCGTAGAAATGTTGGAACACGTGAGGCAGTACTGACCCAACGACTTATCTTAGAAGAAAAATTAAGGAAAGGCAGACCTACGTTTCTAGCATTTGTAGACTTAGAGAAAGCTTTTGACAATGTTGACTGGAATACTCTCTTTCAAATTCTAAAGGTGGCAGGGGTAAAATACAGGGAGCGAAAGGCTATTTACAATTTGTACAGAAACCAGATGGCAGTTATAAGAGTCGAGGGGCATGAAAGGGAAGCAGTGGTTGGGAAAGGAGTGAGACAGGGTTGTAGCCTGTCCCCGATGTTATTCAATCTGTATATTGAGCAAGCAGTAAAGGAAACAAAAGAAAAATTCGGAGTAGGTATTAAAATCCATGAAGAAGAAATAAAAACTTTGAGATTTGCCAATGACATTGTAATTCTGTCAGAGACAGCAAAGGACTTGGAAGAGCAGTTGAACGGAATGGATAGCGTCTTGAAAGGAGGATATAAGATGAACATCAACAAAAACAAAACGAGATATTGGAATGTAGTCTAATTAAGTCGGGTGATGATGAGGGAATTAGATTAGGAAATGAGACACTTAAAGTAGTAAAGGAGTTTTGCTATTTGGGGAGCTAAATAACTGATGATGGTCGAAGTAGAGAGGATATAAAATGTAGACTTGCAATGGGAAGGAAAGCGTTTCTGAGGAAGAGAAATATGTTAACATCGAGTATAGATTTAAGTGTCAGGAAGTCGTTTCTGAAGTATTTGTATGGAGTGTAGCCATGTTGTTGTTGTTGTGGGTCTTCAGTCCTGAGACTGGTTTGATGCAGCTCTCCATGCTACTCTATCCTGTGAAAGCTTCTTCATCTCCCAATACCTACTGCAACCTACATCCTTCTGAATCTGCTTAGTGTATTCATCTCTTGGTCTCCCTCTACGATTTTTACCCTCCATGCTGCCCTCCAATGCTAAATTTGTGATCCCTTGATGCCTCAAAACATGTCCTACCAACCGATCCCTTCTTCTAGTCAAGCTGTGCCACAAACTTCTCTTCTCCCCAATCCTATTCAATACCTCCTCATTAGTTACGTGATCTACCCACTTTATCTTCAGCATTCTTCTGTAGCACCACATTTCAAAAGCTTCTATTCTCTTCTTGTCCAAATTAGTTATCGTCCATGTTTCACTTCAATACATGGCTACACTCCATACAAATACTTTCAGAAACGACTTCCTGACACTTAAATCTATATTCGATGTTAACAAATTTCTCTTCTTCAGAAACGATTCCCTTGCCATTGCCAGTCTACATTTTATATCCTCTCTACTTCGACCATCATCAGTTATTTTACTCCCTAAATAGCAAAACTCCTTTACAACTTTAAGTGTCTCATTTCCTAATCTAATTCCCTCAGCATCACCCGATTTAATTTGACTGCATTCCATTATCCTCGTTTTGCTTTTGTTGATGTTCATC
The DNA here is from genome assembly GCF_023864345.2 of Schistocerca serialis cubense. Lineage (NCBI taxonomy): Eukaryota > Metazoa > Arthropoda > Insecta > Orthoptera > Acrididae > Schistocerca > Schistocerca serialis. Next base: position 607,768,198 of record NC_064644.1, on the reverse strand, counting down.
TTATATCCTCCTTTCAAGACACTGTCCATTCCGTTCAACTGCTCTTCCAAGTCCTTTGCTGTCTCTGACAGAATTACAATGTCATTGGCAAATCTCAAAGTTTTTATTTCTTCTTCATGGATTTTAATACCTACTCCGAATTTTTCTTTTGTTTCCTTTACTGCTTGCTCAATATACAGATTGAATAACATCGGGGAGAGGCTACAACCCTGTCTTACTCCCTTCCCAACCACTGCTTCCCTTTCATGCCCCTCGACTCTTATAACTGCCATCTGATTTCTGTACAAATTGTAAATAGCCTTTCGCTCCCTGTATTTTATACCTGCCACCTTCAGAATTTGAAAGAGAGTATTCCAGTTAACATTGTCAAAAGCTTTCTCTAAGTCTACAAATGCTAGAAACGTAGGTTTGCCTTTTCTTAATCTTTCTTCTAAGATAAGTCGTAAGGTTAGTATTGCCTCACGTGTTCCAACATTTCTACGGAATCCAAACTGATCTTCCCCGAGGTCCGTTTCTACCAGTTTTTCCATTCGTCTGTAAAGAATTCGTGTTAGTATTTTGCAGCTGTGACTTATTAAACAGATAGTTCGGTAATTTTCACATCTGTCAACACCTGCTTTCTTTGGGATTGGAATTATTATATTCTTCTTGAAGTCTGAGGGTATTTCGTCTGTCTCATACATCTTGCTCACCAGATGGTAGAGTTTTGTCATGACTGGCTCTCCCAAGGCCATCAGTAGTTCTAATGGAATGTTGTCTACACCCGGGGGCTTGTTTCGACTCAGGTCTTTCAGAGCTCTGTCAAACTCTTCACGCAGTATCTTATCTCCCATTTCGTCTTCATCTACATCCTCTTCCATTTCCATAATATTGTCCTCAAGTACATCGCCCTTGTATAAACCCTCTATATACTCCTTCCACCTTTCTGCCTTCCCTTCTTTGCTTAGAACTGGGTTGCCATCTGAGCTCTTGATATTCATACAAGTGGTTCTCTTCTCTCCAAAGATCTCTCTAATTTTCCTGTAGGCAGTATCTATCTTACCCCTAGTGAGACAAGCCTCTACATCCTTACATCTGTCCTCTAGCCATCCCTGCTTAGCCATTTTGCACTTCCTGTCGATCTCATTTTTGAGACGTTTGTATTCCTTTTTGCCTGCTTCATTTACTGCATTTTTATATTTTCTCCTTTCATCAATTAAATTCAATATTTCTTCTGTTACCCAAGGATTTCTATTAGCCCTCACCTTTTTACCTACTTGATCATCTGCTGCCTTCACTACTTCATCTCTCAGAGCTACCCATTCTTCTTCTACTGTATTTCTTTCCCCCATTCCTGTCAATTGTTCCCTTATGCTCTCCCTGAAACTCTGTACAACCTCTGGTTCTTTCAGTTTATCCAGGTCCCATCATCTTAAGTTCCCACCTTTTTGCAGTTTCTTCAGTTTTAATCTAGAGGTCATAACCAATAGATTGTGGTCAGAGTCCACATCTGCCACTGGAAATGTCTTACAATTTATAACCTGGTTCCTAAATCTCTGTCTTACCATTATATAATCTATCCGATACCTACTAGTATCTCCAGGATTCTTCCACGTATACAGCCTTCTTTTATGATTCTTGAACCAAGTGTTAGCTATGATTAAGTAATGCTCTGTGCAAAATTCTACAAGGCGGCTTCCTCTTTCATTTCTTCCCCCCAATCCATATTCACCTACTATGTTTCCTTCTCTCCCTTTTCCTACTGACAAATTCCAGTCACCCATGACTATTAAATTTTCGTCTCCCTTCACTACCTGAATAATTTCTTTTATCTCGTCATACATTTCATCTATTTCTTCATCATCTGCAGAGCTAGTTGGCATATAAACTTGTACTACTGTAGTAGGCATGGGCTTTGTGTCTATCTTGGCCACAATAATGCGTTCACTGTGCTGTTTGTAGTAGCTAACCCGCACTCCTATTTTTTTATTCATTATTAAACCTACTCCTGCATTACCCCTATTTGATTTTGTATTTATAATCCTGTAATCACCTGTAGCCACCATGTATGGAAGTGAAACGTGGATGATAAATAGTTTGGACAAGAAGAGAATAGAAGCATTCGAAATGTGGTGCTACAGAAGAATGCTGAAGATTAGATGGGTAGATCACATAACTAATGAGGAAGTATTGAATAGGTTTGGGGAGAAGAGAAGTTTGTGGCACAATCTGACCAGAAGAAGGGATCGGTTGGTAGGACATGTTCTGAGGCATGAAGGGATCACCAATTTAGTATTGGAGGGCAGCGTGGAGGGTAATAATCGTAGAGGGAGACCAAGAGATGAATACACTAAGCAGATTCAGAAGGATGTAGGTTGCAGTAGGTACTGGGAGATGAAGAAGCTTGCACAGGATAGAGTAGCATGGAGAGCTGCATCAAACCAGTCTCAGGACTGAAGACCACAACAACAACAAAAAGCATATGACACAACCTGGCAACATCATATCCTTGCCACATAATATGGGTGGGGTCTCCGAGGCTCGATCCCGGTTTTTATCCAGAATTTCCCGTCTCTCTGTATTTTCTGTGCCGAAGTTGGTGCCTCCCGTAGTTTCCCCCATATCTACATCTACATTTTTACTCTGCAAGCCACCCAACGGTGTGTGGCGGAGGGCACTTTACATGCCACTGTCATTACCTTCCTTTCCTGTTCCAGTTGCGTATGGTTCGCAGGAAGAACGACTGCCAGAAAGCCTCCATGCTCGCTCGAATCTCTCTAATTTTATATTCGTGATCTCCTCGGGAGGTGTAAGTAGGCGGAAGCAATACAGGGCTATTACAAATGATTGAAGCGATTTCATAAATTCATTGTTGCTCCATTCATTGACATATAGTCACGACACACTACAGATATGTAGAAAAACTCATAAAGTTTTGTTCGGCTGAAGCCGCACTTCAGGTTTCTGCCGCCAGAACGCTCGAGAGCACAGTGAGACAAAATGGCGACAGGAGCCGAGAAAGCGTATGTCGTGCTTGAAATGCACTCACATCAGTCAGTCATAACAGTGCAACAACACTTCAGGACGAAGTTCAACAAAGAGCCACCAACTGCTAACTCCATTCGGCGATGGTATGCGCAGTTTAAAGCTTCTGGATGCCTCTGTAAGCGGAAATCAACGGGTCGGCCTGCAGTGAGCGAAGAAACGGTTGAACGCGTGCGGGCTAATTTCACGCGTAGCCCACAGAAGTCGACGAATAAAGTAAGCAGGGAGCTAAACGTACCACAGCCGACGGTTTGAAAAATCTTACGGAAAAGGCCTTACCGTTTACAATTGCTACAAGCCCTGACACCCGATGACAAAGTCAAATGCTTTGAATTTTCGGCGCGGTTGCAACAGCTCATGGAAGAGGATGCTTTCAGTGCGAAACTTGTTTTCAGTGATGAAGCAACATTTTTTCTTAATGGTGAAGTGAACAGACGCAATGTGCGAATCTGGACGGTAGAGAATCCTCACACATTCGTGCACCAAATTCGCAATTCACCAAAAGTTAACGTGTTTTGTGCAATCTCACGGTTTAAAGTTTACGGCCCCTTTTTCTTCTGCGAAAAAAACGTTACAGGACACGTGTATCTGGACATGCTGGAAAATTGACTCATGCCACAACTGGAGACCGACAGCGCCGTCTTCATCTTTCAACAGGATGGTGCTCCAACGCACTTCCATCATGATGTTCGGCATTTCTTAAACAGGAGATTGGAAAACCGATGGATCGGTCGTGGTGGAGATCATGTTCAGCAATTCATGTCATGGCCTCCATGCTCTCCCGACTTAACCCCCATGTGATTTCTTTCTGTGGGGTTATGTGAAAGATTCAGTGTTTAAACCTCCTCTACCAAGAAACGTGACATAACTGCAAGCTCGCATCAACGATGCTTTCGAACTCATTGATGGGGACATGCTGCGCCGAGAGTGGGAGGAACTTGATCATCGGCTTGATGTCTGCTGAATCACTAAAGGGGCACATATCGAACATTTGTCAATGCCTAAAAAAACTTTTTTTGAGTTTTTGTATGTGTGTGCAAGGCATTGTGAAAATATCTCAAATAATAAAGTTATTGTAGAGCTGTGAAATCGCTCCAATCATTTGTAATAACCCTGTATATTCGAAACGTGGACATCAAGCTACACCGCAATGCAGAGCGCCTCTGTTGCAGAGTCTGCCATTTGAGTTTGCTAAACATCTTCGTATTGCTATCACACTTACCAACTAACCCTCAGACGAAACGCGCCGCTCTTGTTTGGATCTTCTCTGTCTCCTCTGTCAACCCGACCTGGTACGGATCCCACACTGATGAGCAATACTCAAGTATAGGTCGAACGAGTGTTTTGTAAGCCACCTCCATTGTTGATGGACTACATTTTCTAAGGACTCTCGCAATGAATCTCAACCCGGCACCTACCTTGTTGTTGTTTTTGTTGTTGTTGTTGTCTTCAGTCCTGAGACTGGTTTGATGCAGCACCTACCTTACCAATGCTTAATTTTATATGATCATTACACTTCAAATTGTTCCGCATGCATACTCCCAGATATTTTACAGAAGTAACTGCTACCATTGTTTGTTCCGCTATCATATAGTTATACAATAAAGGATCCTTCTTTCTATGTATTCGCAATACATTACATTTGTCTAAGTTAAGGGTCAGTTGCCACTCCCTGCACCAAGTGCCTATCCGCTGCAGATCTTCCTGCAGATCGCTGCAGTTTTCTAATGCTGCAACTTCTCTGTATACTACAGCATCATCCGCAAAAAGTCGCATGGAACTTCTGACAATATCTACTAGGTCAGTTATATACAGGGTGAAAAGTATATAAACTGACAAACTCTGGGAGGTTGTAGGGGGACAGCAAAACAAATATTTTTCCCAAATGTCTTTTTTTCCTGTGAGGATTATTTAAACCGGTGGAGGCCGTATTATGCTCTTCAGTTGTAGGCAACTGCTGTCCACCAGTGTAGTAGTGCATTGTCTCTGTTTACTAATGGAGTGATGCACCTGGAGTGAGTACACTGATATGGTTGGTGCGTACTACGTAGCGCACCACAACGGACAAGCTGCACAGTGGGTTTATCAACAACAATATCCTAATCACCATATCCTGCATCGTACGACCTTTGCTGCTGTGTACCAGTGTCTGCGTGAGACCGGGTCATTTAGCAGATTACCTGGACAGAGACGCCGTCGCACGGTAAGAACGCTGCAGTTTGAGGAAGCTGCCTTGCAACATGTGGAGCGGGAGCCTTCAATCAGCATTCGTGAAATTGCATGTAACGTGGGGACGAATCAGACGAATGTAAGAACAGTCCTTTGAGAGCAATTGTTACATCCATTTCACTTACAGCATGCCCACAACCTGGAACCAGTTGGTTATCCACCCAGAGCACAGTTTTCGCAGTGGTACCTGGAACAGTGTGAAATGGATCCTACATTTCCATCCTCTGTGCTGTTTACCGATGAAGCAACGTTCAGGCCTGATGGAGTCTTCAACATGCACAATTCGCATGTTTGGAGTGGGGATAACCCACATGCCACAGTTACTAACGCTCATCAAGTGTAGTTCTTCGTTAAAGTGTGGGTCGGTGTTGCTGGGGACTGTTTAATTGGGCTGTATCTGCTATGTAGGCCATTAAATGGCAGGCACTATTACAATTTTCTCACCAGAGCATTGCCAGAATTTGTGGAAAATGTCCCGCTCCCTACAAGACAACGCATGTGGTTCCAACATGACGGGGCGCCAGCGCATTTCAGCCATCGTGGGCGTCGATTCCTGGATCAACGTTTCCCAGAAACGTGGATTGGCAGAGGTGGTCCTGTACCATGGCCTGCTCAATCCCCAGATATGCCCCCTCTGGTATTCTTTGTGTGGGGAGAGATGTGCAACCTTGTTTACGCAACTCCTGTTGCATCAGAAGAGGATCTGGTTGCCCAGATAGTAGCAGCAGCAGGAACAATTCAGGATACTTCTGGGGTTTTTGCCCGTGTCAGACAGAACATGATCCGACAGTGTAACCTTTGTTTACGTGTCAATGGAGGCATTTTTGAAAATCTACTGTAATTGAAACTGGGTTGTGTTAATCTGTTGTCTCTCGATAAAAAAAAAATGGAAAAGTGTTTGTTGGTTTAATTGATTTGCCGCCAGACAAATCTTCCTCTACTGGTTTAAATACTCCTTACAGGAAAAAATGGCATTAGGGAAAAATATTTGTTTTGATGTCCTCTACAACCTCCCAGAGTTTGTTGGTTTAAATACTTTTCACCCTGTATATTGTGAAAAGCAATGGTCCCATAACACTCCCCTGTGGCACGCCAGAGGTTACTTTAACATCTGTAGACGTCTCTCCATTGAGAACAACATGCTGTGTTCTGTTTGCTAAAAACTCTTCAATCCAGCCACACAGCTGGTCTGATATTCCGTAGGCTCTTACTTTGTTTATCAGGCGACAGTGCGGAACTGTATCGAACACCTTCCGGAAGTCAAGGAAAGTGGCATCTACCTGGGAGCCTGTATCTAATATTTTCAGGGTCTCATGAACAAATGAAGCGAGTTGGGTCTCACACAATTGCTGCTTCCGGAATCCATGTTGATTCCTACAGAGTAGGTTCTGGGTTTCCAGAAATGACATGATACACGAGCAAAAAACATGTTCTGAAATTCTACAACAGATCGATGTCAGAGATATAGGTCTATAGTTTTGTGCATCTGCTCAACAACCCTTCTTGAAGACTGGGACTACCTGTGCTCTTTTGCAATCATTTGGAACCTTCCGTTCCTCTAGAGACTTGCGATACACGGCTTTTAGAAGGGGGACAAGTTCTTTCGTGTACTCTGTGTAGAATCGAATTGGTATCCCGTCAGATCCAGTGGACTTTCCTCTGTTGAGTGATTTCAGTTGCTTTTCTATTCCTTGGACACTTATTTCGATGTCAGCCATTTTTTCGTTTGTGCGAGGATTTATAGAAAGAACTGCAGTGCGGTCTTCCTCTGTGAAACAGCTATGGAAAAAGGTGTTTAGTATTTCAGCTTTATGCATGTCATCCTCTGTTTAAATGCCATCATCATCCCAGAGTGTCTGGATATGCTGTTTCGAGCCACTTACTGATTTAACATAAGACCAGAACTTCCTAGGATTTTCTGTCAAGTCTGTAGATACAATTATACAATTTTACTTTCGAATTCACTGAACGCTTCACACATAGCCCTCCTTATGCTAACTTTGACATTGTTTTGCTTCTGTTTGTCTGAGAGGTTTTGGCTGCGTTTATACTTGCAGTGAAGCTCTCTTTGCTTTTGCGGTAGTTTCCTAACTTTGTTGTTGAACCATGGTGGGTTTTTCCCATCCTCACAGTTTTACTCGGCACATACCTGTCTAAAACGCATTTTAAAATTGCCTTGAACTTTTTCCATAGACACTCAACATTGTCAGTGTCAGAACAGAAATTTTCGTTTTGATCTGTTAGGTAGTGTGAAATCTGCCTTCTATTACTCTTGCTAAACAAATAAACCTTCCTCCCTTTTTTTTATATTCCTATTTACTTCCATATTCAGTGATGCTGCAACGGCCTTCAGATCACTGATTCCCTGTTCTGTGCTTACAGAGTCGAAAAGTTTGGGTCTGTTTGTTATCAGTAGGTCCAAGATGTTATCTCCACGAGTCGGTTCTCTGTTTAATTGCTCGAGGTAATTTTCGTATAGTGCACTCAGTATAATGTCACTCGATGCTCTGTCCCTACCACCCGTCGTAAACATCTGAATGTCCCAGTCTATATCTGGTAAATTGAAATCTCCACCTAAGACTATAACATGCTGAGAAAATTTATGTGAAATGTATTCCAGATTTTCTCTCAGTTGTTCTGCCTATAATGCTGCTGAGTCGGGAGGTCAGTAAAAGGAGCCAATTATTAACCTAGCTCTGTTGTTAAGTGTAACCTTCACCCATAATAATTCACAGGAACTATCCACTTCTACTTCACTATAGGATAAACTACTACTAACAGCGACAAACACGCCACCACCGGTTGCTTGCAATCTATCCTTTCTAAATACCATCTGTGCCTTTGTAAAAATTTCGGTAGAATTGATCTCTGGCTTCAGCCAGATTTCCATACCTATAACGATTTCAGCTTCGGTGCTTTCTATCAGCGCTTGAAGTTCCGGTACTCTACCAACGCAGCTTCGACAGTTTACAATCACAATACCAATTGCTGATTGGTCCCTGCATGTCCTGACTTTGCCCTGCACCCTTTGAGGCTGTTGCCCTTTCTGTACTTGCCCGAGGCCATCTAACCTAAAAAACCACTCAATCCACACCACACAACCCCTGCTATCCATGTAGCTGCCTGCTGGACTCCTGACCTATCCAGCGGAACCCCACCACCCTATGGCGCAAGTCGAGGAATCTGCAGCCCACACGGTTGCAGAACCGTCTCAGCCCCTGGATTCAGACCCTCCACTCGGCTCTGTACCAAAGGTCCGCAGTCAGTCCTGTCGACGATGCTGCAGATGGTGAACTCTGCTTTCATCCCGCTAGCGAGACTGGCAGTCTTTACCAAATCAGATAGCTGCCGGAAGCCAGAGAGGATTTCCTCCGATCCATAGCGACACACATCATTGGTGCCGACATGAGCGACCACCTGCAAATGGGTGCACCCTGTACCCTTCATGGCATCCGGAAGGACCCTTTTCACATCTGGAATGACTCCCCCCGGTATGCACATGGAGTGCACTGGTTTTCTTCCCCTCTCTTGCTGCCCTTTCCCTAAGGGGCCACATTACGCGCCTGATGTTGGAGCTCCCAACTACCAGTAAGCCCACCCTCTGCGACCTACCGGATCTTGCAGACTGTGGGGCAACCTCTGGAACAGGACAAGCAGCCATGTCCGGCTGAAGATCAGCATCAGCTGGAGACAGAGCCTAAAACTGGTTCGTCAGACAAACTGGAGAGGCCTTCCGTTCAGCCCTCCGGAATGTCTTTAGCTCCCTGCCACACCTCGAGACGACCTCCCACTCTACCACGGGTGAGGGGTCAGCCTCAATGTGGGCAGTATCCCCGGCAGCCACAGCCATAGTCTGATCGGGGGATGCGTGGGACGAGCTGGCCGTCCCCGACAAACCGCCATCTGGACCCCCAAAGTGATGCCCATTGGCAACAGCCTCAAGCTGTGTGACTGAAGGCAACACTCCCTGAAGCTGGGAGCAAAGGGATGCCAACTCAGCCCGCATCTGAACACAGCAGGTCGCAGTCCCTATCCATGCTAAATACTGTTGTGCAAAGAACGTCTGAACTAATCTACAGAGAGCACAAACAATTCGACACAAAATTTAAACAGTTATTAAAATACAAGATTGCCTAGTAAATGCAGTAATGCTGCTACTTGCGCACTGCTGACACACTGCTCGGTGGCAGAAGGAAACTACGCGATTTTACACTATTCAGGTACTAAAACGCGATGCTACAACTCTCAAATACTATAAAGAAATTAAGAATTAAACTATGTAACAGATAAGTGGGCTACGCATATACGACTTGCTGCTGGCAGCTGCTTATCCAACGGCGGCAGGGAGCACATATCTAGGAGAATGGGATCCTGCAAGGCTCTGTATTGAAGTCTATCACTATTTTTAGTGGCCATTAACGGTGTAGCAGCCACTGTCTCACCATCTCTGTATGCGTGTGGCATGTGCATTTTGTACTGCTCCACCAGTATTGGTGTTGCTGAGCTTCACCTACAGGGACCCATCCACAAGGTGCAGTCATGGGCCCACGGCTTCCAGTTTTCGGCTGCTATGTCGTGTGTCGTGCACTTCTGTCAGTGTCGTACCATCCAACTAGAACCAGCACTTTACCTTCATGACAATTCACTCACTGTAGTGGAGACATATTGATTCTTTGGGTTGGTTTTCAGAGCCCGATTGACTTGGGAACCTCACCTTCGTCAGTTTAAGCGTAAGTGCTAGCAGCACCTCAATGCTCTCCGCTGCCTGAGCAACACCAATTGGTGTGCAGATTGCACTACTCTGCTGCAGCTCTACAAAGCACTTGTTCAATCCCGCTTTGATTATGGGAGTGTGGTTTCTGGTTCTGCAGCGCCCTCAATGTTGCGTGTACTCGACCCAGTGTACCACTGTGGCTTCCGCCTAGTGACAGGAGCTTTTAGAATGAGTTCTGTGACCAGTATCCTGGTGGAGGCCGGAGTCCCTCCATTGCAGATCTGATGTGCACAACTGCTCACCAGTTACATTTCACACATTCATACACCTCCATGGTGTACACCTAGGCCGCAGATTCGTCTGGACCTTTTGCATGACCCTAAGGCCTCAGTTACTCCTGCCACTCTCCGCTGTCTTTTCCTCTCGATTCTTGACTTGTTCCGGGGCTCAGAAGTGGTTTACACTGACGGCTCTATGCCTAATGGTCATGTTGGCTTCGTGTATGTCCACAGAGGCCATTTTGAACAGCATTCCTCACCTGATGGCTGCAGTGTTTTTATTACTGCAGAGCTGGTGGCTATATCTCGTGCTCTTGAGCACATCCTTCATACCCTGGTGATTTCTTCTGTGGTACTGACTCCTTGAGCAGCCTACAAGCCATCGACTAGTGCTACCCTTGCCATCTTTTGGTAGCGTCCATCCAGGAGTCCATCTATGATCTGCACCACCGAACCTGTTGTTCAGTGGTGTTTGTGAGGAAGCCAGGACACTTCGGCATACCAGGCAACGAACTTGCCGATAGGCTGGCCAAACGGGCTACGTGTAAACCGCTTCTGGAGATGGGCATCTCTGAACCTGACCTGCATTCTGACTTACGCCGTAGGGTTTTTCGGCTTTGGGAGACAGAATGGCATAACGTGACACACAACAAAATGCGCGTCATTAAGGAGACTATGAATGTGTGGAAGTCTTCCATGCGTGCCTCTTGAAGGGAATCAGTTGTCCTCTGCCGGCTCGGCTTTGGCCGCGCTTGGGCGACCCACCATTACCTCCTGCACCGTGAAAACCCGCATCAGTGTCAGCGTAGCGCCCGGTTGACAGTGGCCCGTATACTGGTGCACTGTCCCACTTTGACTGACCAACAACGAAATCTTGTGTTACGGGACTTATTGCTGCTAATTTTATCTAAAAACGCCTCATCGGCTGATTTAGTTTTAGGTTTTATTCGTGAGGGTGGGTTTTATCATTTGATCTAAATTTTAGCGCATGTCCTTTGTCCCTCTGTGTCCTCCACCCTACTGCTTCTACGCTGGGGGTTTTAATGTGTTGCAGAGTGGCTGGCTTCTCCTTTTTTATTCTCACGGTTAGCCAGCCACGGTAACCAGCTCTGTTGTTTTAATCTCTTCATCCCATTCCTGTGGTTGCCTTGTCCCCTTTTGTCCATTTACATGTTTGTTGCCCTTCATCGTTCTTGTGATTTTTCCTTTCGTTCCGTTTTGAGTTGTCCCTCTTGTTTGTTTTATTTTCACACTTGTGGCATTGTTTCATTCAGAACAAGGAACTGATGACCTCATAGTTTGGTCCCTTCCCCCTCTTTTAATCCAACCAACCAATCCATGCTTACAGAATCAGCAGAAATTATAAGCATAATTTATGTTCTTAAAAGTATCATCGACTGGTTTCCTATGAGTGGTGTCACCCTTAGTTTTTATAACACTGACATATTCAGTTCTGCACATGTAGTGGTACTATGTCAGTGATGAGTGTAACACATGGTGAGGAAATAATAAATAGGGTGGAAACTTAAAAATTCTTAGGGGTCCATATTGATAAGAATTTAAATTGGGGGGAAAAAAAACATTTTTGGAACTCCTAAAACAATTCACTTCAGACACATTTGAGCTTAGAATCATTACTAATCTTGGGAGAGACAAGTCAGTAAGTTGACATATTTTGCACATTTTCGTTCAGTTACGTCATATGGAATAATGTTGTGGGGTAACTCATCTTTAAGGAAGGCAGTCTTCATTTCACAAAAGCATGCTGTGAGAATAATATGTGGTGCTCACTCATGATAATCTTGTAGATGTTTGTTTAAGGAGTTGGACATTCCGACTCCTGCTTCGCTTTTTTGTAAATAATTCACTACAGTTGAAGGGAAACAATGAAGTACATAATTACAATACCAGAAGGAAAAATGAGACTCATTACTCCAGATTGAAGTCATCTTTAGCACAGAAAATGGTGCACAATGCTGCAACAAAAAAGTTTGATTATTTACACAGTTATATAAAATGTCTGAGAGACAATAGGGTAAAATTTGATAACAACTTCTTCTATTCTGTAGAATAATTTCTACTATTGTAATGTGTGAAAGGTGGTGGGTAGAAATTATTAACTCACATCTGTGTATCTTTTTTTTGTTTTTGTTAAAAAAAAATTAGAAATCTTCAGAATGTAACCATGTGTACAAATTAATTTGTAATATCAATGTATAATGACTCAGTCCACATCAGTACGATCTATCATGCAAAATGATCCAAGGGACATGTTACTAACTAACTACTTAACTGTGGAACTTGAAGAACATCTGTTACTTCAGTTTTTCTCTCTCTGCCATCAGCCTGTCCATTAATAGGTGACACGGGTTCCTTCATTGGATAAATTTTCATCATTTGCCACTACCATTTGTGAAGCTAACATTGATTTACATGAATTCATTTCACATGTTAGTTTTATGGGTGCTGAAGCACCAGTTAATATAGCAGTCATCATTTATGAAACAATGGAAATTCTAGGTAGGAATATCAACAAAGTAGGAAAAGACAGGTTGCTACTTACTATGAAGACACATTAAGTTGCAGACACACACAACTAAGACACTTACATAACACTTTTGGCCACAGCCTCCATCAGCAAAAGAGACACACCCATTCATCCACACAAGCAAGCACACTTCGTGCACACATGACTGCTAACTTCCGCATTCCAGACCAAGGTGCTAGAGTTGGTGGTTATGTGTGCATGAGGTACGCTTGTTGTGTGTATGAACGGTGTGTATCTCTTTTGCTAATGAAGGCTGTGGCTGAAAGCTGTGTGTGTGTTTTTTCATTGCGCCTGCCTGCAACTTAAAGTGTCTCATTTATGTTAAGTAGCAATCTGTCTTTTCCTAGTGTTGATACTCGTTATGTATGGTTTTACATGGTGTGCTGAGGAATGTCTTGTAATTGGAAGTCCCTTCTGATGACTTATTACTTCCTTTAGTTTTGCTGCGACAGTTTCTTGCAATGTGACCATTACAGTTACAACATCCCAGTCCCTTAGAAAGTTTCTACTATCTCTTTTGTTCACTTGAAGAGCTGCATCATTATTCATAGTGGCAATACTTTTCGCACTTCACTTTCTCCAATAATTGAGTTTTAATAGTATCTCCAGTTATTGATATATTGGAATTATTTAGGCCCGTAATCATTGGTTTGTAGTCATCTAGTACCCTTATCAATAAAATTCATCCTACCCACTTATCTTTCACTTCAAAATTCAAATTGTTTGACTGATTAGAAGCAGAATTTATTTTGCAGTTGTATTCTATTAATGCACTGTTCTCGAATGTAGTCAGCAAATCGATTCTTCTGTAAAGTTTTGAGTATTATATAATTGTTTTAATTTGTCCCTGGCATTTTTTGTAGTTGTGTTTTGGATCAACTGACAATATTACTTTTGCTTGTACATCACACACTTTTGCCTCGTCCTGTAGTTCACGTGAGACATATTTCGATAGCTTTTAATGTAAAAAGATAAGTTTTCATTGCAAATTGCCAGGTATTCCTTTCAGTGTTCCTATAAATGGTAATGAATTTAATTCCATAATTTCAGGTTAAAATAGAGCAATAATTTAGTTACATTATTATTATTGTTGTTGTTGTTTCAATGTTTTTAACCAACTTTGTTGGACCTGTAAGCTGTTGTTTTTACTGTAATTTTCAGTAAAGTGATCATGATGTGGAGTAACATACAAGCAGCATTTTTTACACTAATGCACTCACATGGTATACAGAACATATTTATCTGAAAGAAGAATAAAGATTGTTCCTAGAATTATGGCAGAGAACATATATATATCAGCAGATGCATAGATTCTCATTCACAACGAAAACAACACTGAAAGCTCTTTATTATCTTGTGTTTGGGTTTTTCTTCTCCTTGCTATTAACATTGGCTCTAATTTTATTTCATGTGGTGAAGGCATTTATTTTAGGTAAATATTGATCAGTTTTCATGGCAGTACTTTATACGTGTATGGGTAATATGAATAAAGTGACAAGCTACAGTGAATCAGAGCATAAATCGATGCATTTTGTTTATTTATGCTGCAAAGAGACTAGTACAGCATACAGCAGGTATGACCCATTAATATAATTAATTTTCTTATTTGGAACTGACCTGAGATTAGCGTTAAAAGCATTCATTGACTTTAGGCTTCTTTCTTAATTGTTTGAAGTTCATGTATGAAGTTTCAGTACATCTTGAAGTATTGGAACTTAACCAAATCACTTCCAATTTTAAGAACTTTCTGCCCTGGACAGACAAAATTGTATTTCCAAATAACATTTAGGCATAAGGGGTAAACTGGAATAATCATAATATGCTGTAAAAGTTTTCTGTCTAATATTTATGCTCAGTCCAAATTGCATAAAAGTCTTTTGCAAGCAGTGGAATTGTGCCACTTTCATGACCACCTGTCATTTAAGAAGGTTTTAATTTCTACGTTTGGTAACATGAGCAGTTCTGAATGTTAGTGATGGTATCATCATCATCTTCATTATTCATTCATTATCGACAGAATCATTTCAATATCCTTCCTCACAGAGATGAAAGAGCATATAGTTCAGGGGGACACAAAGTGAGACTAGAACCGTATGCTTGCATGATACCATTGTGGGATTTACTCATTTGCTCTTTGTAACCAAAAATCAGTATTTCCTACAATTTAATTATTTTCCTGCAAGTCAGAATCTCAGTTTCCTTCACAATGAATACACTCGCCCATACAACAATGTTGTAGTAATTATCTAATCAGGTTAATAAATGTTAATGTTGCAAAATGTGACAATATTAATTTTTTCCTTGCAGCAGGTGATGGCAACTTAAATCTGGTTACACTGCGTGACAAATTTTTCCTTCTCATAAGTAAACAATTCCTGATGAGATGCCCATCTGTTTCGGAGGAAGCAGATATCCCTGCCCTAAAAGTAAAGGAACGAGAATTATATCTGCCTCCAGAACTGAATATGAAGGCTCTGAGTAACATGGAAAAGCAAATACAAGATAAACCAGGAGATGATGGCATCTATTGGAGGGTAAATTATGATAGGTTTCATCAAGAATTCAGGTTAGTAGTATGAGAGGGGTGTGCACTTTGTGTGTGTGTGTGTGTGTGTGTGTGTGTGTGTGTGTGTGTGTGTGAGAGAGAGAGAGTTTTAAGTGGAATTTACTTTATTCTAATATCATGCAAGTGCACTACATGCTCATTGTGTGATGCGAAATTTTGCATATAGTTTGAAATGTCAACAGGGATCAGGTGATGGTTGCTGCCATAGGTCGCCGATTAGATGAGAATGCTGCAGAACTGATGAAGCATCTCTTAAATCAGATGTACTTGCGCACAGAGCCGTGGGCTGCAACATCAAACCCTATTCCATACACAGAATTGAAAGAAGCCATAAGAAAGTCAAATACACATCCTCAGTTGCAACAGTATCTTGACCAATATCTGAAGATGTTAGGTATGATTCAATGTCTTCACATATGTTTCTGTGCACTGTGCAAACGCGCGCGCGCATGCAGACACACACACACACACACACACACACACACACACACACACACACACACACACACACACACACACACACACACACACACACACTCTCTAACCTAAAATACTTACACCTTAATATTTTGGTAATTTTAAAAGAAATTGTGTATGAGATTGAGGAGAGTGAATACACAGAAGCAGAAAGAAAATCGTTCATGATTATCTGGTTGTGTCTGGAAGAGTAGTAGTCGGGGAGGTAAAATACGATTGAGAGCAATCATGAAACAAACATGCCCACTAGGGGTGGGATGGGATCTGTTTCCCTGCTGGGTTTTGAGAATATACAAAGGAAAGGTAGGAAAAAAAATTGTAAAAACACACCGCACCTTGGAACTGGCTTCATGATAGACAAAACTATTTTTGACTCAATTTTCAGCTTTGAATCCCAATCTGAAATACTCTCCACACACTTACCTTCAAATCTGCTAACAAAATATACACTGTCATGAATGCACATGCCCCCCCCCCCCCCCCCATAAATGGAGACAGTAGAAAGGCAGAGAAAATGTGGAATGTTTTTGGGACCAAGTCATCAGTGCTGTTCGGAAAAGTCCAGAAAAACTCAATGTCCTACTTAAATACCGAACTAGGGAAGGAGTAGAAATACAGAAAAATTGTTGGAAATGTCCCATCACATAACAGACCTAATCAAAATGGCTTCAGGCTGATAGAATTACACCAAGCACACAACATGATCCTGAAATCTACAGCCTTTAAAAAGCTATCTGGAAAACTACAAACATGGGCCTCATCAAACCCCCAACTAAGTGAACTCCAACTCAATCATGTGGCAGTGAAACTGAAGTTCCATTAAGAAATACAGAATGTCAGAGTCCGCAGAGGAAGCAACCCAGATTCTGATTGCCCTCACCACTCTTTGGGGAGTTTGTGCTTGGCTACCACAGGGCCCCGGCCTTTGCAGCATCTTTTCCCCCCTGTGTGGCATGTCTATCCTCTTGCTACTCTTTTTCCTCTCCCTTGGGAAACATGTCTGGGATAATTTTGGGACTGTGTTCTGCATTTTCAGTAGCCCGACATCAGAACAGTCCCTTTACCATTTTTCATTCTTGATTTCTTTCTTCATTCCCCATCCCCTATCCTTCCCCGGCTTGAGTATTTGAGGTTCCTCTTTCCATTCTTCCTCTTTTTGCACTCCTGATTCTTCCTCTTTTTGCACTCCTGAAGGCCGGCTTATGTGTCTGATGCATAACAGTGGTCGGGTAACGTCTAATTCCCACCTTGTAGTCCGCAGGTCGTGGTCGTGCGGTAGCGTTCTCGCTTCCCACGACCGGGTTCCCGGGTTCGATTCCCGGCGGGGTCAGGGATTTTCTCTGCCTCGTGATGACTGGGTGTTGTGTGATGTCCTTAGGTTAGTTAGGTCTAAGTAGTTCTAAGTTCTGGGGGACTGATGACCATAGATGTTAAGTCCCATAGTGCTCAGAGACAACCCACCTCGTATTGACAAGTATGGTTTGCACACGTACCCCCTGGAACAGGCCAGGCCCAGGGAGGGGTAATTGCTGAGCTACTACCTTCCCAAATTGCCAGTTGGTCCCTCTGTCAAGTGTTTGGTAGGTGTGTGACCTGAGGTGCAATCACTCACCTAAGGCAGGTGAGCCCCTGCTCTGAGCGGCTCCACCAGTTGGAAGGAGCGTGCCATCGGAGACGCAGGCAATTGTGGGAGATTTTCTCACAATAAGCCAAACGTCATCTTCTCAGTCAACATCTACTAAGCATACACAGAACGAGACTAGTGTTTCAAAGACCCTCCCAGCTGCGCCTCAGTTCCTCGTGGTTTCACATACTGAAGACAGTCAGTCCTTTGCTATGTTTCACCCATTCATTATTCAGAAAGGTGTTGATGCAGTTGCCGGCCCTGTGAAATCCTCCTCTCGCATTGGCAATGGCACTTCACTTTTTGAGACTATTAGCGGTTCTCAGGCACAACAACTGCTTACAGCTTCGCTCCTCCACAGCTATCCTATTCATGTCAGGGCCCATCGAACATTGAATTCTTCACATGGTGTTACTTAATTAGGCTGTTGGTGGTCTGACCCACTCTGATCAGGGTGTCAGCAGTTCATTGGAGGATGAAAAAGGTAGGTGCATCCTTAGCACCCACACGCGTCCTTTTTCTGACGTTTTATAGAGCAGTGCTTCCATCGGAGGTCAGTGCAAGCTATGAAGTTATCACAGTGCTACCGTACATACCGAACCCGATGTGCTGCTACCGTTGTCATCATTACAACCTATCTCAATGAGTGGGCTGTCCAGGAGATCCGGGTGAAGAAAAGAGTGCATTACTCTGTTGCTCACAAGTTGTTGGCTAGTTGGAAAAATGCATTTTACCATCTGGCACTTACAGCACTTTTCTTGCTACATCCCACTCCACAAAGTACTTAGCCATGCAGACATGTGATCTCAAATTCAGCAACATGGTTGTGAAATCACCCAGTGTCACAGCAGCATTCTCTTCTCCTTGTCCTCCTCATCCTCCAGCTGTGCAACAGTCAACCAAATTTTCGCTCACATGGCGAAATCACCTGCTGCACACCCGGCAGGCCAGAAAGAATGGAAGAAATACTCCTGCAAAGACTTCTTACACCCCTCCAACCAACAGACATCTTAATCGTCATTTGACAACCACAAAGGCTCCAAGAAATCGAATAAAGACAAATAGTCTTCTCCTTCCCCCCTCAGAGATCCTCTTCTTTGGTGCTATCCTCACCCAGCCAATTTCAGTATTGCCAGTGCACACTGCCATCTGTTTTCCTGCCCTGTACTCAGCAGACTGGCCGAGGATGAATGCCACCTTTGTAGATGTCACGGAGCAGAATCCTCCAGCACCTTCACCTTGTAGTAGAGAGGCTTCGAAAGCTGGCACTCGGCAGACACCGAGGTGACACCTCTTCCTTTTTACCCTCCTCCCCTTTCCTCGTCATGACTCTCCTCCAATAGATTGTTTGTAGCATTAGATCCGACAATGTGGAATTACGGCTGCTCTTGGAATCAAAGCGTCCACTTGTTCTCTGGCTCCAGGAAACAAAGTTGCATCGTCATGACCGCAGTCACATTTCTCACGTTTTTCAGCTCCACTTTGAACTTCCCCCTGAGGATGTCATTCCATCTCATGGGGGAGTCAGGCTGCGCGTCCAGGATGATATTCATAGTCAAACCATCTTCCAGAACACCTGGCTGCAGGCTGTTGTAATATGCATTTTCCTTCTTCAGTTCACCTTATGCCTTTATACCGTTTACATCCCTCCTTCATTCGGTGTCACCAGGGAAGAGTTCCTCACCCCTTTTTCCTGCCCGGTGGCTCGAATGCACACTGTCTCCTCCTAGAACCTGTGCAAGAGGTGCCCTCTCGGCTGTCTGTATCAATCAACTCAACCTCATATGCCTTAACACTGGAGCAGCCATGTTCCTTTCAGACACCACGTGCACCTATTTCCATTTGGACCTCTCATTCTGCACTGCTCTGCTTGTCCATTGTCTCGAGTGGTCTGTTCTCTCTGACACACATTAGAGCAACTATTTCCATGTGCTATCCATTTGCTGACTCCTACCCCACCTATGTGCAAATCCAAATGGCAGATTCCTAAGGCCGACTGGAGGCTTTACTCCTTCCTGGTGACCTTTGACGAACAACTTGCCCCAGTTGTAATGCCCAGGTAGAATACCTCACCAATGTTATTCTTTCTGCAGCAGGCCATTCCACTCCGCACACTTCATCTTTACTGTGCTGTGCCCCGGTCACTTGGTGGACTTGAGACATGCCGCAGCGCAATTAGTGTGCGGAGGCGTTCTCTCTACATTTTTAACCGTCATCTTGTGATGACCAATTGTATTTGTTATAAACAGTTGTGTGCACCGTGTCATCGCATTCTTCATGATAGCAAAAAAGCTATATGTATTTCATTTACTAGTTCTTTAACAGTTCCTCTCCCTCTCCGTCATCTAGGCCAATGTCTGATGGCTCTCTGGGACCAATATCCATTCCCCAGTTTTCATCCTGACAATAGCAGACGACATCATTGTGGACCCTATTGCTATCTCGAACACCTTGGACCACTATTTTGCAGAGATTTTTTGCTGCATCCACTACCACCTTGCCTTCCTCCATCAGAAACGAGTGGAGGAGGCTCGGACAATACCCTAATCTTCTCTGAATCGTGAGTGCTACAGTACCGCTTTTACTACGAGGGAGCTAGATCGTGATCTCACTTCATCCCGATCCTCCACCCAGGGCTGGACGATGTTCACACTCTACATCTACATCTACATCTACATCCGTATTCCGCAAGCCACCTGACGGTGTGTGGCGGAGGGTACCCTGCGTATCGGTTCTCCCTTCTATTCCAATCTCGTATTGTTCGTGGAAAGAAGGATTGTCGGTATGCCTCTGTGTGGGCTCTAATCTCTCCGATTTTATCCTCATCGTCTCTTCAGGAGATATACGTAGGAGGGACCAATATACTGCTTGACTCTTCGGAGAAGGTATGTTCTCGAAACTTTAACAAAAGCCCGTACCGAGCTACTGAGCGTCTCTCCTGCAGAGTCTTCCACTGGAGTTTGTCTATCATCTCTGTAACGCTTTCGCGATTAGTAAATGATCCTGTAACGAAGCGCGCTGCTCTCCGTTGGATCTTCTCTATCTCTTCTATCAACCCTATCTGGTACGGATCCCACACTGCTGAGCAGTATTCAAGCAGTGGGCGAACAAGTGTACTGTAACCTATTTCCTTTGTTTTCGGATTGCATTTCCTTAGGATTCTTCCAATGAATCTCAGTCTGGCATCTGCTTTACCGACGATCAACTTTATATGATCATTCCATTTTAAATCACTCCTAATGCGTACTCCCAGATAGTTTATGGAATTAACTGCTTCCAGTTGCTGACCCGCTATTTTGTAGCTAAATGATAAGGGATCTATCTTTCTATGCATTCGCAGTACATTACACTTGTCTACATTGAGATTCAGTTGCCATTCCCTGCACCATTCAATTCGCTGCAAATCCTCCTGCATTTCAGTACAATTTTCCATTGTTACAACCTCTCGATATACCACAGCATCATCTGCAAAAAGCCTCAGCGAACTTCCAATGTCATCTACAAGGTCATTTATGTATATTGTGAATAGCAATGGTCCTAAGACACTCCCCTGCGGCACACCTGAAATCACTCTTACTTCGGAAGACTTCTCTCGATTGAGAATGACATGCTGTGTTCTGTTAACTAGGAACTCTGCAATCCAATCACAGAATTGGTCAGTCCATATGCTCTTACTTTGATCACTAAACGACCATGGGGAACTGTATCAAACGCCTTGTGGAAGTCAAGAAACATGGCATCTACCTGTGAACCCGTGTCTATGGCCCTCTGAGTCTAGTGGACGAATAGCGCGAGCTGGGTTTCACACGACCGCCTTTTTCGAAACCCATGCTGATTCCTACAGAGTAGATTTCTAGTCTCCAGAAAAGTCATTATAC
This sequence comes from Schistocerca serialis cubense, assembly GCF_023864345.2. Lineage (NCBI taxonomy): Eukaryota > Metazoa > Arthropoda > Insecta > Orthoptera > Acrididae > Schistocerca > Schistocerca serialis. The sequence continues at coordinate 607,746,860 of NC_064644.1, read as the reverse complement.
TCCAACATAATACATGTTCCAAAATTCTACAACTGATCTACGTTAGAGATATAGGTCTATAGTTCTGCACATCTGTTCGACGTCCCTTCTTGAAAACGGGGATGACCTGTGCCCTTTTCCAATCCTTTGGAACGCTACGCTCCTCTAGAGACCTACGGTACACCACTGCAAGAAGGGGGGGCAAGTTCCTTCGCGTACTCTGTGTAAAATCGAACTGGTATCCCATCAGGTCCAGCGGCCTTTCCTCTTTTGAGCGATTTTAATTGTTTCTCTATCCCTCTGTCGTCTATTTCGATATCTACCATTTTGTCATCTGTGCGACAATCTAGAGAAGGAACTACAGTGCAGTCTTCCTCTGTGAAACAGCTTTGGAAAAAGACATTTAGTATTTCAGCCTTTAGCCTGTCATCCTCTGTTTCAGTACCATTCTGGTCACAGAGTGTCTGGACATTTCGTTTTGATCCACCTACGGCCTTGACATAAGACCAAAATTTCTTAGGATTTTCTGCCAAGTCAGTACATAGAGCTTTACTTTCGAATTCGTTGAACGCCTCTCGCATAGCCCTCCTCACACTACATTTCGCTTCGCGTAATTTTTGTTTGTCTGCAAGGTTTTGGCTATGTTTATGTTTGCTGTGAAGTTCCCTTTGCTTCCGCAGCAGTTTTCTAACTCGGTTGTTGTACCACGGTGGCTCTTTTCCATCTCTTACGATCTTGCTTGGCACATACTCATTTAACGCATTATGTACGATGGTTTTGAGCTTTGTCCACTGATCCTCAACACTATCTGTACTTGAGACAGAACTTTTGTGTTGAGCTGTCAGGTACTCTGTAATCTGCTTTTTGTCACTTTTGCTAAACAGAAAAATCTTCCTACCTTTTTTAATATTTCTATCTACGGCTGAAATCATCAATGCCGTAACCGCTTTGTGATCGCTGATTCCCTGTTCTGCGTTAACTGTTTCAAATAGTTCGGGTCTGTTTGTCACCAGAAGGTCTAATTGCCACGAGTCGGTTCTCCGTTTAACTGCTCAAGGTAGTTTTCAGATAAAGCACTTAAAAAAATTTCACTGGATTCTTTGTCCCTGCCATCCGTTATGAACGTTTGAGTCTCCCAGTCTATATCCGGCAAATTAAAATCTCCTCCCAGAACTATAACATGGTGGGGAAATCTACTCGAAATATTTTCCGAATTATCCTTCAGGTGCTCAGCCACAACAGCTGCTGAGCCAGGTGCCCTATAGAGACATCCAATTACCATGTCTGAGCCGGCTTTAACCGTGACCTTCACCCAAAGCATTTCAAATTTCGGATCTCCGTCAATTTCCTTCGATACTATTACACTTCTTATCACTATAAACACGCCTCACACTTCACTGTCCAGCCTGTCTCTACAGTATACATTCCAATCTGAGTTTAGGATTTCATTACTGTTTACGTCTGGTTTCAGCCAACTTTCTGTCCCTAGTACTATATGGGCATTGTGACCATTTATTAATGAGAGCAATTCTGGGACCTTTCTATAGACGCTCCTGCAGTTTACTATTAGCACATTAATATTGTTATTCCCTGTTGCATTTTGCCTACTCCTAGCTTGCCGTGTCTCAGGAGGCGTCTTGTCGGGCCTAGGGAGGGAATTCTCTAACCTAAAAAACCCCCATGTGCACTCCACACGTACTCCGCTACCCTTGTAGCCGCTTCCGGCGTGTAGTGCATGCCTGACCTATTGAGGGGGACCCTACATTTCTCCACCCGATAGCGGAGGTCGAGAAATTTGCACCCCAGATCTCCACAGAATCGTCTGAGCCTCTGGTTTAAGCCTTCCACTCGGCTCCAAACCAGAGGACCGCGATCGGTTCTGGGAACGATACTACAAATAGTTAGCTCTGATTCCACCCCGCGAGCGAGGCTTCCAGCCTTCACCAATTCCGCCAACCGCCTGTACGAACTGAGGATGACCTCTGAACCCAGTCGGCAGGAGTCATTGGTGCCGACATGAGCAAGAATTTGCAGTCGGGTGCACCCAGTGCTCTCTATCGCAGCCGGCAGGGCCTCCTCCACGTCTCGGGTGAGACCCCCCGGCAAGCAGACAGAGTGAACACCGGCCTTCTTCCCCGACCTTTCCGCTATTTCCCCAAGGGGCTCCATCACCCGCCTAACGTTGGAGCTCCCAATAGCTAATAAACCCCTCACATTCAAATGTTACAGCACCTGTCTCTTGCGGCAAGCACTGTCTCCTTCATACGTACAACCACATGTGGCCAGATGGCATGTTTCCCAGATGCTGGTGTGAAGCCGCTGTTGTACCCATGCCTATGCCCGGTGGGGGCAAATACCTTCCTTGTAGCCACAGCCTAATTTCTCTCACCAGTTGTGTGTGCAATGTGATGAAACGTACGATTCATGCCCAGCTGGTATGGTGACTTGAGTCTCGCAATTTACTAACCAATGCACATTGTGGATATTGAGTGTGCTGGTGTGTGTCAGGGTTGTGTTCTGAGCATTGTCTTCTTTGCAGTTACCTTTAACACTATTGTGGCCTGTCTTCCATCAAGCATCTCCAGCTTCCTTTTTGTTGACAATTTTGCTTTCTATTGCATTTCTCCATGGACTTCCTTCCTTGAGCGGCATCTTCAGCGATGTCTTGATTATCTTTACTGGTGGAGAAGTGACAATGGCTTTTGCTTTTTCACTGACAAAACTGTTTGTATGAATTTCTGGTGGTCCACGGTTCAATCTCGCATCCGGCCATCCTGATTTAGGTTTTCCATGATTTCCCTAAATCGCTCCAGGCAAATGCCGGGATGGTTCCTTTCAAAGGGCACGGCCGACTTCCTTCCCTAATCTGATGAGACCGATGACCTTGCTGTCTGGTCTCCTTCCCCAAAACAATCCAATCCAATCTGGTGGTCCTAACATCTTGACCCTGTTGCTTGAACCTACGAAATTCTGGGGCTTGTAACGTACCCTCTCTGTTATTGTGATTGTTGTTTTGTGCTATTGTAGTTGTATAAATCTGAAATTATTGTAGCAGTTTGCTTAGTCAGCCGTACTTCGGAATTTTTACATTAAATGGAAACTGAAACTTGCATAATAAATACTTTGCGTGAAGTGCGATTTGCGGCATAAACAAAATTTAATTGCAGAGATGCAATCCACAGAATATTAACAGAAAAGCTTTAGAACAATGCGCACGACTGACTAGACACATTCAGAGGGTACGTACATTCGCGTGCGAGTGGTTGCGATCTGATGAGTAAGATCTATCTTAATTTTTTTTTTTCTTTTTTTTTCGTAAAATAATTATGTCGTAACACACTCAGAGATTGCGAACGTACAATCAGGGTAGAGGCACGTACATTCTATCATTCCCCGTGGTCTGGGTAAAAGAATTGCAATTATTTAAATTTAAGAATATTTCTTTTTCTATCGGACTCCTATTTTTATACAAAATGGAAGATTGCAGGTTCTGAATGTCTTGGCACAAACACATCGGAATTAATCTTAGCGGCCACCAATGGAAAGTAGTGAGCACAATCACGTACCTCTATTGTTGAGCAGCGCCGTCGTAAAGATCGTCGCCTCCATCTAAAATTCGCCTTCTCGAATTAACAGAATAATTTGTACTCCATTGGTATGGGATTTAGGCTTGATCTTGACAGAAATTATAAAACACATTTTTCATCATTTAACACACACATAGACACGAAATTATACAGTACGTCTTTACACCAGCACATCAGAACAAAAAGTAGTTAATACTAGAAGTAATAAAAGAATCTCGAAATTAGTCCTTAGTCTATCAAGGATAAAACAGTTCTTCAGAGTATTCCTCTGGTATGACAGTTGAACAAATTTTCTTCTTGTATCTTTGAGATTAAATTACAACATTTTTTAGTTCCTTTTGAGGCTCATACTTGATTGGAAACTTTTTTGGTCGTCCCACGCGTCTTACTTGGCCGGCTGCTGTACCCAGTCCCTCAGTGTTGTGTATGTCCTCAGCAGTACTTCATGAATAATGGATCGGACCACCCTCTGCCATTTGTAACACTCCCTTGTTTGTTTGATACTAGACTATGGGTGTTTCATTGATGCACCTGCGCATCCATCCCTCTTAGGCCATCTCAATACAATCCGCCATTGTGGCATTCATTTGGCCGCTGGTGCATTTTACACTAGCATGGGTGACCGTCTGTATGCAGAAGCTGCTGAACTACCGCTGTCATACTGATGTTATGTTCTCCCCAGTGGATACACGTGTCGTTTGCCTGCCGTGCCTCGCCACCCGTCCCATGCCTCTTCTTCGATGACTCCTTTGACTGCCAGTATGGGGAGCATCTCTCTTCTCTGTTACCTCTTGGAGTTTGCTTTTGGCTATTGCTTAAGCAGCTTAACTTCATGCTACATGCCACTTTCTTGGTGATTGTGAACCCTTCACCACCTCGGCTTCATGCAGCGGCCCGTTTTCACCTTGGACTTCATTCGCTTCCTGAGGACACTACTCCTGACTTCCTGTATCATTGTATGTTTCTCGACCTTTGCACAGAACTTCACAACAATATCTTTGTGTGTACTGATGGCTGCCTGACAGACTGTGGTGTCGGGCGTTCCTTTGTTATTGGTACTGATGATTTTCGGTCTCAGCTTCTGGAACACTGCTCAGTATTTACAGCAGAGCTTTTTGTCCTGTATCAGACCACACAGTACATCTGGCAACGCAGGCTTTTCAGTTCTGTCATTTGCTCAGACATTCTTAGTGCCCTTCGAGCCTCTGTGGGCTGTACACCATCCCTCCCTTGGTGCAATGGGTCTAGGAAAGCTGTCACTTGCTCACTCTCAATGGAGCCACTGTGATGTTTTGTGGGTCCCTGGTCACATCAGTCTAACGGGAAACGAGGCCACTGACGCAACTGCCAAGGCTACTGTCTTACTTCGGCCCGCTAGTCCTTCCATCCCATCTTATGATCTCTGTGTTGCCGTCTGTCAGCAGGTGGTGTCACTTTGGCATCACCACTGGTCTTCCCTTCGTGGGAACAAGCACCACAGAATGAACCTTTGAGCAGGCACCCTGTTTTTTATGACACAAACAGGCATGCGGCGCACTTTGTACACATGTATAGAATAGCTATCTTTTATGTTGCCAAGGTAAACATGTATGTTCAAATTCACAGTTGAATTGTAGTTTATGTAAACAACAAGAAAATAAACTCACATAATATGAGTTATACTACTGTTTTATTATACAATAATGAAATAAATTTTCACTATAACACTGTTTCCAAGAACAGGTGTTATGGAGACAGTAATGACCCACTCGAAGCATTAAGCAGAAGCCAGCCAGCCGCTTATTAGAACACTAATTATCTCATAGACGACTACCTCTAAATGGGATTATGTTGCTAGTTTATAATCGGGGTAATTTTTTTGTACATATCATAAATTTTTTTTCGCGCCTAGCTCACTTTATATTTTATATTGCTGCTGGTCACTTGGACGTATGACAACACAATTTATTGCTGTGTTACCTGAACCAGTAATGAAGAAATAGGTATGGGTTTTCAGTTGTGAAACAACAATGGAACTGCGCAAAATCATCTTAGTTTTGGTTGGTGCACTTCATACACAAGCGTGCCCACTCGAGGGTTAAACCTCTCTCTGTAGCTTGGCCGACCTCCTCTAGACAGTCTCGCTGCAAGATCATTTTAGCTAGGTTGCATATTGGGCACTATCTTTTTAGCCATCACCATTGTCATCAACCTTTGACGGTTCACCATTTCCTGAGAGAATGCACTTATGTTCGAATTTATGCATGCTGTCTGAGTTATCGGCTGTTTTAATGAACAACGCACAAGCTGTCGACTCTGTTTTACTTTTTACCTGTCTTAGCAATATGGCGAAGGACACTTAATCTTTAGATCGGGATCTGAATTGTCTTTATGGAGTATTTTATGGCTCTTTCTTCAAGAGAAAGTCCCATTTTTTGCTGTCTTCCCTACCATCAATTGGGCTTAACATGTTCTATGGTTCTGACATGGGTGTGTATGACTGCAGTTGTTTTTGTGCCCTAAAACAAAACAAACAAACAAATAAACAAACAAACAAACAACCAGTGGACTCTGATCACTACCTTTCTAAAATAAAACTCAAAATCATTCCCAATAGAAGAAAATGGTCTCCAGAAAATATAATAAACTCGTAGGAGTTTCCCCTCACAACTGTTAACATGCGAAACCATAACTGGGATCAAATAAAAGAAAGCATAATAAGTAAAGCTGAACAGTTAGCTTCCATAAACAAAGCCAAGACACCTGTCTGGTGGACAGAGAAATGTGACAGACTCCTTGAACTAAGAAGAAAAGCGTAGCAACCATGACAGTCACGGAAAAATTAACGTAAGAGACAAAACGTCTTAAACATAAGAAAATTAGTGAGCAAAAATATCAAAAGAATAAAAAAGCCCAATAAGACTGGCACCCCTTTTAGATCAACAAAGACTTCATCAAAAGCGACACAAGGAACCTTTATAAGACTTTTAAACAGTGCCAAGATGAAAATGGAATATTGCCCACAACAGTAGAGGTAATTCCAAAATATTGGCAGAATATTTCAGAAAACTTCTCAATTGTGAAGAATCCGTTGATAAAAATGGGCTTTAAGATCTCGACAATAACCAGCCCTAACTCTGAACCACCCTACACCAAGAAACTAGTCATTTCAGATCGCATAAACTATAAAACATTGGGAGGAAAACAAGTCACAACTGAATGTTGGAAAAATGTCAACAGAAATACCGTAGTTTATCTCCGAAATCTGGATAAATGAAAGAATCGCAGATGAATGGAAGATGGCTCTCATCTACTCATTCTATAAGAAAGGATCCAGATCTGAAAACCCAACAACTACAGACGGATGTCATTTATTGTCACAATGTACAAGATTTCTCTAAAGTCCTACTAGACAGGGCAGAACCTCAATTAGACCATCGATTTGGAGAATACCATGTGGGATTCAGGGAAAGAACAACCTGCCCAGAACAAATCCTAAACCTCAAAAACCTCATGCTCTATCAGAAGTCATTGACTTTCAGAAAGCATACAGCTCCATAGGCTGGGAATCCCTCATCTCTATACTAAGAGAATTAAACCTAGACCAAGAACCTAATCAGAGAAAGCCTTACAAACACATACTCAAAAGTCAAATTCATGGGGAAAACTTTCTGACCCTTTTGAGATAAAAATGGGTGTACAGCAAGGAGATGGTCTCTCCCCTCTGCCATTTACCTGTGCCCCAGAAAAAGTAGTCAGTGTGGAGCAGAAGAGCTATAGCGGAATCCGAATGGAACAAAAAACAAAGGCATCAAAGTCAGTTGTCTAGCCTTTGCAGATGATACTGCTACAAACTGAGATCTGGGAAGAAGTCAAAGCACAGACCTTCGAATTCAGAAACAAGCTGAAAAAATAGGTCTCAAAATCTCCTTTGAAAATATCAAGATAAACGACAAACTTAAAAAACCCACCAAGACATATTAGTGGGAGAAAAAAAATAGAGATCATTGAAGAATTCAAGTATCTTGGAGAATGGATCAGCTGGAGTCTAGAAGTACTAAATTTGAACTGGCCTTACAACTCGCCAAAAACACCTATAACAAAAAGTCCCTTTCATAGAGTGCAAAAACAAGACATTACAGTACAGTAATCAGTCTGGAAGCTATGTGTGCAGCTGAAACACTGTCCATCACCGACCGTGGCCCACCTGGAAGGCTGCAGATAAAAGAAAGGAAGCTATTAATAAAAATCCTTGGCCCCAGACTCCACAACAACAAAATAATTCACATCAAAAATGGAAATCCTTTACCAAAGTACCAAAACACTCTGACCCAATGAAGAAAAGAAGAATTGATTTTTATGGACACAGATTATACCCAAATAGATTAACAAAATACTTTTTTTTACTACTGCAACAAAAAACCCAATCCAACTGGTTTAATGAAATGGAGGACGACTTAAGAGAACTCTAAATCACAGAAAATGTGTTCATAGATAAAACTGAAAAAATAAGAGACAACACCAAAAGAGGTTTCAAGTCAAAATGAACACAAAATGAACAATCTAAGTCTGAAGAAGAGGAAGAAGAAGAAGAAGAAGAAGAAAAAGAATAATAGAATGCAATAACAGAAAAACCCTCTCAGGGGACACTGCCTTATAGTAGGCACCTTCAGTGCCGGGCGGGAGGGTTTGCGTGCTTCGGTGAAGTCGGAGAGCTATGCCGGCGGTAGCATAGCTACTGGCAGGGTCTCCCAAGCCGGACTGGTCCCGACAGAGGAGCCAGACAAAGTGTGCCCCACAGCATAGGGCAGGGAGGGCTCTAGAGGCGTAGTGAAGCCAGCTTCCCTAGAGGAGTAAACCTCATACAAATCCTGGTCCTCCAGGTTGGGGGTTGGGCATGGGGCTAATAACCCCATACTGTAAAAAAAAGAATATTACGGAAATTCAACAGAAGCCTCGGAAACTGGATGGAAAGCATGTATCACGACCCCGGCAAAGGAAACGGATAAAGGATCTAACAGTAGCATCATGGGATGTGAGGACAATGCTTCAGCCTGGAAAGATGAAAGAAATAGCCAATGAAATTTTAAAATTCAAATATGATATTGTAGGGCTACAGGAAATAAGATGGCAGGGGAATGGGCAGATAGATAAACCTGAGTACTCATTGGTATATAGTGGACCAGATGAAAGAACAGGCCAACTTGGAACAGGGTTTATAATAACTAGGGAAGTTAGGAAAAGCCTTCTAGAATTTGAACCCATAAATGAAAGGATGTGCAGACTTAGACTAAAAGGTAAATTTAGGAATATATCAATAGTTAATGCACATGCACCAACAGAGGAAAAAGAGGATGTAATTAAAGAACAGTTCTACGAAGACTTGGAAAAAGTATACGGTGCAGTACCTAAATATGACCTGATGCTAGTAATAGGAGATTTTAATGCAAAAATAGGGAGGAATGAACATCTGTATGGAGTTTCTGGAAAATATTCACTACATGAAGAAAACAATAAGAATGGAGACTTACTATGCCAATTTGCAGCAAGGAATAATATGATTATTAAAAGTACCTGCTTTCCACATAAAAGGATCCATCTGGGTACTTGGAAGTCTGCAGCCAATGGAGTAGTCAATCAGATTGATCATATTTTAGTGATTGCACGCCACTCCATGTCAGTTACGGATGTACGGAGCTGCAGAGGACCAAACTGTGATTCAGACCACTTTCTGATAAAATCAGTCTTGAGAGAGAAATTGTCACTAACAAATGGCAACAGAATGGGAAAGATGATGAAATGGAATACAGACAAACTGAACATCCCTGATGAAGTAAAAAAATACCAAGTAACACTAAGCAGAAAGTTGAGCAATGAAGAGACCACAGTAGGAGTAGATGAAAGGTGGAACAGGTTTGAAAAAGCCATTAAGGATGCTGCAGAGGAAATAATAGGCATAAGAAGGAACAGAAGAACCCAGGAGTGGTTTGATGAAGATTGCAGGTCAGCAATAGAGGAAAAGAACAGGGCAAGAACAAAAATGCTACAGAGAGAAACCAGAAATAATGTGGAACAATATAGAGAATTAAGGAGAAGAGCTAACAGACTGTGCAAGAGAAAGAAAAGAGAGTGGAATAAGAAGAAATTTCAAGAACTAGAAGAACTAAAGGAACAGAGTGAAATAAGAAAGTTCTATCATGCCATAGGCAAAATGAAGAATAGATTCCAACCAAAAACAATGGCCTGTTCCAGTAAAGATGGGAAAATGATAAGGGAGGAAGAACAGATAGTGGGAAGATGGGCAGAATATTTCAAAGATACACTAAGCACCAGCCTAGAAGATGAAGAGACAGCTGCACAGGAGAGAAGAGTGGAGCTGGAAGTAGACAATGAAACCAATGAGGCAAGAAAACCAACACTACAAGAGGTCTCCCAGGCTGTGCACAAGTCAAAAAATAATCGAGCCCCTGGGGAAGACAGCATAATTGCTGAATTAATAAAAACTGGTGGTGAGGCTGTAATAAAGGAACTGCACACATTAATATCAGATATATGGGAAACAGAAACTATGCCAGATAATTGGAAAATTGGAATAATAGTCCCCATTTATAAGAAAGGGGACAGAACAGCGTGTGAAAACTATAGAGGTGTAACACTCCTAAGTACAGCTTATAAGATCTTCACAAGTATATTAAATGAAAGGATACGGAAGTGTGCAGAAGGCATAGTAGGGGAATATCAGTGTGGCTTTCGACCGGGCAGAGGAACAACTGATCAAATATTTGTGATAAGGCAAATGATGGAAAAGTTCTATGAATATGATATAGATCTGCATTTCTTATTCATCGATTTCAAACAAGCCTTTGACAGCATAAATCGGCAAGAACTAAACAGAGTACTGAAAGAAGTTGGTATATGTGCTAAATTAATAAGACTAATCAGAATGACAATGACAGAGACAAGAGCAAAAGTAAAGGTCCTTAGCAGAACAAGTGAAAGCTTTGACTTTAATAAAGGTGTGAAGCAAGGGGATAGTCTCTCCACTGTCCTATTCAACATTGCCCTGCATAGTGCAGTAAATAAAATCAACAAAAGAGGCACCATATTTATGAAAACTAGCCAGATATGTGCATACGCTGATGACATTGCTATAGTAGGAAGAAATACCAATACACTCCTAGAAACATACCGGGCAATGGAAACAGAAGCCTTAAAAATTGGCCTTATAGTAAATGTAAACAAAACAAAATATATGGTAATGTCACAATCTGAGGCCAGAAGAACCCCTAAAAACCTAAACATTAATGGGAAATACTTCAATGGAGTGTCCTCTTTTAACTACTTGGGAGCCCTAATAACAAATGATAACAGTATTGGAAAGGCTATAAGGGAAAGAATACAAGCAGGAAACAGAGCTTACTTTGCAAATATGCAGCTTTTCAGAAGTAGCCTTGTTACAAGAAAAACTGAATTGCTAATATATAATTCCCTAGTCCGCCCAGTTATCACATATGGCTCAGAGGTATGGACGTTGACAGAACACGATAAAAATGCTCTAAGAAGCATTGAGCGGAAAATACTACGCAAAATCTATGGGCCAATAAGGGAGGAAGAAGGCTGGAGAATACGCTACAATGCTGAATTACAGGAGTTAATACAAGGCAGGGACATAGTAAAATTTGTTAAATCACAGCGAATACGATGGCTAGGACACTTGGAGAGAATGGCAGAGGATAGAATTCCAAAGAAAATGATGAAAGGTATGATCCATTCAGTTAGGCGAAAAGGGAGACCTAGAAGAAGATGGATCGATGAGATTATAATGGATATCAGCAATATGGGAGTCCAGGGGTGGAAAAGAGCAGCAAATAACCGAGAAGTGTGGAGGAAGATTGTTGAAGAAGCCAAGGCTCACCAAGGGCTGTAGAGCTACTGAAGAAGAAGAAGAATAACAGAAAAAATGAAACTTAATACAAAATTCAAATAAAAGAGGGAGACCAATGATCAAAAGAATAGCACGAATTAAAGGCTTTGCAAATAACAAGCTGGGAAGTCATTTGAGAATCGCAGAGTTTGTAAGGATTTTTTGTAGGGATGGAGACGCAGATAACTTCCATGGCCCGTTGTTCTTTCCTAGCACACCATATTGAGTGGCAGTATATTGGCTGTTGTTGTGCAGTCACTTTGCTTACGGCTGTTTGTTATGCCTGACAGCTTCATGCTGGTCATTTCAACGTGAAATATTCGACATGCTACTTGTCAAGCTTTCTGCTTGCAGAAGGTACTTGGTGAGCAGTGGAAGCCAGCTCAGTTCAGCATAGGCTGCTGTAGACAGAACAAGCTCCAGTTTCCTTATAAAGATCTGAAAAGCATTAATTTGTTGGTTTTCTCAGTAATTTTTCTTGCTTCATTCTGTATTTTAACAAACCACTCCCACATTATCGCATTCGGGAGGACGACGGTTCAAGCCCGCGTCCAGCCATCCTGATTTAGGTTTTCCGTGATTTCCCTAAATCGCTTCAGGCAAATGGTGGGATGGTTCCTTTGAAAGGGCACAGCCGACTTTCTTCCCCATCCTTCCCTAATCCGATGAGACTGATGACCTCACTGTTAGGTCCCTTCCCAACAACCAACCAACCACCCACTCCCATATTAGGTCTGAAGTTACTGCTTTACACATTTTCAAATAAGCAAGCCTGACAGCGTAACGTCGGATTAACTATATAAATGCTACTGCTGTGTTGAGTGTAGTATAGTCACTATTAGATCAGTAATATTGATAATGGCTGGTGAAATATTCCTGCTCACGACTAAGGTGATGATCTGCATATAAATTTAAATTCATAATAAATTCTCACTAATTTAAGGAGATTTTCTCAAAAGAAAATAAGTTTTGAAGTAGGTAAATGATTCATTATTATTAAAATACTTATCTTGATGATTCAGAGATGTTAACGATTGTTGTTCAAATAGCCATATTCTTTGTGTTTGCTACAGAAAGTAGTGAGGTGATTCTCCTGGAATATGTTGTATCCTCACATCATTCACAATCTCTTTGTTGCTTGCAGACCGTCCCAAACCTGTTGCTTGCAGAGCATCCCAAGCCATTGTTAGCATAGCATTTAGAATAAGAATGAATTTACACTTGTATTTTTAAAAATTATGTTATTGTAGGGAATTTTGTTTTGGCAGTTATGAAGCTATATGCATAACCTTCAAAACCCTTATTGATAAAGTCTCCATGTGTTGTAAGAATCTGTAACAACTACAGTTGCTCTTTAAAACACCACACTCAGTTTGTGTTGTGGAGTGTTTTCAAAAATGTAACTCTTGGCGTGAAATGTATTACACAAAATGATTTTCTTGGAGAAAAAAACTGCAGGAACTATAATCCACAATGGATACAGATGGTGTAAATATTATGTCTTTCATTACTTTAATCAAACACGAAAATCGAGGAACAGAAATACTCCAGAGAAAACCAGAGCAACCTCATGAAAGAAGGAGTAATGTATAAACAAAGATGCTGTTTGATAGCTTGTCACATAGGCACGAAGATAGTCCACACTTTCAATTATTTGTTAGTATCACCAGACAGCCCCCTCTTGTAGAGCAGAGCTCCTGGAACGAAAGGAAACTTGTGCCGAATTATCTTGCTTGCTCTTGTGTGGACTGGCATCGGTATCATTGAGTGGGGGGGCTCACCAAAGGATAAGCATGTGGTGACAGACTCTGCTGATGATGACAGTGGGGTTGTGGAGAGGACCAGAGGAGTGGAGGCTTAGTCAGCAGGGGAAGGTCTAGAAGCAGGTGTTGGCCAATGGGGAGGATACAGTTGCGCAGTGTCAGCTGATGGAAGCAGTTAAGCTCGTTTTACCCTTTCAGTGGAAACCCTGTTTGACTTGGCATTAATGAAGAGTGTTGTTGTGTGACCCTCTGTTTCTAAAACTGGAAAGGACCCGGTGTAAGGTAGTTGTAAGGGTGCTATAATGACATCAGTATACACCATGACATGGATACATTGAACAAGGGTTTTATGAACGAAAATGGGTGGATTTGCATGGTGAGAAGTCATTGAAGGTTGGAAATATGCAATGCAGTTCCCTCAGCTGTAGCAGCAATGAGCAAGAATCTTTAGATTGATTTTCTTGTTGCATGGAGTAAAAGTCCAACAGAAGTTTCAAGGTTTCACTATGCACAATTTCTGCTTCTAAAGTGCCAGTTTGTAGGCTGAGTAATACAGTGGCAATGTTGTTAGTCAGGATGACTTGTGACACTGTAGTGCTAACTTCAGTGTCCTGTGCCAGTGTGCCACCATGCTGTTTCTTGTTGGCTGGTAGCTGGTGGAATCATGATGAGTGAGCCCACATAAAGCAACTAGTTTGTTGAACAAAGAGGACTAAAATTGTTGAACTTGATCTGTCGGGCACTCAGACCTTAAAATATAAGTAGTTAAAAGGCTCGTGCAACTGTCTCTGCAGAAATATCCATGAAGGGCATGGTTTCGACCTAATGAATAGACCTGTCAGTAGCTGTAAGAAGATATCGGAATCCTTGTGCCTGGATAGTAGCCCTAAGACGTCTGTGGACATGAGGAAAACAGCATGTTTGTTATCAAAAGAAGAGAGACTTGTTGACAATGTGTCTGACTTTGGACAGCTGACAAGGTTAACAGATTTTAACCAGTAAATGATAATCGTGTCATACTCTTGGCCAAACATACGTGCCATTTGCCTTATGAGTACTTGTGTTGGCTCCAGAATGAGCAAGGTCATGAATTGCGTAAAAGTCTGTTTTATACAATGGAAAGGAATGAAAGATCAAGGTCAACTCTGAGAAACGTGGTACCACACAAGGATGTTACCTGTTGGTTCTTGTTTTAGCTGCATTCCAGCCTTCAGTTTCGTAAGGAACTCGCATTAAGTCCTTGCCTGTTCCTGTGCCATAGCTAGTTGTGTTAAATCCTCCCATGCAGAGAGCATGTTGTAGTAGGTGACTACGTAGTCAGCTCCTCACAGGTGACTGAAATCAGTAGTGAATTGCACAATGAATTATAACTTGCAAAAGTGTCAAGGAGAACAGGAATTGTGAGGTTTATTAAACACCAAAGGAACTGGTCTATGGTCTGTAAAGACAGTGAAATATGTGCCTCAACTTGTGATCAGAAGTGTCCAATTCCTTCGCAGACTGCAATGTATTCAGAGGTACCAAAAGACATATTACTGCTGTCTTTTGTACATTTTCTGGTGCTACTGGAATTTGATGATAGGCCTTTTGGAAGTCAGCAACACTAAATATTTGTGAGCCTGCCAGAGCAGCCATAAAATCGTGTAAGTGGCAGAACAGGATAGCGATCTGGTGTGGTGTGTGCATTCATGGTGAGACTGTCCCCATGCGGGTACCATGAACCATCTTTCTTTCAAACTAGAAACAAGGGAGGCACCCAAAGTCTGTCAGAATGCTGGATAACCTCCATAGCCAGCAATTCTTTGAACTCCTTTGCATCAGTATACTTAGATGAGGAGCCAACCAACAGGCCTTGTAAGCATCTGCTGGCCCTGGCATAGTGTGCTCTTGAGCTGTAGTGGACTCAGTGTCACTGCGTGACACTGGCATACAGGGCTCATTGTCTGCATGGATGCGCATCTTCATAACATTTAAAACTGGATCAATAACACTGGACAGCAAGGTAAGAAGTTCCTTCAGCAGTGATGTTTTTGCATCTAATGCTGAATATGCTGAAGTCCTTTCACGTGTTGGGGTGTGGTTGTTGCTGACCCAGAAGAATTTCATAGAATAATTGTACGGCCATCTGGAGGTTACACTCAACAACCGAGCTAGGTTAATAATTGGCTCCTTTTACTGACCTCCCGACTCAGCAGCATTAGTGGCAGAACAACTGAGAGAAAATTTGGAATACATTTCACATAAATTTTCTCAGCATGTTATAGTCTTAGGTGGAGATTTCAATTTAGACTGGGACACTCAGATGTTTAGGATGGGTGGTAGAGACAGAGCATCAAGTGACATTATACTGAGTGCACTATCCGAAAGTTACCTCGAGCAATTAAACAGAGAACCGACTCGTGGAGATAACATCTTGGACCTACTGATAACAAACAGACCCGAACTTTTCGACTCTGTATGTGCAGAACAGGGAATCAGTGATCATAAGGCCGTTGCAGTATCCCTGTATATGGAAGTTAATAGGAATATAAAAAAAGGGAGGAAGGTTTATCTGTTTAGCAAGAGTAATAGAAGGCAGATTTCACACTACCTAACAGATCAAAACGAAAATTTCTGTTCCGACACTGAAAATGTTGAGTGTTTATGGAAAAAGTTCAAGGCAATTTTAAAATGCGTTTTAGACAGGTACGTGCCGAGTAAAACTGTGAGGGACGGGAAAAACCCACCGTGGTACAACAACAAAGTTAGGAAACTACTGCGAAAGCAAAGAGAGCTTCACTCGAGTTTAAATGCAGCCAAAACCTCTCAGACAAACAGAAGCTAAATGATGTCAAAGTTAGCGTAAGGAGGGCTATGCGTGAAGCGTTCAGTGAATTCGAAAGTAAAATTCTATGTACCGACTTGACAGAAAATCCTCGGAAGTTCTGGTCTTACGTTAAATCAGTAAGTGGCTCGAAACAGCATATCCAGACACTCCGGGATGATGATGGCATTGAAACAGAGGATGACACGCGTAAAGCTGAAATACTAAACACCTTTTTCCAAAGCTGTTTCACAGAGGAAGGCCGCACTACAGTTCCTTCTCTAAATCCTCGCACAAACGAAAAAATGGCTGACATCGAAATAAGTGTCCAAGGAATAGAAAAGCAACTGGAATCACTCAAAAGAGGAAAGTCCGCTGGACCTGATGGGATACCAATTCGATTCTACACAGAGTACGCGAAAGAACTTGCCCCTCTTCTAACAGCCATGTACCGCAAGTCTCTAGAGGAACGGAAGGTTCCAAATGATTGGAAAAGAGCACAGGTAGTCCCAGTCTTCAAGAAGGGTCGTCGAGCAGATGCGCAAAACTATAGACCTATATCTCTGACGTCGATCAGTTGTAGAATTTTAGAACATGTTTTTTGTTAGAGTATCATGTCGTTCTTGGAAACCCAGAATCTACTATGTAGGAATCAACATGGATTCCGGAAACAGCGATCGTGTGAGACCCAACTCGCTTTATTTGTTCATGAGACCCTGAAAATATTAGATACAGGCTCCCAAGTAGATGCTATTTTTCTTGACTTCCGGAAGGCGTTCGATACAGTTCTGCACTGTCGCCTGATAAACAAAGTAAGAGCCTATGGAATATCAGACCAACTGTGTGGCTGGATTGAAGAGTTTTTAGCAAACAGAACACAGCATGTTGTTATCAATGGAGAGACGTCTACAGACGTTAAAGTAACCTCTGCCGTGCCACAGGGGAGTGTTATGGGACCATTGCTTTTCACAATATATATAAATGACCTAGTAGATAGAGTCGGAAGTCCCATGCGGCTTTTCGCGGATGATGCTGTAGTATACAGAGAAGTTACAGCATTAGAAAACTGTAGCGAAATGCAGGAAGATCTGCAGTGGATAGGCACTTGGTGCAGGGAGTGGCAACTGACCCTTAACATAGACAAATGTAATGTATTGCGAATACATAGAAAGAAGGATCCTTTATTGTATGATTATATGATAGCGGAACAAACACTGGTAGCAGTTACTTCTGTAAAATATCTGGGAGTATGCGTGCGGAACGATTTGAAGTGGAATGATCATATAAAATTAATTGTTGGTAAGGTTGAGATTCATTGGGAGAGTCCTTAGAAAATGTAGTCCATCAACAAAGGAGGTGGCTTACAAAACACTCGTTTGACCTATTCTTGAGTATTGCTCATCAGTGTGGGATCCGTACCAGATCGGGTTGACGGAGGAGATAGAGAAGATCCAAAGAAGAGCGGCGCGTTTCGTCACAGGGTTATTTGGTAACCGTGATAGCGTTACGGAGATGTTTAACAAACTCAAGTTTCAGAATCTGCAAGAGAGGCGCTCTGCATCGCGGTGTAGCTTGCTCGCCAGGTTTCGAGAGGGTGCGTTTTGTAGCTTGCTCGCCAGGTTTCGAGAGGGTGCGTTTCTGGATGAGGTATCGAATATATTGCTTCCCCCTACTTATACCTCCCGAGGAGATCACGAATGTAAAATTAGAGAGATTAGAGCGCGCACGGAGGCTTTCAGACAGTCGTTCTTCCCGCGAACCATACGCGACTGGAACAGGAAAGGGAGGTAATGACAGTGGCACGTAAAGTACCCTCCGCCACACACCGTTGGGTGGCTTGCGGAGTATAAATGTAGATGTAGATGTACTATTTCACTGTTAATGTGAAGTGTAGCCTCCCATATGAACACAGTTATGTTGTAACAGTGGAGAAAATGTGCACCAAGTATGCACTCAGTGATGTCAGAGATCAGGAAAATCTGTTGAAAATTCTGTGAGAATCCAAAATTCACACCTGCCTCTCGATGACTGAATGTAGAAATTCTCGAATTGTTTGCTACTGTGAGCCATGATTTTACAGATGAACAGTTTCTTGGTGATGCAGAGAGGTCATTCAAATAAACTATCTCGTTCCACACATCCATGACGAAGAGACAGTGTGACATTGGAACATTGAGACAAATTGAGTGTCTGTCAAATGTGTTTGAGACAGACATGCTGCCAGTATGAGGGAGTACACTGTTATTGCAAGTGGATTATGAGTGGGGGTACATCTTCCTGTAGTTGGGGTAGAACTGTTCATAGTAGTGAGTAGGCAGCGTACAACAGAATGGTCGGTCATGTCTACTTGCAACCAGTGTCCCCATTTGGGTAACTGCGTGGCTGTATGCATTTGTGTGAATCTTGAATGATACCAAAACAGTTTTGCATGATGGCTAACATTACCTAATGTGCTGTGCCATCAGGTAGACTGAGTGCTGTTGGAAGTGGCTGGAGTTCCTCAGGGTTGCCGCTGAAGATTGTCAACTCTGCAATATAGTTCATTCACTAGTTCTGCAAGTGGACACTGCTGCCCCTTAGTGGCAACGTCTGTAACCGTACCCACAATGTGATGTTGCCCAATTTGTGGGGGCCTCATGTCTGTCACTGAATGACAGAATGTGATAAAGTTGAACTATGATCTGTAATCGTGAGTTGAAAGGTGACGAAGTACAGGAAATAATCACACTTTTCACTTCGAAAGGTAACTGGCTTATCCAAATCTGTTTGAGTGTGGCTCAGAAATCGTGGTTGTGGAAAGCAAAAACACAAAAAATTGGAAGTGATTTTGTCACCAGTAATTTTTAACCTTGTAGTAGTCGTTGAATGCTGATGTCTATAGCATACTGTTCTTTGTGTGTGTATCTCTACCCTCAATAGTCCTGTCGTTCATAACATCCGATAACAACGATAAAGTTTGCAAGTCCAGTGCTCCAATAGTAAGGATGAATACCATGTTATCGTCTGAGATAGATCGTCTGCCATAGGTCGCAAAGGCATTTTAATCAAGGCTCCAAACTCAGCCTTAGCATACACAGCTCATATTATAGCAGACACAGGTCAGATGACTGAAGGTCCTGTGACAAGCTAGGCTGTGGTTTTGTGGACTTGCATCATAGCTTTGAGAACTGTAGGGTCCCGCTAAATGGGTCAGTTCTGCTCTACACATCAAAGGTAGATATAGCTGACTATAGGTCAGGTGCACTCAAGTTTTTTGTTTTTAGCTTAGGTGACACTCCATCCAGTCCAGATAATGATAGCTGTTGAAAACTTGGAACTGTCAGTGTAAGATCCAAAGAAACTCGTCCCACAGGTGAGAGTATTGCAAGTAGAGTGGTTAACAGCCAAAGCATACACAACAAGATTCCAGAGTTTGAAGGGCTTCTAAAAGATAGTGAAGCTCCACTTAGTATGAGGAACAGAAAGATGGTTAAAACCAAAAGTTGACAATAGAGATTTTTGGGGAAAATTTAAGTGTATACTGAAAGGAGAGGCTACTGGGAAATGGAGGCGGTGTATTTGTCACAGTAGACAAGAAACTCGGATCCACTGAGGTAGAAATTGAAACTGCATGTGAGATATTTTAAACAAGACTCATTATCAAGGGTGGCATAAAATTATGATTGGATTCCTCTATCGACCACCAGACTCACCTTCTGATGTAAACAAAAACTTTAAAGAAAACCTCATTTTTCTTGTAAGTTCCATAGTCATACAGTAATCATCAGAGGAGACTTTAACCATCCAATAATCAACTGGGATGATTACAGTTTTGTTACTAGTGAGCGTGACAAGACATTCCATGAAACTGATAAATTCCTTATCTTCAAACTACCTAGAGCAAATAGCTCAGAACCCCCCTCATGATGGAAATATATTAGGTCTAATGGCAACAAAATGGACTTGACCTCTTTGAGGATGAGGATGTCCGCATTGAAACTGTCATCATTGAACATGAGGCAGTTACAGCAACGATGAATACCAAAATATAAAGGGCAACGAAAATAATTAGAAATGTCTGTGTTTTCAACAAACTAGACAAAAGCAGTAGTAGTGTCATACCTCAGTGAGAAACTTGAAACATTTAACTCAGTGCAGGAACATGTAGAGGAACTACAGCTCAAGTTTGAAAGAATTGTTTACTGCAGGATGGATACATATCCACTAGAACTGTTTATGATGAGAGGTACTCTTTGAGGTATACAGTCACTTTAAAGAAACTCCTGAAGAAACAGAAGCTACTGCATAATAGGTATAAAACAAGCATAGGGCTATAGATAGATATTGAATGAAATGCATTTGGCTGTCAGGAGAGCAATGCATGAAGCCTTCAGTGTCTGACGCTGAACTCTCTTTCAGATGTTCCTTGCAAAGAGTAACCCAGGAGTTTTTCCCCAATTTAATTCTTGTGCCGTTGAAAAGATGAGTGAAATAGATATTAATTCAAGAAGCTTAGAGAAACAGCTGACACCATTAAAACTGGACAAGCCTCAGGGCCTCATGGAATCTTTATCATATTCTGTACCACATTTGCAGCTGAGTAAGCCCCTTATATTGTAGATCACTTGAACAGAAAACCATATTTAGTAGTTGGAAGAAATAACATGTCACACTTACCTATAAGAAGAGTAGCAGAAGTGATACACAAAACTACCATTCAATATCCTTGACATCATCGTGTTGTAGAATCATAGAACACCCTCTGAACTGAAACATAATGAGGTGTGTTGAACAGAGTAACCTCCAACATGTCACCCAGCACAGATTTTGAAAACATTGAAAATGTGGATCCCAACTCAGACTGTTCTCACATGAAGTACTGAAAACCATGGATCAAAGCAGATAGGTAGATGCAGTACTTCTTGATTTATGAAGGGAGTTTGATTCTGTGCCACAGCCAAACTTGTTATCAAAATCATCATCGTATAAGGTATCAAGAAAAATTTGTGACTGGATTGATGATTTTCAGGTAGGGGGGACACAGCTAGTTATCTTGGATGGAGAGTCATCGACAGATGTGGAAGTAAATGCAGGTGCGCCTCACGGTAGTGTGTTGGGTCCCTTGCTGTTCACACTTTATATTGATGACCTTGTGGACAATATTAATAGTGACCTCAGACGTTTTGATGATGATGCAGTTATCTATAGTGAAGTGTAGTCAGAAAGGAGCTGCACAAATATTCAGTCAGATCTTGATAAGATTGTGGTGCAAAGATTGGCAACTGGCTGTAAATGCTCAGAAATGTAAAATTGTGTGCTTGAAAAAATGAAAAAAACATAGTGTCCTTCGACTATAATTTCAATGAGTCACAATTAGAATATGTATACTCAAACAAACATGTGGGTTTTGTTTTGTTTTAGGGTACAAAAACAACTAGGGTCATACGCACCCATATCGAAACTGTAGAACGTGAAGACAGAGAGAGAGTTAAAAACGACTACACATTAATCCCAATCGACAGAAGAGAAGACCCCTAAAAGCAGGGATTTGGAGAAAGGTCTTTAAAATATGCCACCGAGAAACGGAGGTCATGAACTAGGGATTAAATGTCCATTGTCGTATTGCTATGATGGATAAAAAATAAGACGTGGTCGACAGCCTGCACGTCATTTGCTAAAACAGCCGATAATTCGGACAACAGACACAAATGAGAACATAAGTGGTTAAAAAAAGGGCATACCATCAGGAAATGGAGGACTGTCAAAGGTTGATGGCAATGAGCACAAAGTAGTGGGGGAACACTACTTAACAAATGGTGAGGGCTAAAAAGATAGTGGCTGATATGCAATCTAGCTAAAACAATCTCCTCACATGAGAGGACCGAGAGGTGGTCATCCAAGCCACTGAGAGAGGCTTAATAACCTAACACTTTGTAGGGATATGAAATGGAACAGTCAAATAGGCTCAGTCAGGGGTAAAGCAGGTAGCAGACTTTGTTTTGTTGGTAGAATACTAGGAAAATGCAGTTGGTCTACAAAAGAGATTGCTTACAAATTGCTTGTGTGACCTATCCTAGAATATTGACCAAGTGTTTGGGACGTGTACCAGATAGGACTGATAGTGGATATTGCACATGAACAGAGGAAAGCAGCATGAATGGTCAAGGTTTGTTTAACTTATAGGAGACTGTCACAGTGATGCTGAAAGAACTGAATTGGCAGACTCTTGAACGTAAAGTATCCTGAGAAAACTACTTACTGCAGGGGCCCATAGGTCTATACACCTATCAGGGTGTACTACCGTGTCACTTATGAGCTGTTACTTCTTCCAGGGGGCTCACGGCTCTTTTGTGAGGGGTGTCTAACCCGGCTGGCAATTTCACGGGGGGGATTAGTATTCTTGAGAAGAAAACAAATACCTTATTTCACAAAGCGCCTAGCATCCAGTGCACATTGGTCTAGCGAGTGTTCATATGATTTCAAAATGCATCCATGGTGATTTTTTTAACATTTTTGAACACATTCCTTGTTGATTTTTGAATAGTAGCATAGTGTACGTGATGTCTCTGCCAGAGGAATTCCGGTCGCATATAGAAATAAACTTTCCTGCAGACAAAAGGGGACGGGGCTGTAAGAGCTGAACGGAGTGAAGCCGAACGTGTGAATGCCAATCGCTGTTTCTTATGTGGTTGACTGGGTTTGCAAATAATCAGCTTTGTTATAATTACTAGCGAAATCCATAGATATGGAGTACCAGAGTGGAAATAAACGACAAACAGGAATAACAGATAAGAAAGATCACCTTTTATCCTCTCGGTGTCTCCAAGAAAATGAAATTTTGACAGAAATGTTTTGACCAGATTGTTACACTAGTAAGGGCCAGTTGTACAGTCCCCGACTAGCAGCCGATTAAGTTCAATTCTGGGACTAGCGTGGAAAATGCATTGTACGAACACCTAATAACACCTAACCGGAGAATAAAAGCAGGATAACTAAATAACTAAACTGGTGGTTGTGGAAGGGTTGGTGAAGTTAACCAGAGAATGAGTCTTGACATTTGCAGGAATAGTTACAGAATTAGTAATGACAAGATTGTTTGTTAGAACGAGGAAGGAGAAGAAACAGGGACATCACACAAATTATGGAAGAATGTGGAGATTCCAAATTTATACAAAAATTTCGTACTACTACTTTTCGATCTCATGCTTGAGAAGCTGGAGCGTATGAATGAAATGTGAAACTATTTCCTAACACAAAGTTTTTTGCCTTCATCAGGCCTAACAGGCATTTGATATTGGTACTTCGTGAATTATATTCTGTCATGCTATGAAAATTACCATTTGTGGCAAAACTATCTCATTTATTTGGTGTTCGTTAAAATTGTTGCAATATTAGACAGGCCTATATCATTTCATCTAGCAGACAGTGACAAAACAGAGTTAATCAGATCGAGAAATCACACCAGTCTTGGGTACTATTTCTATTAACAGCTTTTTCAATATTAGATGACGACATTTCCATTTCTTATGTAGCAAAACGTTTGACGAACTTTGATGAGGTTATAGGTTCTTTCGCAGAAAGGAAAACATGCCGTGTAAATCTGTAGCAAGATTATAGAGAGAAAAATTCTAGAACCTCAGTATTGAAGAAATGGGTACTATCTTGCTTGTCTCTTGTCTTTATGGTTTCATGTATCCCATATTTAATTTTATGTCACACAAAACAGCAAGTTATTAGTGAATAGGCAATAAAGAGTGCAAATTTTCTGAAGAGTTCTTGTTCTTCCGGTTACAAATAATCCCATCCAGTATTAATTGCGAGTTTTTTTTAAAGAGGGGCATGATGTCAAATGGGCCGACTGGGAACAGGAGAGCCTCCACAGGACATTTCAATTTCCACTGTTGTGAATATTATTTGATGGCATCCATTACAAAATATACAAATTTGAATTCCAAGAGCGAAATACAGTGACATGCAATAGAAGAATGCTGTGTGAAGAGGTGTGGCACTGCACTTTGGCACACTTTAAAACTAAATAACATGTCTTACATTTTCTCGGACATTTTTGCAGAAAGACGTGCGCTACAAAATGATGAACATTTTTTGCAAAGAGTGTTTTTTTTTTTTTTTTTTTTTTTTTTTTTTTTTTTTTTTTTTTACCATCCTATCTCAAACGCTTGTGTTTTGGGGGGGGGGGGGGGGGAAATTTGTAGATACGTGGCAGATGATGCGCAGTGCAGTCTGAATTGTAGTGGGGAGGTGGGTAGTCTCCACGTGACACGTGTTTACATTTAGTGATTTTGCTGTTTCCTCTTCCTTTACTGCTCTCGTGTCAAATGAAAACAAAACGAATTTCTATGGCCATGAGTTATCAAGTGAATTAAAATACATTCACATAATTATGAAGGGCTAAAATGTTATTAGTTTCAGATCTTATTTTATTTCCACCTTTCTTACAGTCAAGTATTAATCGCCTTGCAGAAAAATGAAGTTATTTTTGTCAGTTTTCGGAAGAAATTTGGCTTTTATTAATCTTTTCTGCCGAGACAGTCAATTTATTTGAAATGAAGTGTTTAATTCCACACTATTGGCAAGTTTCAACAGTATTGGTACTCCAAGAAAATTTACATCCCGGAAACCACCCTGAAAAGCTTAATATCAGGTCGAGGCCTACTTCATTGGGAATCTGGACATACGAATGTGTTCTATAAACCAAATTATGTATTTTAGTATGGTTCATGAAATTCCAATGCTCTTGGAGTATCCTCTGATGTCTTGTTTCTTTTAGGACATAATGTAAGATCTTAATGTATGAACATACAGGCTTCCTACATTGTCGTAGCTGTGCAAGTGTGGTGACGCCTGTTATCTGGAGCTCTGCCAACTGCTAAAATGAACCTATTTCTAACAGGCCATGGGAAAATATTGCAAATGGTGATTTGAAAAGCGTTAAGCCTAGTTCATAAGACACCATTGGTTTGTGCTACTTGTTGCGTGGAATAAGAAGCACGCAAATGGTTTCATATATGATTGTAGACCCAGTGACACCAGTATACATTTCAGTTTTGTCGTTTTGTAGACTCCTGAGTCATGTCTCAAATGAAAGTTTTGGCAGCTGCACGTCACACGAGCTGTGATGGAGTTAAAGCTTGTGGTGTGGAATCGCTGCATAAGGAAAAAATAAGAAACATGTTTAGATTCGTGACTGGATGAAAAAAAGACGTGAGCTCAGTTGCTCAGCAAACTGGCTACAATAATTTATAATGGAAGATCCAAGAAGTTCCTTTAATTATCCTAGAATGTTACCAGAACTGTTCACATTTCTTCTAAGTAGAGTTAATTATGTGATAAAGAAAAAATACTGTAATACACGAAGCACTGTTGCCGCAACTGAAATTACGTATCACATTGCGTGCATTACAATCGAGAACACTTGGCATGCTAGAAGATGCATTCTTAGTTGGTGATAATTATTAACATTAACTAAGAATTGTTAACATTAACAGCAATGACATGTGGAATAATCGGGTCTACTGCCGGATGTTTGTGTCGCTCTGGCACAATATTTCGGCCACGTAACTCGCCTTCTTCAGGTGCTTCTTGAGACTGTCATATTGGAGGATCCTCCAATACGGCAGTCTCAGGTAGCACCTGAAGAAGGCAACGAGTTACGTGGCTGAAATATTGTGCCAGAGCGACACAAACATCCGGCAGTAGACCCGATTACTCCACATGTCAAGATCTCGCTGGGAAAGCCTGAAGAGTTACATTAACAGCAATAGTTATTCGAAGCAGGCCGCATTAAAATGAGAATGGTTTGCAAACTACGTCTTGGAAATAGAACTGTACAGTGGCAATATTTCAAAATTCAAATGTATGTGAATGGGGAGCACTGCTGTGACATTTTAAATAGATGAGTACTGAATAAAGAATGCAGCTTCTTGATTTGTGTACCCTTACCTCCTGTCAACAATACTCCTTAAAAAAGAAACGGCCAACTTGAACGATGGGATTTTAGTCTTGTAGACGAGCATTTCCACAGCCAGAATTGTACTTGTTTGTGTTTTACTTAGTTCAGTTGTATATGTGCTCCTAATTCAATAAATTTTGCCCTGCAGCTCAGATATTGTCAAACCATTTGTGTTCTGAATGCACATGACGGTCTCAGGAGCAGCAATATGCTGCTTATTTTGCAATCGGCATCATTGAAGCCTGAAAACACCTATGCAAAGCATAGAGATCCAATAATTGTTCTCACACCTCATATTTCAGTTTGTCCACACACTATGAACACACGTAACCTCAGAACTCTTGTAACTAGTGTCACCAAAGTTGGAACCGCTGGAAGCATTTAATTTCACCAACAAGTTGGGCAAACACACAGTGGGCATTCGCAGTGGCCGGTAGGGCAGTTGCCTGCGATCTAATGTCGTCATGTAAACTAGGCTTTACTTTCAAAGCAAATTTCCTTTTGCGCAAGATGAACTATGTGCAGTATATCTTAAATTGTAACACTAGGAAAAAAAAAAACAGCAATATATGTAAAATCTTAGCTTCTCTTGCAGCTTATTAATGTGTAGATAGTGGAGAGCGGGCATGGTAATTACGATGATAAATAATCACTTGTACTTCCGTCAATTACTATGAGTACTTCTACTCTCAGAGCATATACACAATACGTGTAGTATAGAGCACGTGCTGCAGAGAACTGATCGTTAAGATTGTTCTCGCTGCAGTAGGGTAGTGACATCATTGGGGGGTGAGCCAGTGGTTCTACATCCCCACAAATCTTGTTGTTGTTGTTGTGGTCTTCAGTTCTGAGACTGGTTTGATGCAGCTCTCCATGCTACTCTATCCTGTGCAAGCTTTTTCATCTCCCAGTACCTACTGCAACCTATATCCTTCTGAATCTGCTTAGTGTATTCATCTCTTGGTCTCCCTCTACGATTTTTACCCTCCACGCTGCCCTCCAATACTAAATTGGTGATCCCTTGATGCCTCAGAACATGTCCTACCAACCGATCCCTTCTTCTGGTCAAGTTGTGCCACAAACTTCTCTTCTCCCCAATCCTATTCAATACTTCCTCATTAGTTATGTGATCTACCCATCTAATCTTCAGCATTCTTCTGTAGCACCACATTTCGAAAGCTTCTATTCTCTTCTTGTCCAAACTATTTATCGTCCATGTTTCACTTCCATACATGGCTAGAGACCAATATTATATGTGAAAGCGTTGCTTTTCTTGTAACAACACTATGTATATTAATTTAAACCATTAACTTTTCCTATTTGTGTGTTCGCGCTACTTAACAGTGGTTACAATTGGCAGACTACATCACATATCCTATACTCTGAATATCCGCTGTCATCGGCCGGCTAGATCACGTGACATGAGCTGTGACACTTACAAGAATGCATCGTAATCTCGATTTCAATGCTTCAGAAAGTAACATGCGGTATTTGGTGCAATTCGCAATTATACTTTCATAATACGAAAATATGCAGTGTACATGTTGCTGCACATCAAAGATCTTTCCAAAACGTGTTCCCGCCCCCACTTCAGAGTTTTGTTTTCTAAAGTACTGAGAAATTCTATGCCGGTGTATAAAACCATAGCCATTCAAAGGATCGATAGCTTTTACAGTTCTGAGGGAAAGTATACTGTCACTTAACATGGAGAAAGTGTAAGAGGGTAATCCCAAAAGTAAGGTCTCCTGTTTTTGTATAACTACAGAACTCTGTTTGTGTGGCAGTAGTTCACACTGTTATTCCCGTGGTCTAGGGGTAGCGTCTTTGATTCATAATCAAAACGTCTTCGGTCCCGGGTTCAATCCCCGCCACTGCCTAAATTTTGATAAATAATCAGCATTGGCGATCGAAGACTTCCGGCATAAGAAGTCAGCCTCATTCTGCCAACGGCCTTTTCAAAGAGGGCGGAGGAGCGGATAGAGGTTCAGGGCCCTCTCTTGTCCTAGGGGTGGGAAATTGCCCCTAAAGGCGGAAGAATCAGCAATGATCAACGACCTGAGGATGCAGAAGGCAATGGAAACCACTGCATTAAAGACACGTAACGTGTATCCACAGGACATGTGGCCTGTAATTGAAGAAGTGTCATGGCAAAAGATTCCGGAATAGTCCCCCATTCGGATCTCCGGGAGGGGACTGCCAAGGGGGAGGTTACCATGAGAAAAAGATTGAATAACCAACGAAAGGATAACGTTCTACGAGTCGGGGCGTGGAATGTTAGAAGCTTGAACGTGGTAGGGAAACTAGAAAATCTGAAAAGGGAAATGCAAAGGCTCAATCTAGATATAGTAGGGGTCAGTGAAGTGAAGTGGAAGGAAGACAAGGATTTCTGGTCAGATGAGTATCGGGTAATATCAATAGCAGCAGAAAATGGTATAACAGGTGTAGGATTCGTTATGAACAGGAAGGTAGGGCAGAGGGTGTGTTACTGTGAACAGTTCAATGACCGGGTTGTTCTAATCAGAATCGACAGCAGACCAACACCGACAACGATAGTTCAGGTATACATGCCGACGTCGCAAGCTGAAGATGAACAGATAGAGAAAGTGTATGAGGATATTGAAAGGGTAATGCAGTATGTAAAGAGGTACGAAAATCTAATAGTCATGGGCGACTGGAATGCAGTTGTAGGGGAAGGAGTAGAAGAAAAGGTTACAGGAGAATATGGGCTTGGGACAAGGAATGAAAGAGGAGAAAGACTAATTGAGTTCTTTAACAAGTTTCAGCTAGTAATAGCGAATACCCTGTTCAAGAATCACAAGCGAAGGAGGTATACTTGGAAAAGGCTGGGAGATACGGGAAGATTTCAATTAGATTACGTCATGGTCAGACAGAGATTCCGAAATCAGATACTGGATTGTAAGGCATACCCAGGAGCAGATACAGACTCAATCACAATATAGTAGTGATGACGAGTAGGCTGAAGTTCAAGACATTAAACAGGAAGAATCAATACGCAAAGAAGTGGGATACGGAAGTACTAAGAAATGACGATATACGTTTGAAGTTCTATAACGCTATAGATACAGCAATAAGGAATAGCGCAGTAGGCAGTACAGTTGAAGAGGAATGGACATCTTTAAAAAGGGCCATCACAGAAGTTGGGAAGGAAAACATAGGTGCAAAGAAGGTAGCTGCGAAGAAACCATGGGTAACAGAAGAAATACTTCAGTTGATTGATGAAAGGAGGAAGTACAAACATGTTCCGGGAAAATCAGGAATACAGAAATACAAGTCGCTGAGGAATGAAATAAATAGGAAGTGCAGGGAAGCTAAGACGAAATGGCTGCAGAAAAAATGTGAAGACATCGAAAAAGATATGATTGTCGGAAGGACAGACTCAGCATACAGGAAAGTCAAAATAATCTTTGGTGACATTAAAAGCAACGGTGGTAACATTAAGAGTGCAACGGGAATTCCACTGTTAAATGCAGAGGAGAGAGCAGATAGGTGGAAAGAATACATTGAAAGCCTCTATGAGGGTGAAAATTTGTCTGATGTGATAGAAGAAGAAACAGGAGTCGATTTAGAAGAGAGAGGGGATCCAGTATTAGAATCGGAATTTAAAAAAGCTTTGGAGGACTTACGGTCAAATAAGGCAGAAGGGATAGATAAAATTCCATCAGAATTTCTAAAATCATTGGAGGAAGTGGCAACAAAACGACTATTCACGTTGGTGTGTAGAATATGAGTCTGGCGACATACCATCTGACTTTCGGAAAACATCATCCACACAATTCGGAAGACGGCAAGAGCTGACAAGTGCGAGAATTATCACACAATCAGCTTAGCAGCTCATGCATCGAAGCTGCTTACAAGAATAATATACAGAAGAATGTAAAAGAAATTTGAGAATGCACTAGGTGACAATCAGTTTGGCTTTAGGAGAAGTAAAGGGACAAGAGAGGCAATTCTGACGTTACGGCTAATAATGGAAGCAAGGCTAAAGAAAAATCAAGACATGTTCATAGGATTTGTCGACCTGGAAAAAGCGTTCGACAATATAAAATGGTGCAAGCTGTTCGAGATTCTGAAAAAAGTAGGGGTAAGCTGTAGGGAGAGATGGGTCATATACAATATGTACAACAACCAAGAGGGAATAATAAGAGTGGACGATCAAGAACGAAGTGCTCGTATTAAGAAGGGTGTAAGACAAGGCTGTAGCCTTTCGCCCCTACTCTTCAATCTGTACATTGAGGAAGCAATGATGGAAATAAAAGAAAGGTTCAGGAGTGAAATTAAAAGACAAGGTGAAAGGATATCAATGATACGATTCGCTGATGACATTGCTATCCTGAGTGAAAGTGAAGAAGAATTAAATGATCTGCTGAATGGAATGAACAAGTACACAGTATGGTTTGAGAGTAAATCGGAGAAAGACGAAGGTAATGAGAAGTAGTAGAAATGACAACAGCGAGAAACTTATCATGATTGATGGTCACGAAGTCAATGAAATTAAGGAATTCTGCTACGTAGGCAGTAAAATAACCAATGACGGACGGAGCAAGGAGGACATCAAAAGCAGACTCGCTATGGCAAAAAAGGCATTTCTGGCCAAGAGAAGTCTACTAATATCAAATACCGGCCTTAATTTGAGGAAGAAATTTCTGAGGATGTACGTCTGGAGTACAGCATTGTATGGTAGTGAAACATGGACTGTGGGAAAACCGGAACAGAAGAGAATCGAAGCATTTGAGATGTGGTGCTATAGACGAATGTTGAAAGTTAGGTGGACTGATAAGGTAAGGAATGAGGAGGTTCTACGCAGAATCGGAGAGGAAAGGAATATGTGGAAAACACTGATAAGGAGAAGGGACAGGATGATAGGACATCTGCTAAGACATGAGGGAATGACTTCCATGGTACTAGAGGGAGCTGTAGAGGGCAAGAACTGTAGAGGAAGACAGAGATTGGAATACGTCAAGCAAATAATTGAGGATGTAGGTTGCAAGTGCTACTCTGAGATGAAGAGGTTAGCACAGGAAAGGAATTCATGGCGGGCCGCATCAAACCATTCAGTAGACTGATGACCAAAAAAAAATTGGAGAGTGCTTCACACACTGTGTGTAAACATGATCATACCACGCCAAGGCACTCAATCTTGGCTTGGCAGCCGTTGAGAATGAAGCCCCTGTTGGATGTTACCTCCAAGTGCGAATTGCTGCAGTTATTCGGTTTTTGAACGCAAAGGGCACTGCTCTGATTGAAATCCATCGCCAATTGGCGGAAGTGTATGGTGAGTCATGCATGGATGTCAAAAATGTTCGTAAGTGGTGTAGTGTTTGCAGCTGGTCGGACCAAAATTCACGACGAACAAAGGAGCGGGAGACTGTCAATTTCTGAGGAGACAGTGTTGAAGGTTGAGCAAAGCATGCGTGAAAATTGGCGTATCATTCTGGATAATCTCTGCACGTTGGTTCCTGAGGTTTCCCAAATCACTGCTCACAGAATTTTAACAGAAACATTGAACTACCGGAAGGTGTGCGCAAGATGGGTACCAAGCATGCTGACTGAGGACCACATGCGACAACGAGTTGATGCTTCCCTGCGCATTTCTTCACCGCCTTGCAGCCGAACAGGACAACTTTCTTGACTCAATTGTCATGGGTGACAAAACCTGGCTATACCACTTTACACCTGGTACCAAACAGCAATCACGCCAATGGCGGCACCCTTCTTCGCCAAAGCCGTGGAAATTCAAACAAACACAGTCTGCTGGTAAAGTCATGACAACCATTCTTTGGGATCAGAAAGGGGTACTGTTGGTTGACTTTATGCCCACTGGGACCACAGTTAATGCTGACAAGTACTGTGAGACTTTGAAGAAACTCAGATGGGCAATTCAGAACCGGAGAAGAGGAATGTTGAGCAAGGGCGTACACATTCTCCATGACAACACTTGCCCACACATCGCTCAGCAAACCAGTGCTCTCCTGCAACAGTTTCAGTGGAACATAATCACCCACCCACCCACCTGCCCACCCACCCTATACTCCTGACTTCACCTGTTCCCTAGGTTAAAAGAACATTTGGCCGGAAAGCGATTCAGCTCTGACGACGAGGTGAAAGAAGAGGTTCATAACTTTCTGAACAGCAAGGCGGCAAGCTGGTATGACTTGGGCATACAAAAACTACGACAGTGTCTACAAAAATACATCAACAGAAATGTTCCAACTGAAACTAATGTAAACCATTGTAGAAATAAACAGGTCTATGTACTTATAAAAAAAAAAAATAGGATACCTTACTTTCGGGATTACCCTCGTATTTTCACCTGGGAGAAAATGTATTTTTAACCGGGAAAAATCCGGGAATTTTTTTCCTTGTCCACGTATACACCCAGTTTCTGCTGTCCCTTATGTCCCCCCCCCCCCCCCCTCTTGTATATATATATATATATATATATATATATATATATATATATATATATATTTTTTTTTTAAGTCCCACTTAGTGGTTTGACCTCCTCTTCTAAATTTTGTCTCTTTACTGTAAGCCAGCTGGACTAGAACATCTCACTTATTGCCTCATCCATCCATCTTTTCTTTGATGCCATTGTCCTTTAACCCCTGTATAGCCAGCTTGGCAGCCAGTCTGTGTGGTGGTGAGATGTGCTCTTTCGGTTGAGCGCATCTGACAACATGGGGATTACACTTCAGACACCTGATCAGCTATCTCCCCATGTATGCCTAGGAATGGTTACTTGTAATTCCAGAGCATCAGAACTGCCGTCTCAGGTGGCTCTTGCTGTGGATGGGTGGTGCTCATGGGAAGAGCCCCTGGCCCCAGATTGGAGTGGGTAGTAGCATAGCGGACACTTCATATCTGAAACATACTAAGCTCCAAATGGCTTTTCTTCTACGGCCGTCTCTTTAATTGGGAATGGATTGTTTAATGTTGCTCCTCGTGACTGTGCAGCCTTCCCTTCCGTGACTAACCTCTGGGAAGAGGGCCAGGCTTGGCAGCTTGGGATGAAACCCTTTTCTCCACTACCTGGTCTACACCAAGACTGATGGAGACACTTTATTTTTATTTTTTCGTGGAAACTATTGAAGACAGGTTTTGTGAAGTGGACTCTCCATAAGATGCAGTAGGATTCATTGTTAACCAAAATTACTTCTGCAGCGCTTTATGCCTGTGACCATCTTGATGATATATCAGTGTCTGTTAATCCTCACCAGTGTTTGAACATGGCTCGAGGTGTCATTTTTCTTAGGGACCTCATCCTTCAGATTGATGAGGAACTCTGTGCCAGTCTGGAATGGTGGGGCATTCATTTTTCTTGGCATGTTCAGAAAGGCCATAATGACAATTGGCTCATGCCATTATTCTGGCATTTGAGAGGGACACCATCCTGGAGAAGATCAAGGCTATGGTTTATAGGCATAATGTGAATCTGTACATCCTGCCGCCCATGAGGTATTTGTGTTTATGTTTCGGGTACATGTCTTCCCGCTTTATAGTGGACCCTCTATGCGATGAATGTGGATGCTTATTCTGAGGAGAGTTCTTATGATCTGCATGCCACCCCTGTGCATTAATTGTTATGACATTCATTCTCTACAGTCAGCAGATTGCTCAATTTATATAAGAAGGAAAAG
Organism: Schistocerca serialis cubense; assembly: GCF_023864345.2. Lineage (NCBI taxonomy): Eukaryota > Metazoa > Arthropoda > Insecta > Orthoptera > Acrididae > Schistocerca > Schistocerca serialis. Next base: position 607,713,218 of record NC_064644.1, on the reverse strand, counting down.
GAGATACAGGGGTATAAGTTCCTTGATTGTTTATCCTACGTTGAAGCTCCTCAGAAATTTGACCATCTTCTTACTGTGTCTGTGACATCTAACTTTGACTGTGTTATGACCTTTTCCTTTCCCCTTCCTCCTCCCTCCCCAGTCTTCCACTTCTCCTCTCTCTCCTCTCTCTCCCCTCCCTCTCCCCCCCCCCCCCCCCCCCCTGTGGTTCTCACAACCTCCCCTCCAGATACCACTCCCTCTACCTAGCTGGAGAAGTTTCCCCATTCTTTGGGATCTGCCGGTGATGGGGTCCCACTCCTAGTTCCCTGTCTTGGCATCTTCCAGACCAGATACCTGCTGCCACTCGTCAGCTGCCAGACGCACTGTCCTTGCACCCTGGAGTCGCTCACTTTCTCAGTTCCAGAGATCGCTGAAGCTAGCTCTCTCTCTCTCTCTCTCTCTCTCTCTCTCTCTCTCTCTCTCTCTCTCTGGCCCTTACCCTCCTTGACGTATGAAAGAGAAGTAGGAGAAACATAAATCCCAGGACAAGTCCTCTCTGGTGCCTCCAGACATGCTGGCTGCCCCAACGTGAGTCTGACCTCTTGTTTATGGATGTTGCCCCCGACATATAGTGACAGCGCGATGGGCTTCAGCTCAATTGCCCCCGATCATTTGGATCCCCGTTCCATGCTTATTCAGTGGAATTGTAACAGATACTACAATCACCTCTCATGTATTTTTACTCCACAGCTTGCGTTGTCCTAGGAATCTCACTTTACTGATGCTCACTCACAATCCTTCATGGATTCTGTGTATTCTGTCGGAACCAGATTGGCCCTTTGAGGGCTTCTGGTGGCATTTGCATGTGCGTACGGACATTGTTAGGACATGTATCATCCTTCACAACACATTGGGAGTGATTGCCATCGAAGTCCACTTAGATTCTGCGGCCATGGTTTGCAATCTCACCTATTGCAATCTCACCTATTGCAATCTCACCTATTGCTGCTGCCCTCCTTCAGCAACTCTTGTCCACCTTTCCCCTCCATGGGGATTTTAATGTCGATAACCCCACATGGAGCAATGCTTTTTCATTTAGTTGGGGTCTGCTCATAAACCGGTCTCTTGCGGGCTATGACCTGTCGTCGTCTTAATGCTGGTGCTGCTTATAGCACTTTCTCTGCCAATGATCTTTTGCTCACTCCTCCTCCCTATCTACGTTAATTTTACTGGTTGCTGCGTAGTGACCTCTGTGATAGCGACCACTTCTCGATGATGCTCTCGTTCCCTCCCCACCTCCAGTTGACTATGTTACCCCACTAGGCTTTCCATTTCACTGATTCTCCTCCATATACCTCCCATGTTGTGTTTACATCCTCGTTGTGAGGTAGTATTAATGAAGGCGTCCATAACATGTCTGATACAATTATTTGCGTTGTCGGCATTGCTGTACCTCGCTCAATGGACCATTTTCCCCCTCTGGCTGGTCTACTATTGGAGCACAGTCATCATCATCCATGATCACTGTTGAGCCTTGCAGTGCCTTTAGGCTCCCGTCCTCTTCCAGTCTTATTACCTTACCCTTTTGTGCCAAGCCTGTTACTTAATGAAACAGAGTGTGCAGGTGTGTTGGGAATGCCGTCTCTCTTCCATAGGTCCTTTTGTTCCTTCATTATGGGTGTGGGCTACGCTCCAAGGCTGCCAATGGCTATCTTCCATCCTGGGCCTTGTCGCCCTGGATGGCCTTTGTACACATCCATCTGCTATCTTGGTACACCTTGTGAACCATGTTGCATTGGCGTCAGCCTATCATCTGGCCAATGCCTGCATATCTCCTCCTGAAGCTGCGGATTGAAACTTCCTGCTTAGGTTTACCCCTTGTCAGATGGAATATTACAATGGACCTTTTACTGAATGGAACTTCTTCTGGCTCTCTCTTCTTCTCACAATTCAGCCCCCGGCCTTGATTCCATCCATAACCAGTTACTACAACACCTCATTCCTCCACAACCGTATTTTTATTCACCAATTCTTGTCCCATCAGTTGTTCAGAGTTTGGGTTGGCAACATTCTCAGCTCTCTGCAGACCCAGGAGTGTGGTGTTCTACAGGATTCCATATTAAGTTTCCTCTTTTTCTCATCACTATAATGGATTTGTAGGCTCCATTGGATTGTTGGTTACCCTTACTGTGTATGTGGACAATTTCTGTACCCAGGCTAGTTTCCAGTCGGTAGACTCTGCAGAGCAGCAGCTCCAGGGTGCCATCCAGCACACTTTTGCATGCACACTCTCACATGGTTTTCAATTCTCTCCCCTTAAATCACAGGTGGTACATTTGTTTCCGTACTATGGTCCATCTCGACCAGGAGATCTACCTCAATGCCCAGTGCCTGACTGTAGTCTCCCAGTTCTCTTTTTTGGGTCTTCTTTTTGACAACATGCTTACTCATTTACCCCATGTCCCTCTTCTCAAGGATGGCTGTTTCTGTAAATTCAATATCCTTCGCTTCCTCACCCATGTCTTGGGCTGCAGATTGTTCAGCTCTTCTCTGCCTTTATTGGGCCTTAGTTCTATCCTGTGTGGACTGTGATTGTCAAGTTTATGGCTCAGCTCCCCCTTCCTCATTGCTCCTTTTGGACCCAGTCCACCATTGTGGTATCCATGTAGACACCAGTGACTTTAGCACTAGCCTGTCAATAGACTTGTGGTTGGTGCTCGGATACCCCTCCCCCCATTCAGTTAGGTGGTCCCAGCTCCTGGTTTCCTCTGCCATTGCTATCTGCTCTTTCCCTGTTTATCACTTGTATTCTGTTTTTTGTAATGTCTTCTGTTGGCATGGAAAACTATTTCTTGCCTGCCATATGTGGATTGTTTACTGGGGAACTAATGGCCATTTATCAGGCGCCCTGCTTAATTAAACGATCCTCCATGATCTGAGTTTTGTTAAGGATCGACTCAATGGATGGCCTTCAGACTATTGACTGATGTTTTTCGAACCACCCTTTGTCTCTGTCATCCACGATCTTCTTGCTGATCTTGGCTATGCTGCTTGTTTAGTTGATTTCCTTTGGGTTCCTGGTCATGTGGTTATCTTGGGTAATGACCTTGCTGATCGTCTGGCTGTGAGGCCAGCCGCCTACCCTTCTATTCTTTGTCACCCTCCAGTGGCAGATTTATGGTGTCACTGAAATTCCTTTCCACTCAGTCGTGGGGTGATTCTTGCTGTGCCCCGCCCCCCCTCCCTCCCCATCTAATAAACTATGTGCGATTAAGGGGGCTCCTGCCACATGGTGTTCTTCCTTCCACCTCTCCTGGTTGGAATCTACCATCCTCTGCAGTCTTTGTATTGGGCATCCCAGGTTGATCCACAATTTGTTCTCCATAATGAACAACCCCCCCCCCCTCTCCCTTGTAGTTGCAGGGACCCCCTCATGGTGATCCATATTTTGCTGAACTGCCCTGGCCTTATGGCCCTTTGCACTAAATATGCCCCCTGTTTTCCTTGGCGTGGGTGTTAGCGGATGACCTTCACATGGTAATGTCTGTCCTTGGTTTTTTTCATGGAAGTGGTTTGTCATCCCAGATTTAAATACTTGAATTTCCTTCTGGAATTAGTCCCTCAGTTAGCATTGGCATTGGTAGCCACCAACCTGGCCTCCAATCCAGCCAGATTCCCCCCCCCCCCCACTTCCTTACTTCTAAGATAAAATTGTTTTGGTGGGAGATGATTGAGGGCTTTAGCTTTTGATCATTAATAGTAGTTGCAATGTTAAAGATTTGGATTTCCCTATCACCATCTTGTTTAAATTTGTTATAGACACAGATGTTAACTTTGTGCGAGCTTGATGCAGTTTAGTATCTGTAGTCCGTCAGTATTCAGTTTTAAATTGTATAGACTCGACTCAAAATATAGCCCCTATTAAACTTCATTTCTTGTGATTTTAACTTGAAGGCGTTATTTTATCACAGTTCTTTCATAGGCATGACAATTTTCAGCATTAATGTCATGTCTGTTGTAATCTGTAGTACCCAGCAGTCTCATTAGTGTTGCTTGTTTAAGCATTGCTTTACTCGCAATTATGTTATTTCGGAACTATCACTTAATGCTTTTTCACAGTAAATTCACCTTTCTTCAGTCCAAAATTGAAATAAAGTCAGTCTAGTCTTGGAAAAGTACCCTTTGTAACAGTTTCACACACATACTGTGAAATAAAATCACCTCAAACTCAGTAGTGTAACTTCAGTAATTCAGAGATGTTGTTATTCAGCATCAGTTCCTGTGATATATGTTTGAAATGGGATTTCAGCATAGACAACTATTTTTGAGCTGAAAAAATTTACACCTAAACCAATGATTCTTGGAAAAGTTCTTGAGGTAGGATTGAAATGTTGCAGATACTTTTTTTCAGTTTCTGAATCATATTGCATAACTTTTACACACACTGGTAACACCACCATGTCTATTAATTATGTGCGTCAATTGCATGCAGCTGATTGTGATCAAAGCTAAACAGAACACGTAATTTAATTTTACAATTCAAAGTACAATTATTTTTTCTTTTCTTTTCTGTTGTCATCATTATTAATGCCGGTTCAGGCAAGTTGCTTCTGGACGTCGTCTTTGGAAACCAACCGTCGATAAGATACCAATGTAGCCCAACAACAATGACTGCATCTTGACAGAAAGCCTGTTCCTTCCTCTGTGACAATTTCCCACACTCATAACATGAGACCAAATAACACACATTTTTACAGCATATAATATTCATATAAAATATAATAAATCTTTCCTTTCATTAATGTTACAAAACTTGCAGCTACTTACTATCCATTATTGTGTGATGGACCATCACAAATGGAGTAGCATACAGACCACTCTATCATCACATTACAAAGATTCAAGAATCGGCTTGGAATGATGGCTCTAAAAATATACAACAACCCCCTACATATCACTCCCACAGGGATCATGAGGACAAGATCAAATCAATTTCAGCACACTCACCGACACTGAAACAGTCATTCTTCCCACGCTTCAACATTAATGGAATGGGGAAAAGCCCTAGTAACTGCCACAATGGGACGTGCCCTCTGCCATACACTTCACAGTGGTTTGCAGAGTGTGGATGTAGATTTAGATGTGGAAGATGACTACAAATGGTTCACTGTTTACAGTTAATGTCTCAAGCCGACAGTCACATTACACGATTTCAGAAAGCAATAATCACCCCCCTAGCACTGGAAGTAGACATTAATGATCATGCACTAATTGAAACTCGCTGTGTGAAATTGCTTCTGGTCTGGTTTGAGAACAAGTCAAAACAGGGTCAATGTGTAGATAAAATAAGAAAAAAGCTCAGTTCAGCATGTTTTGCTCACGGAAGCATCTCTCATTGCATTTATCTAAAGACAAGATTGTTGGATGATTCTGCATATTTTCACATCCAATATAAATGAACTGTTTATCTAGCAGAAGTGAATGTAAGAATACTGTGTAGAGTAGACAGCCTAAGTGTTGCAGAAATCTTTTTCAGGCTCTTGGAATTCTTACACCCGCTTCCCAATACATTTACTCTATGCTGGCTTCTGTTGCTGATAGTCAGTCAGTTTTACCTTGACTGTGATTTACATATCATAATACAAAAGACATAAATAATTTTCATGTAGACTTTGCCTCCTTGTCTGTGGTTCAGAATGGAGTTATGTACTACGTTGGTAAAATAATCAGTGCTTTCCTGCCTAACATAAAGTAGGAAATTTGGGATCCTTTTAAAGTCAAAAGAAAATTAAAAACGTATTATGGTCGTTTCACAAGTTCTGTACATGAACTTACCACAGTCTCTGGCTGCTGAAGCCAGATTGCGAGCAGCATCACATGTTGGGAGAAGCAACCTGGTATTGGGGGGTGAGGAGGAGACTGGGACGGTAGGGGTAGGGATAGCAGAGTAGGGGTGCAGGATGGTAAGGTGCTGCGTGTGGGAGTGTACAGGGACAAGGTGGAGAGGGGTAGGGCAGCTAAGTGCAGTTGGGAGGTTAAATGGAGGACAGTGGAAATGGAGAGAAGTAAAAATACTGTGGGTGCGTTGGTGGAAAAGAGGGTTGCGTAGTCCTGGAATGGGAACAGGGAAGGGGCTAGATGGGTAAGAACAATGACTAATGAAGATTGAGACCAGGAGGGATACGGGAATGTAGGGTATATTGCAGGGAGAGTTCCCGCCTGTGCAATTCAGTAATGTTGGTATTGATGGGAAGGATCCAGATGGCACAGGCTGTGAAGCAGTCACTGATATGAAGAACGTTGTGTTGGGCGATATACTTAGCAACTGGGTGATCCAGCTGGTTCTTGGCCACAGTCTGTGGTGGCCATTCATGCGGACAAACAGCTTGTTAGTTGTCATGCCCGCATAGAATGCAGCATAGTGGTTGCAGCTTGGCTTATAGATGACATGGCTGGTTTCACAGGTAGTCCTGCCTTTGATGGCATAGTGACTGGACTGGTGTAGATGGTGGTAGGAGGATGTATCGGACAGGACTTGCATCTATCTCTATTGCGAGGATATGAGGCAAGTGGTTGAGAGTAGGGGTTATGGAGGGATGGGTGAGGATATTTTGTAGGTTTGGTTGGTGGCAGAATACCACTGTGGGAGGGGTAGGAAGGATAGTGGTAGGACATTCCTCATTTCAGGGCACGATGAGAGATAGTTGAAACCCTGACGGAGAATGTGATTCATATCCGTGTAATAGACCTAGCTGCAAGACCTGTCTCATACATCCTCCCACCACCACCTACTCCTGTCCAGTCTCAAGTATCATTTATCCCATCAAAGGCTACTTGTAAAACCAGTCGTGTGATCAATAAGTTAAGCTGCAACCTCTGTGCTGCATTGTATGTGGATATGACAACCAACAAGCTGTCTGTCCACATGAATGGCCATTGACAAACTGTGACCAAGAAACAGCTAGACCATCCAGTTGCTGAGCACGCCACCCAACACAATGTTCTTCATTTCAGTGACTGCTTAAAAACCTGTGCCATCTGGATACTTCCCACCAACACCAGCTTTTCTGAAGAATTGTGCATGTGGTAAATATCCTTGCAATATCCCGTATGTTCCTGTAATCCTCCTGGTCTTGACCTTCATTAGCCATTGTCCTTACCCATCTAGCCCCTTCCCTGTTCCCATTCCAGCACTACACAGCCCTCTTTTCCACCAATGCGTCCAGTCTTTCTACTTCTCTCTTTTTCGGTTGTCCTCCGTCTAATCTCCTCTCTGCATCTATCTGCCCTACTCTCCCTCCACTTTGTCCTTGTATGCTCCCACAAGTAACACTTCACTGTCCCCCACTCCTAACCTGCTATCCCTCCCCCTTCCCATCCCGCCCTCTGCATTACCTCACCACCTTTTTGCTTCTCCCATCATGTGCTGTTGCTCACAGTCTGGCCCCAGCAACCAGACTGTGGTCATGTGTGTGTGAATTGCATTTGCATCAGTTTGTGTTTTGTCTATTTCTGATTGAAGCCTTGTTGACCGAATGCTTACTTTTTGATAGTCTTTTTGTTGTGCGTATCTGTGATTCTGCATCTCTGTATGTGGTGAGTAACAACTATCCTTTTAATGATACTGTCATATTCCATTCTGTACACCGTAAGATATTGAAAAAAATAATTTGTTGTACAAAATACCTGTACAGGCCCTCATTGTAATCTCCATTGTTGCTTACGACAGCTTTCCATTGTTTTAGCAACTTCTGTATTCTGGAGAGTGTATCTTTATTGGTGAGCTGTCCGATTATAAAGGTCACCTCACTGGAAGCTTCATCAGTTATATCAAAACTTTTTCATAGTGATGACAGATATTTCAGTTCTGGCTTAAAATCTCACATACAGGTTTAATCAAGTGCAACAATCCTTTTCAGAAACTGTTTGATAACAGTGAAGCAGTTCTTCTTTTACAACTTGCTTTCTGCTCATCGCTCAGGTCATGCAGAATCCATCTGGCAGCAATGTTTTTCATCTTGAACTTTTTAGTTATGATTCTGTAAACTGAAGTGACAGACATTCTGGCCTCTTGCACAGTTTCCTCGTGTTTTTCGTCAACTACCTCTCAAAATGTCATTAACAAAAACATGAGAGGTGTAGTCGGTTGCAGTTCCATTTCTTAGGTTGTCCTCAGTGTTTACCCAACCTTCATGGAAACAGGCAGACGATTACAATACTGAGCTACAATCCACTGCACTTTTAGCACACACCTCTCTCAAAATGCTAGTTTCAGTCTATTTCTTTGCACATAGGGATTTGATCTTGATGTTGGAACACTGGACACTACGTTTGATCTGACTTGATTTAGTTTCTGCTTCCATTTTAAAACAAAGTTACTCAAGACATACCTGCACGAACCAGCAAACATATGTACGACCATAACGCCTGAAGTCTCACTCACAACTGACTTGAATTTCACCTTTATCACACCACTGTAATTGTCCCGGTGTGCACAGTGTGCAGAACTTTTCAAATGATCCCTGTACTTTATTAGCCACTCCGTCGTCGTCTTCAGTCCTGAGACTGGTTTGATGCAGCTCTCCATGCTACTCTATCCTGTGCAAGGTGCTTCATCTCCCAGTACGTACTGCAGCCAACATCCTTCTGAATCCGCTTAGTATATTCATCTCTAGGTCTCCCTCTGCAATTTTTACCCTCCACGCTGCCCTCCAACACTAAATTGGTGATCCCTTGATGCCTCAGAACATTTCCTACCAACCGGTCCGTTCTTCTTGTAAAGTTGTGCCACAAACTACTCCTCTCCCCAATTGTATTCAATACCTCCTCATTAGTTATGTGATCTACCCATCTAATCTTCAGCATTCTTCTGTAGCACCACATTTCGAAAGCTTCTATTCTCTTCTTGTCCAAACTATTTAACATCCATGTTTCACTTCCATACATGGCTACACTCCATACAAATACTTTCACAAACGACTTCCTGTCACTTAAATCTATATTTGATGTTAACAAATTTCTCTTCTTCAGAAACGCTTACCTTGCAATTCCAGTCTACATTTTATATCCTCTCTACTTTGACCATCATCAGTTATTTTCCCCCCTGCGGGTTCAGGGGTTAGAATAGGCCCGCGGTATTCCTGTCTGTCGTAAGAGGCAACTAAAAGGAATCTCAAATGTTTCGGCCTTATGTGATAGTCCCCCCTCGGGTTTGACCTCCATCTTTCTAAATTGTTCCGAAGAGCGAGCCAATTGGGGAAGGGCGCCTTACATGGTGCACTGTACCTGTCGTGCATTGAGACCTTTAGCCGGCTTTCTCGTCGTTGCAATGGTGTCCAGCTCGTTTTCCATCTCTTGGGTGAGGATACGTCCATGGGTGCGATATCCACGCTGCACTGTGCAGTGTTGCTTTTCGCTGCGACGACGACCTCATACATTTTTGCACCTAAGATCCAGCACGGTAGCCAATCTGTTGTGGTGGGGCCGCCATGTACCCTGTTGGTTGTAGCCCCCTGACAACACAGGGATCGCTCTACTGATGATGCCTGCGCCGTTTACTCCCCATGTATGCCAAGGAGTAGATGCCCATCTCCCTGGAGCATCAGGACTCCCGGCAATGGCCATCCTGCCAGGTGGCCTTTGCTGTGGCTGGGTGGCGCCCATGGGGAGGGCCCTTGGTCGGAGTAGGTGGCATCAGGGTGAATGACACGCAATGAAGCGTGGCACATCATCTCTTGCTGGTGGCCAGCCACCAGCAGTCTCTAAGCGTTCGAGGGCTCATTTTAAAGGTAACGTTTATGACCCCAAATCGTTCCCATCCCTGGCCACACCATGGGAGGAACGAAAGGCAATGAATGACAGTGACACATATTTGCCCCGGTATCTCGTCTGTACCAGAGCTGATGGGGAATCCTTTGTCTCCGTAAAGCCTCAATTCTTTGTAGAGCATTTAGAGGACAAGTTTGGGGAGGTGGAGGGCTTGTCCAAAATGCGCTCTGGGTCAGTTTTGATAAAAACGGCATTGTCCGCCCAGTCACGCAGTTTACTTGCTTGTGACAAGTTGGGGGATGTTAACGTTACCATCACGCCACATAAGAGTTTAAATATGGTCCAGGATGTTATTTTTCATAGGGACCTACTTTTGCACTCTGATGACGAGCTGCGCGCCAACTTAGAGCGTAGAGGTGTTCATTTTGTCCGGCGCATTCATTGGGGGTCCGAGGGACAATCAGGTTGCTACCGGTGCCTTCATCTTGGCCTTTGAGGGTGAAACATTACCGGAGAAGGTCAAGGTGATGGTCTACCGTTGTGACGTCAAGCCCTATATCCCTCCCCCGATGTGGTGCTTTAAGTGCTGGAAGTTCAGCCATATGTCTTCCCGCTGCACTTCTAGCCTCACATGTCGAGATTGCGGACGCCCATCTCATCCCGATACTCCATGTGCTCCGCCTCCCATCTGTGTCAACTGTGGAGAGCCTCATTCACCTTGCTCGCCAGACTGCAGGATCTTACAGAAAGAACGCAAAATCATGGAATATAAGATCCTGGACCGACTGACTTACACTGAGGCTAAGCGGAAATTTAAACGGCTACATCCCGTGCGCATGATGGCATCTTATGCCTCAACTGTCACTCCTGCTCCAGCTCCTTTAGCTGCACCACAAACAGTCAGCTCTCAGAGTCAGAGGACCTCACCTGCCCCCTTGACGATGGGGGCCCCTTCTGTCGCTGTTGCTCCCACACCATCTACCTCGGGAGCAGCACCCACTAAACCACCAGGGACACCAGTCCCCACTTCTAAGCCGGAGAAGCGTAAGTCTTATTTGGCTTCTCTCGCTCGGAAGGGATCCCTTGGGTCACTCCCTTCCCAGGTTCCTACCAGCGGCACAGCAGACACCAAGCGGTGGCTGAAGAAGCCACAGGTCGCTGGTCGTCGAGCTTCGCGATCATCTTCGGTCCCGGAGACTGACTCCAATAAGCCCTCTCAACAACGACAACCGAAGGAACAGCGAGAGAAAACGACATTGAAGACCCGTAAGACCAAGGCACCTGTGGTGGCACCTATTCCACCGCTACCTACAAGCTCTGCGTCTGAGGATGCGGTGGAGGTTCTTGCGTCCGCTGAGGACCTCGATCTCGCTGGTCCCTCAGACGCAATGGATAGCACTTGCACAGGTGCTCCATCGGAGGCATCAGGTGATCCAGAGGCGTAATCTGCCTTCCCAGTCCCGTCACGCCTTTCTCAGCCATGGACAAATCCATCCTCCAGTGGAACTGCAGCGGTTTCTTCCACCATCTAGCTGAGCTCTGACAACTTACCAGCTTTCACCGTTTCTTCTGCATTGCTCTTCAGGAAACTTGGTTTCCAGCAACGTGAACCCCTGCCCTCCGTGGCTATCGGGGTTATTATAAGAACCGGGCAGCTTATGAAAGGGTGTCTGCTGGCGTCTGCATATATGTCCTTAACTCTCTTCACAGCGAGTCTATCCCTCTACAAACAGCTTTAGAGGCTGTCGCTGTTCGGGTGTGGACGCTACAGGCTGTTACCGTCTGCAGTCTTTACCTTCCACCGGATGGTGATGTCACCCAGCATGTCCTGGCTGCGCTGATAGCCCAATTGCTGCCACCTTTCTTATTACCGGGCGACTTCAACACCCACAACCCTCTGTGGGGTGGGTCAGTGGCGACAGGTCGAGGCGCCACCATTGAGCATTTATTGGCACAGCTCGATCTTTCGCTGTTAAATGATGGTTCCTTCACACACTTCAGTGTGGCACATGGCACGTACTCCGCCATTGACCTTTCGATCTGCAGCCCTAGCCTCTTACCATTTGTCCAATGGAGAGTGCATGACGACCTGTGTGGTAGTGACCACTTTCCGATCTTTCTGTCACTGCCACAGCGTCGGTCTTCTGGGCGCCCTTGCAGGTGGGCAGTGAATAAGGCTGACTGGGACTTGTTTTCCTCCATTGCCGCTATTGAGCCTCTCTCTAATGATGGCATTGATGCGGTGGTTCAATCGGTCACCACGGGCATCGTTACTGCCGCCGAATCTTCCATTCCCAGTTCTTCTGGGTCCCCTCGGCGGCGGACTGTGCCTTGGTGGTCACCTGAGATCACTGAAGTGATTAAAGATTGCCGGCGGGCGCTCCAGCGTCACAAGCGACATCCCTGCATTGAACACCTCATTACCTTCAAACGTCTGCGTGCGCAGGCCCGCCGCCTTATCCGCCAAAGCAAGCAGGAGTGCTGGGAGCGGTATGTGTCCACCATTGGCCGCCATGTCTCTCCATCGCAGGTCTGGGCCAAGATCCGACGCCTCTATGGCTATCGGACCCCTGTCAGCGTCCCTGTGCTCTCACTGAATGGAGCAGTTTGTACAGACTCCGACAAAATTGCCAACAGCTTGGCAGAGCATTTTGCTCTGAGTTCTGCTTCTTCAAATTACCCCCTGGCCTTCCGCTCCATTAAAGACGGATGGAACGTCGGAGCCTTTCTTTTCGCACCCACCATTCTGAATCCTACAATGCTCCATTCAGTGAGTGGGAATTTCACAGTGCCCTTGCCACTTGCCCTGATACTGCTCCTCGGCCAAATCGCATCCACTGTCAGATGCTGAAACACCTTTCAGTGGACTGCAAGCGACACCTCCTTGAGCTTTACAACCGTCTCTGGGTCGAGGGTGAGTTTCCATCGCAATGGCTGGAAAGCATTGTCATCCCCGTTTTGAAACCGGGCAAGAGCCCTTTGGAGGTGGACAGCTACCGCCCCATTAGCCTCACCAACGTTCTTTGCAAGCTCCTCAAACGGATGGTGAGCTGGCGCTTGAATTGGGTACTGGAGACTCGGGGCCTTCTGGCTCCGTCTCAGGGTGGGTTCCATAAAGGCCGCTCCGCCACCAACAATCTGGTGAGTCTGGAGTCGGCCATCCGTACTGCCTTTGCCCGCCGTCAGCACCTGGTCGCTGTCTTTTTCGACATGCGGAAGGCGTACGATACGATATGGCGTCATCACATACTTTCTACGCTTCATGGATGGGGTCTTCGGGGCCCTCTGCCGATTTTTATCTGAAATTTTCTGTCGTATCGTACCTTCCGCGTGCAAGTCGCGGGCTCCCATAGTTCCTCCCGAGTCCAGGAGAACGGGGTACCACAGGGATCTGTCCTCAGTGTCTGCCTGTTTTTAATTGCAATAAACGGGCTCGCTGCGGCGGTGGGAAATTCTGTCTCCGCTTCCCTGTATGCTGACGACTTCTGCCTTTACTACCGCTCTACCGGCATTGCAGCTGTTGAACGTCAGCTACAGGGCGCTATCCGCAAGGCGCAGTCTTGGGCTGTAGCGCATGGTTTTCAGTTTTCGGTTGCCAAGACCCGCGTTATGCATTTCTGCCAGCGCCGGCTCGACTTGGCACAGTGCCCGAAGGACTCAGCCCCTCCAGAGGCCTTCCGCCGCCGCTTTTATTCCATCCTGGCCAGGTATCAGGGCTCTGACATTGTTTACACTGACGGTTCGATGGTTGCTGGTCATGTCGGTTATGCGCTAACTCTAGGGGACCATTCCGAACAACGTTCCTTGCCAGCTGGCTGCAGCGTTTACACTACTGAGCTGGTCGCCATCTTTCGAGCCCTAGAGTATATCCGCTCCTGCTCAGGTGAGTCCTTCGTGATCTGTAGCGATTCCCTGAGCGGTTTACGAGCTCTCGACCAGTATTTCCCTCGTTCTCATCTGGTGATGCCTATCCAGGAGTCCCTGCATACTCTTGCCCGTTGCGGCCGCTCTGTGGTCGTTGTGTGGACCCCCGGTCATGTCAGTATCCTGGGCAATGAACATGTTGACAGTCTGGCAAAAGAGGCCAACAGGCAACCATCTCTGGATGTTGGCCTCCCAGAGACTGGTTTGCGAGCGGTCCTCCGCCGAAAAGTTTTTGCACTTTGGGACGCTGAATAGCGCGATCGGATCACGCCCAATAAACTCCGTGCCATTAGGGAGACGACGACTGTGTGGCGGTCATCCATGCGAGCCAACCGCTGGGACTCAGTCGTCCTTTGTCGGCTCCGCATTGGCCACTCCCGGCTGACACACAGTTACTTACTGTGTCGGGAGGACCCTCCTCTGTGTCGCTGCGGGCCGGCTTTGACAGTGGCCCACATTTTGTTGGCCTGCCCACCTTTTAGCTGTGGTCAGGCGGACATTTGTGCTGCCTGATACGGTCCCTGCCCTTTCAACTGATGACCCTGCTATGGCTGGCTTAGTTTTACATTTTATTCGGGCAGGGGGTTTTTATCATTTAATATGAGTGTTTATGTTTTATTTTATTGTTTTGTGTTGATTCTGGCCTTTGGCCTACGGTTTTAAACTGAGTTTTTAATGTGTTCTCGGTGGTTGGCTTTTCCTTTTTTATTCTATGATCGGCCAACCACTGCCACACTCCGTGTGATTTTAATTTATGTCTGTTCTTTGTCCGAGTTTTACTTGTCCTGTGTTGTCTGTTGTCTCTCTTATCCATTTTTTACTTTGTGTGGTAGTTTTTAAGTTTTGGAACAAGGGACCGATGACCGTTGCAGTCTGGTCCCTTTAATCCCACAAACCAACCAACCAACCAATCAGTTACTTTGCTCCCCAAATAGCAAAACTCCTTTACTACTTTAAGTGTCTAATTTCCTAATTTAATTCCCTCAGCACCACCCAACTTAATTCGACTACATTCCATTATCCTCGTTTTGCTTTTGTTGATGTTCATCTTATATCCTCCTTTCAAGACACTGTCCATTCCGTTCAACTGCTCTTCCAAGTCCTTTGCTGTCTCTGACAGAATTACAATGTCATCAGCGAACCTCAAAGTTTTTATTTCTTCCCCGTGGATTTTAATACCTACTCCGAATTTTTCTTTTGTTTCCTTCATTGCTTGCTCAATGTACAGATTGAATAGCATCGGAGAGAGGCTACAACTCTGTCTCACTCCCTTCCCAACCACTGCTTCCCTTTCATGTCCCTCGACTCTTATAACTGCCATCTGGTTTCTGTACAAATTGTAAATAGCCTTTCGCTCCCTGTATTTTACCCCTGCCACCTTCAGAATTTGAAATAGAGTATTCCAGTCAGCATTGTCAAAAGCTTTCTCTAAGTCTACAAATGCTAGAAACGTAGGTTTGCCTTTTCTTAATCTAGCTTCTAAGATAAGTTGTAGGGTCAGTATTGCCTCACGTGTTCCAATATTTGTACGGAATCCAAACTGATCTTCCCCAAGGTCGGCTTATACCAGTTTTTCCATTCGTTTGTAAAGAATTTATGTTAGTATTTTGCAGCTGTGACTTATTAAACTGATAGTTCGGTAATTTTCACATCTGTCAACACCTGCTTTCTTTGGGATTGGAATTATTATATTCTTCCTCAAGTCTGAGGGAATTTCGCCTGTCTCATACATCTTGTTCACCAGATGGTACAGTTTTGTCGGGACTGGCTCTCCCAAGGCTGTCAGTAGTTCTAATGGAATGTTGTCTACTTCTGGGGCCTTGTTACGACTTAGGTCTTTCAGTGCTCTATCAATCTCTTCATGCAGTATCATATCTCCCATTTCATCTTCATCTACATCCTCTTCCATTTCCATAAAATTGCCCTCAAGTACCTTGCCCTTGTATAGACCCTCTATATACTCCTTCCACCATTCTGCTTTCTCTTCTTTGCCTAGAACTGGGTTTCCATCTGAGCTCTTGATATTCATACAAGTGGTTCTCTTTTCTCCAAAGGTCACTTTAATTTTCCTGTAGGCAGTATCTATCTTACCCCTAGTGACACGTGCCTCTACATTCTTATATTGTCCTCTAGCCATGCCTGCTTAGCCATTTTGCACTTCCTGTCGATCTCATTTTTAAGACGTTTTATTCCTGTTTGCTTGCTTCATTTACTGCATTTTTCTATTTTCTTCTTTCATCAATTAAATTCAATATTTCTTCTGTCACCCACGGATTTCTACTAGCCCTCGTCTTTTTACCTATTTGATCCTCTGCTGCCTTCACTACTCCATCCCTCAAAGCTACCCATTCTTCTTCTACTGTATTTCTTTCCCTCATTCCTGTCAATTGTTCCCTTATGCTCTCCCTGAAACACTGTACAACCTCTCGTTTAGTCAGTTTATCCAGGTCCCATCTCCTTAAACTCCCACCTTTTTGCAGTTTCTTCAGTTTTAATCTACAGTTCATAACCAATAGATTGTGGTCAGAGTCCACATCTGCTCCTGGAAATGTCTTCCAATCTAAAACCTGGTTCCTAAATCTCTGTCTTACCATTATATAATCTATCTGAAACCTTCTAGTATCTCCAGGGTTCTCCCATGTATAGGTATTAAAATCCATGGAGAAGGAATAAAAACTTCGAGGTTCGCCGATGACTTTGTAATTCTGTCAGAGACAGCAAAGGACTTGGAAGAGCAGTTGAACGGAATGGACAGTGTCTTGAAAGGAGGGTATAAGATGAACATCAACAAAAGCAAAACAAGGATAATGGAATGTAGTCGAATTAAGTCGGGTGATGCTGAGGAATTAGATTAGGAAATGAGACACTTAAAGTAGTAAAGGAGTTTTGCTATTTGAGGAGCAAAATAACTGATGATGGTCGAAGTAGAGAGGATTATAAAATGTAGACTGGCAATGGCAAGGAAAGAATTTCTGAAGAAGAAAAATTTGTTAACATCGAGTGTAGATTTAAGTGTCAGAAAGTCGTTTCTGAAAGTATTTGTATGGAGTGTAGCCATGTATGGATGTGAAACGTGGACGATAAATAGTTTAGACAAGAAGAGAATAGAAGATTTCGAAATGTGCTGCTACAGAAGAATGATGAAGATTAGATGGGTAAATCACATAACTAATGAGGAGGTATTGAATAGAATTGGAGAGAAGAGAAATTTGTGGCACCATTTAACTAGAAGAAGCGATCGCTTGATAGGACATATTCTGAGGCATCAAGGGATCACCAATTTAGTATTGGAGGGCAGCGTGGAGAGTAAAAATCGTAGAGGGAGACCAAGAGATGAATAGACTAAGCAGATTCAGAAGGATGTAGGTACTGGGAGATGAAGAAGCTTGCACAGGATAGAGTAGCATGGAGAGCTGCATCAAACCAGTCTCAGGACTGAAGACCACGTCAACAACATGTTTCCTTCTCTTCCTTTTCCTACTATTGAATTCCAGTCACCCATGACTATTAAATTTTCGTCTCCCTTCACTATCTGAATAATTTCTTTTATCTCATCATACATTTCTTCAATTCCTTCCTCATCTGCAGAGCTAGTTGGCATATAAACTTGTTCTACTGTAGTAGGTGTGGGGTTCGTGTCTATCTTGGCCACAATAATGCGTTCACTATGCTGTTTGTAGTAGCTTACCGGCACTCCTATTTTTTTATTCATTTTTTTGTATTTATAACCCTGTACTCACCTGACCAAAAGTCTTGTTTCTCCTGCCACTGAACTTCACTAATTCCCACTATATCTGACTTTAACCTATCCATTTCCCTTTTTAAATTTTCTAACCTACCTGCCCGATTAAGGGATCTGACATTCCACGCTCCGATCCGTAGAACGCCAGGTTTCTTTCTCCTGATAACGACGTCCTCTTGAGTAGTCCCCGCCTGGAGATCCGAATGGGGGACTATTTTACCTCCAGAATATTTTACCCAAGAGGTCGCCATCATCATTTAACCATACAATAAAGCTGCATGCCTCGGGAAAAATTACGACTGTAGTTTCCCCCTTGCTTTCAGTCATTCGCAGTACCAGCATAGCAAGGCCATTTTGGTTAATGTTACAAGGCCAGGTCAGTCAATCATCCAGACTGTTGCCCCTGCAACTACTGAAAAGGCTGCTGCCCCTCTTCAGGAACCACACGTCTGTCTGGCCTCTCAACAGATACCCCTCCGTTGTGGTTGCACCTACGGTACGGCTATCTGTATCGCTGAGGCATGCAAGCCTCCCCACCAACGGCAAGGTCTATGGTTCATGGAGGATCAGTATTAGCCACTCATTCTGCAAATAATCTGAAGCTCTATATTCATAGATTAAACAGTTCTGTTTACTATGTTTCAAACAGCGGTGTTGGCAATCGACCTGTATGACAAGAAGTAATATCCTGTAAATAGGGCTCAGTATTTACAGATATACAGAAATATTTATTTGAAGAACACCATTCTAATCAAGTAAATATTAAGTACTAGCAGCAGATAAACAGCAGCAAACTAAGATAGCACTAGTTCTCGAAGTAGCAGTTTTCTTGCTAAATCGCTCAATAAATTTTGATGGTATAAGTGTGAATATCATTAAGCAGTATAATGGTAGTTTATTGTTCAGACAGTGTAGTGATTAAACTTCTATGATTTCTTTGTCATTTGTTCATTTATACCTTGACTTGTTCCACATCCCTAAAGGTTCTGCTTGACAGGATCTATGGATAATGATGAATCTGTCAACAGATAAGAGCCTGTGTTAAATTTGAAAGTCAAGTTGAGAGGCATTTTTTGTTTGTAGTTTGAGTTGCATTCTGAGAAGTGCTCAGATAGTTTAGATGAGAGTGAATCACCAATGAAAGCTATGGATGGTTCCCTCATTCATAACATTCTGTAACTGTCCTCATGAAGAACAACTTTCAGGTTTTGGAATGAGTTTTTCAATCCCAATGGGGTTGCTGCTGCTAATGTTGATGTAATGTGTGTTGTCATAGAGTGAAATTTTGTAATTGCACTATTTTGACCAAAGTATTGTGGCTTAGACTTATTTTGAGGAGTTCGAAGTCACTTACGTGCATTAAAAATGTTTCAGAGGAAGATTCAAGTCAGTTCGTGGGCAAGGATGGGGACAGTGGTGGAGGACAGTATGTCCTTAATATAAAGGAAGCCTTTACTCAGCTGACTTGGACAACTATTGAAAACACCGTTTTGGAACGCTTTGGTTCAAAAGCAGCAAGGATATTTAGGTATGTGTGTTTGACATAGGTGTTATTGGCTAAGTCACTAATTTTTTTACAAGAAGATCCCCACTTTTGAAGGTGGGGCACAGTGCATAACACAAAGCAAAACTGAGTCCACAAAGCATTCAGTAAATGTTGTCACGCAATTGCTTGTTGAAATTAGCAGTGATAGTTCAGGCCTGACCAGAATGCCCCCCCAAACACACACACACACACACACACACACACACACACACACACACACACACACACACCTTCCAACCCAACCTAAAAATGCCATGTTGAAATGTCTGCACTAGGGCAATGGACAGCCATCTTGCCTCACATATTCCCAGAACAGCAAGCTGTGGCTGGCTTCTTGTCAAGCTATACTGCTCTGCTTTCCAGTGTACCTGAGCAGTATGAAATTGAATTTAAATTCTTCCTTATTCTCAACTGTGGTAAGCTATGGGTTTCATATGTACTTGCAGGGGCTCCCGTGTAACTCCTGAATCAGAAAGGTGGACAGTGCTTACAACAAAGACAAGTCGCTCATTTTATTGAATTTGTGTATGTTGGAATAAAATTCTCACATTACCAAGGGAGTCTTTACAAATGTATTGATCCTACATTCGTAAGAGGAGGGACATTAGAAAGACAGCAAGACGTTAGAATGAGAAATAAAAAAACAATACACTGAAAATTATTTTAAAAGAAAATGGCACTACTGATGTACTAAAACAAGGTAGTCACCATACAGATTGGCCAACAACATGCCATGTCACTGACGGTTAGATTATGCTCGTTCACTGGAGATTCTGAACTGAAGATAGCAATTAAACAGGACTTGAACAGCGATATTTTGCTAGTCAAAGTTGATTCCAGTTGAGGGAGGAATAATCTGCTGGTAACATCTATACAGGTCACAGTTCTGAGTTCAACGTCATCAGAGTTCATTTTTTTCTGCTAATCCAAGGTCAACTGCTTTGCAAAAATCACTGCTTTTGAAGAAATTGCACATTAATGCCGTTCAAGGCATGAACAAATTTTTACCCATCAGAGAAGTTGGTTCAGAACATACAAAATGTATTTGGACTGTTTTAGAGATGTGGAAAGACTGACTCTTTGGTAGATGACAGTGCTGATGGAAATGAGTGAGATGGTAGAACAGACGCCTAAAGATACAACTGATGCTCAGAACAAAATCCTCTTCCATTTCATTTCTTCTCAATAGATGAGGAGCATCCTGTGCACGTGAGTGGTTGGAGGTGACCAAAAAGAAGTTGCATTTTGTGAAATCACTTTCTTGTGGTGTACCTCTTTCTACTGTGAAGTGCATGGCAGAGGGTACTTACTATTATACCACACATTAGGTTTTGTTATTGTTCCATTCATATATGGTGTGCAGGTTGGCCGACCACTGAAATGCCTCTCTGCAACCTGTAAATTTAATGTGATCTTATCTCTGTGATCCCTATGGGAGAAATAATTTTATTGCATGTTCAGAGTGGGTGGCCCATCTAGTTTTTCTTATTATGCTTTCAATGACCCCTCCACTTGAGAAAACTTAGCTTCTGCAGTATGCAGCATTGTGAGTATGCAGTTATTTGTCCTTGTGTGATATTGACGTTTGGTGTACATACGATCCAGCTAGAACCATATTACTTAAGTAATACATCTGAGGAATAAAATAAATTTAAGTGAGTACGCGTGGACCACAATGTAGCTGATAGCAGAAAACAACACAGCATGGTAAAGGACAACAAATACAGTTACACTCCTGGAAATGGAAAAAAGAACACATTGACACCGGTGTGTCAGACCCACCATACTTGCTCCGGACACTGCGAGAGGGCTGTACAAGCAATGATCACACGCACGGCACAGCGGACACACCAGGAACCGCGGTGTTGGCCGTCGAATGGCGCTAGCTGCGCAGCATTTGTGCACAGCCGCCGTCAGTGTCAGCCAGTTTGCCGTGGCATACGGAGCTCCATCACAGTCTTTAACACTGGTAGCATGCCGCGACAGCGTGGACGTGAACCGTATGTGCAGTTGACGGACTTTGAGCGAGGGCGTATAGTGGGCATGCGGGAGGCCGGGTGGACGTACCGCCGAATTGCTCAACACGTGGGGCGTGAGGTCTCCACAGTACATCGATGTTGTCGCCAGTGGTCGGCGGAAGGTGCACGTGCCCGTCGACCTGGGACCGGACCGCAGCGACGCACGGATGCACGCCAAGACCGTAGGATCCTACGCAGTGCCGTAGGGGACCGCACCGCCACTTCCCAGCAAATTAGGGACACTGTTGCTCCTGGGGTATCGGCGAGGACCATTCGCAACCGTCTCCATGAAGCTGGGCTACGGTCCCGCACACTGTTAGGCCGTCTTCCGTTCACGCCCCAACATCGTGCAGCCCGCATGTATCCCGTGCCACCCAACGTGCTCTAGAAGGTGTAAGTCAACTACCCTGGCCAGCAAGATCTCCGGATCTGTCCCCCATTGAGCATGTTTGGGACTGGATGAAGCGTCGTCTCACGCGGTCTGCACGTCCAGCACGAATGCTGGTCCAACTGAGGCGCCAGGTGGAAATGGCATGGCAAGCCGTTCCACAGCACTACATCCAGCATCTCTACGATCGTCTCCATGGGAGAATAGCAGCCTGCATTGCTGCGAAAGGTGGATATACACTGTACTAGTGCCGACATTGTGCATGCTCTGTTGCCTGTGTCTATGTGCCTGTTGTTCTGTCAGTGTGATCATGTGATGTATCTGACCCCAGGAATGTGTCAATAAAGTTTCCCCTTCCTGGGACAATGAATTCACGGTGTTCTTATTTCAATTTCCAGGAGTGTATTTTAGATTGAGTAGGAGAAAGGGAAAGGATAAAGCATATAAAGCAATTCATTTTGGAGCAATATTGTGAAATTACCTTCTGGATGTACAATGGCTTCCAACAGGTTTATTTATTTACATGCCATACCATACTTCACAAAATCAAAGAAAAAAAATTGTACTTAATGTAAAAGCACATCAGTTCTTACACTCACAAACATAAGGAATTTTAGCTACAGCTTAATTAATTAATTTTTTTACTGTACAATATTTTGCCAGTGCTACAGCCTTCGAGAGGACAAGATTGGCCATTGCTTGTACGTTAAACAATAGAGCAGAGCACACTTCTTGAGGTAACCTGTTTCTCTGATCTCTCCGACTGTTGTGCTTATTCCGAAAGTCAATAGTTTTCTATTACTTAATAAGATTAAAAATTATTTTGGTAAGATTATCATTCCTAAAGAATAGAGATGTGGAAATGTATTAATAATTGCAAAAATTGATTGGAGAAAATTTTGAAGGTAATTTATGAATCGGTGCACAATCTTGGGCGTATTCTAACTGATGCCAACATAAACAGACCTTGAATATCATTACATTCAAGGTCAACTGCTGCTTCCACTAGTGTGTGGTACCAAATAATCACAACCATTGAAATTGTCAATCTGTCTGTAAGTTCTTAAACACACGAAGCACAGTATTTTTAATACATGTAAACAAAGTTCAATAGGTGCCCCACAAGTCTGAGTCATTACCTTCACATTGATTCCATTGTGTTTTAGTCTTGAGCGTGACAATGTCTATGCACTAATGCTTCCCAGATACAGCATTAATTATTCTTGTTCGCACTGAACCTCTTGATGCAGTATCTCGGCGCCATGAACAGCTAGGAGTTGAACTTATAACTGTGCAAATAAATATTACTTTTTTAATAACCTTTTATAATACTTTTAATGAACATTTAAAATAAACACTTTTAACAATGCTGGTATGATGGATGCAAGCATACGTCTGTATGCTACCACTTCCCAAAACAGAGGGGTGAAGGTACATGAATTAATAAATTGAAGAGTGTTTTTCTTACTTTGTTTCATACAGATATTTAACAATGTGTCAAAACATTATCGTTGCCACAAAACGACCCGTTAATTTACTTTTGGCGGTGTCTTTGGTTTATAGCTCATTCAGTTTACATATAGTTTATATATTAGAAAAGAAAAGAAAGAAAAATAATGTGATTCTATACACCAACTACTTTGGAGAGTTTACTAAATAAGATTCTATGTTGTATTTTGTCATATGCAGCTGTAAGATCAACAAATGTCCCATCTGTTACATTCTTAGTCATACCTGCTCTCTGAACAGAATAAAGGCATTTTTCTCGAAAAAGTATGTCCAATCTTCTTCTTCTGTGATGTGTGTTCTAGGCAACCTGATAAGGGCAACAGATTGATGAACCATACATTGCCTGGAGATTATTGGAAAATGGAGAAAATGACCTCAACTTCAGAATTTCAAATGGACAAAAAAATTACTACAAATGAAAAGATGTCTCAAAATTGAACTTTTTGTCAAAAATTTATTTTTTATTTATTTTACAGTATTTAGATTATATCAGAAAATTTTTCCTGGAGCTGACGATCTGAACAGTGGGTAATGGAAGAAGAATAATGAACATCCCTTTTCATACAGCAGTGAGGGGAAAATTTTTGTTCACAATTAAGTTTGAATAAAATTAAGAGACCTGAGTATCTCCTGATGTATACAGTGTTCAAATGACTTCGGTAAATGCAGCCGGGTGACAACAGTTGATATTTGGACACGAGCACACCCTGTCATTTTCGAGGCATAGCGAGTAAGCAGTGCACAAGGGAATCCAAAACTTTTGCACAGCTCTTGCTTGCTGCAGTTATGCCTAGTAAACTGCAGGATGCCACGAACCTACTATGGCATAGTAGGAGGAGAGGTGATACTCCTACGTGGCGCGTCCCAGGTGGCGGATAGGGAAGTCCTCACTGGTTTCCTGGCGGACTTGAGTGAAATAAAATAGCTCTCGCGGACCACACACACCCTCTGCGGTTAACAACCGGAGTTGTAAATCGGAGCTTGCTCCAACTAAGGTTGACAACCTTCGACAGTCAAAAATCGAAAGATCTTTTAGGAAAAAAATTCCACCGTCCTGCTCAAAAAGGCAGGAAAAGGCTACATCGGATTCGGTGGGTAGTCAACTAGAAGACGGCAACGAATCGGAGCATTTGCAACCATCCAAATGCACACTAAAACACAAAAAGAAGATTAAACATGAGCAAATAAATTATATAGCAACACACAACATAAGCTCACTACTTCAGACCGGAAAACTCAAGGAGCTCACAGATGAACTAAATAAACAAAAAATTTTAATAACAGGGATCCAAGAAATGAGAAACACCACAGAGGACCCATTCGAATCACAAGGATACAGAATTTATAATGGGAAACCAGGACCGAGGGCAATGAAACAATGTCCCCAGTTTGGAACAGGGTTTTTAGTAAACATAAAAATAATAGATTCAGTAACGGATTTCCAAGCAGTATCACCAAGAATTGCGACTCTAAGCTTTAAAACAATGAATAAAACCTATACAATAATAAATGCTCATGCCCCAACAAATGAAAAAAATTGTCTAACAAAAACAAAGGAAGAGGTAGATAAATTTTGGGACCTTCTAGAACAAACTGTGAACAGAGTAAATAAAAAGAATGTAAAAATCTTATTGGGAGATTTCAACGCTCAGTTGGGAAAAGAAAGGAAATATAAACAAAAACGGCCAAAGACTTGTAGAACTCTGCAGAGAACACAACCTTATATCTAAATCACCATACTTTAAGAGGAAGCCAAGTAAACTTAAAACATGGAAACATCCAGACTGGAGGAAGGGCGAGTGGCAGCTAGACCATGTCTGTATGGACAAAAATTTTCATAAGGAGATCCACAATGTTAAAGTACTGAGAGGAGTAGACACAGGCTCAGACCATTATATGGTTAAAATTAAAATCAAATTCACACCGTTAAAGAAGAGGACCAGAAAAACTAATAAAATAAAAAGGAGGTTTGACCCACATCAGCTAATTAAAAATAATAAGTACCAACAAATAACACAAACCATCAAATTAACAGATGATCTAGAACAACTAGTGCCTAATCTTAAAAAAGAAGCAGAGAATCTAGCTCCCTTGAACCCACGAAGGAAACATGCATGGTGGACATCAGAATGTGACAAATTCCATGAAGATAGACACCAAGCACGGTTAAAGTTTCAAACACATAAAACTGAAGAAAATGCCATCAACCTAAAAAATGAAAGAAAAAAATTCACTCAAAATATTAGAAGAATCAAGAGAGGATTTCATAAAGATATTATAAAGTCTATAGAAGGTAATTATCATAAAACCAACTCCAGGAACTACTACAAAATCTTTGGGAAACAACTACAACGATATGAGGCCCCTACACTAATACTGAAAGATGAAGATGGAAGAATGACACACTGTAACAAGGAAAATGCAGAAATCATGGCAAAAGCATTTTACAAGTATGTGATGCCTGTTCTATGAAATTATAGAACTACATTGAAAATTTTCAAATATATTTGGGTCTGATCACAGATATCACATAGTTCGGTAACAACCCCCCCTCCCCCCCCCCCCCCCCCCCCAAATCCATGTCAGTTTACCAGTTGTCCCTTTTTTTCCACTGTGTGTAATAAGTACACACAGTTGTGATATTGTTGAGCTTCATTTAATCATTTTTGCAGTTTGATTGTATCACATAATGTAAAATAAAGTCATCCTTACATAACGAATAAAAAATTTGCTTAAAATTGTATTGAATTATTTCAGGTTGGTTAGAGCAAAGGAGTTCGTGGAACAAGAACAAATACAACAGTTGGTGATGATCCCAGCAAAAGAAGCTAAACTGTACACATATCGACTGTTGCAAGAAAATTTTATACAAATGCAAGAACTGCGCAAGACAATGTCTACAAATCAGCCAAATAAGACATTTTTTCTGTTTCATATAGATCTAAACCAGGTGAATAAATTGCATCAATTTGATCTTTTTCGAGGTTTGCTGCTGCAACAGGTAACAATTACTTCACATCAAGACAGGTTGAGCGCTTGTTTTGTAGAATATCTTAACAGTTAGCAAATTAATCTTTTGGAGGTGCTGCAAACAATAAATTTCGATGCTCCAGCTGTCTACACTGCAACAAGATCAGTCAAAATGCAACTTTGTGGGACATGAAATTTCGACTTTTGCAGAATAAGACATTACAAAAGCAAAAACTGTTATAGATTGACATTGAAGGGAAAATATATCTTTAGTGGAACGTAGCAACTGAAGTTTTAAAAATATGGATCAAAACTTAAAATCCATAACCAGCTTGTTGTAAGAATGGAAAATGTCTGTACACAGAATACGGACTAAAAAAGGCATTAAAGGTTTGAAAGCTCTTTCTGACCTGTTATAAGTGTTTGCAGTGACTGGTTACCCTTAAGCACTTTTGTTCATTATTTATGCTTTTTGTTCTTGAAAAACATAATTAAAATCACACTGAGGGCTAGCAGTCTGTAGTGGTCACTTCCCATCGCTGCATATGCCTTGTCAGCTAACTGCTATTTCTTTCTGTTCTTAACAAATTATCCATTCAGTGTTGTTAACATCATTGGAATATTGCACAGTAGACCTTTCCTGTCTGTGAAGAATCCTATATGTTGCCTTTACCTTTCTTTAAATTCTTGAAGAAAGTAAGTAAACATGTGAAACCTCAAGTTATTAATTATTTTAAAATCAGTCCATATTATTTTTAGAGTTGCTTTTGAGATCTCTATTTTTTAGTGGCTTGCTTTTCCTAAAGGCAAAATTCTATCATGGCTAATTGAACATGGTTTAATATTTATTGAAGTCTGGAACCTGATGGTCAATTAGGTGGAGGCTGATGTCCTTAGAGGTGTCAAAAGGTACTGGAAGATTAAATAAATGTTGAACGGGAAATGAAACCATGGTCTAGAGGTATTGGCTTTGACTACTAGTCAAATTGTCTTGGATTTGAACCTTGTTACTGCTTAAATCTTCAGTAAAAAATCATCAGCAATGGTGGCTGAAGACTTCCGCCAGAACATCACCTGCCAGAAGGTCACCCTTGTTCTGAGAATGGTCTTGTCAAAGAGGGTGAAGGAGCGGACAGAGGTTCAGGACACTCTTTTTACCATCAGGGTGGAAAACTGTCTCTAAAAGTCAGATTAATGGCATGAGGGTGTAGAAGGCCACGGAAACCACTGCATTGAAGATACAAAATATATATTCACAGAATGTAGCCTGTAATAAAAAAAGTGTCATGATCTCTACATTGGCTAAAGATTCCAAACTTGTCTCCCATTCAGATCACCAGGAGGGACTGCCAAGAAGGAGCTGATCAGGAGAAAAAGAGGGAATAACCAACAAAGGCATAACATTCATGACTTGGAGTGTCTGAAGTTTGGACATGGTAGGAGCATTAGAGGATCTGAAAATGGAAGTGCTAAGGCTCAGTCTAGATACAGTGGGGGCTCAGTGAAGTTGCTTGGTTGGTTTAAAAGAGGTCATTGGTCCCTCATTCCGAATAAAATAATTCCACAAGGGTGGGAGTAAAATAACCGAGACATACAAAACACAGCTGGAAGAAAGGAGAAAACCACAAGCATGACAGGAGGGCAACAAACACTAAAATGGACAAAATCGGACCAGAAAATCACAGAGAGATGCAAGAAACATGCAGAAGAGATCAAAACAAGAGAGCCGACTACCATGGCTGGCTAACCATGAGAATAAAAAGGAGAAGCCAGCCTCTCTGCAACACATTAAAACGTCCACTGTAAAATCACTATGTGGAGGACACAGAGGGACAAAGGACATGCGCTAAAACTTAGATCAAATGATAAAACCCACTCTCAAGAATAAAAAGTAAAACTACAGTTGAGGCAGTGTTGCCCAACACCGAAGGTAGGGTGCTGGGAAAGTTAGAAGTCCACCGCAGAGTGGCTAAAACTCGATGACCATCATTTGTGAGCCACAGCAACACTGAGGTGGGTCCTCCCAATGGAGGAGATAACCATGCATTAGCCATGTATGGCCAATGCGGAGCCAGCAGAGGACAACTGATTCCCTGTGAGAGGACCGCATGGAAGACTTCCACACTTCCATAGTCTCCCTTATGATATGCAGTTTTTGTGCGTACTGTTATGCCATTCCATCTCCCAAAACCGAGAAACCCTGCAGCATAAGACGGAATGCAGGTCAGTTTCAGAGATGCCCATCTCCAGAAGCGGTTTCTGCATAGCCTGTTTGGCCAGCCTGTCAGCAAGTTCGTTGCCTGTGATTCCGACGTGTCCAGGGTTCACACAAACACCACTGAATGACAGGAGCGTTCCAGGTCATAAGTGGACTCCTGCAAAGACGCTTCCAAAGGATGGCGAGGGTAGCACTGGTCGATAGCTTGTAGGCAGCTCAAGGAGTCAGTACAGAGGAGAAAAAACTCGCCAGGGCATGAGTGGATGTGCTCAGAGCACAAGATATGGCTGCCAGCTCTGGAGTGAAAACACTGCAGCCATCTGACAAGGAGTGCTGTTCAATATGTCCTCCATGAGCATATGCAAAGCCTACGTGACCATCAGCCATAGAGCCATCGGTGTAAACGACTTCATGGCCCCGGTATGTGTCGAGAATCAAGAAGAAGTGATAGCGGAGAGCCACAGGTTTAACGGAGTCCTTAAGGCCATGCGAAAGGTCCAGAAGAATCTGCAGCCTAGGTGTACACCATGGAGGTGTATGTGAAGGACCTCGAGGAGAGGTGGTAGTAGTAATGGGAAGGACTCCAGTTCAAACAGAAAGGAACGGACGCAAACCGCAATCGTAAGCCCTGACCTAGGCTGCCGATGTGGGAGATGAACCGCCATGGTTGGAAAAAAGAAGACTGTAATTCAGATGCGCAGGAGAACTATGAACGTGTGCAACATAACTGGCGAGCAGTTGTGCACACCTGACCTTCAATGGATGGACTCCGGCTTCACCAGGACACTGGTCACTGGACTCGTTCTAAAAGGTGCTATCACTAGGTGAATGCCACAGTGGTGCACTGGGTCGAGTAAACGCAATGCTGAGGGCACCGCTGAATCGTAAACCAGACTCCCATAGTCAAGGCGTGATTGAACAAGGGCTGTGTAGAGCTGCTGCAGCGTAAAGCGATCTGCATCCCAGTTGGTGTTACTCAGGCAGCAGAAGGCATTGAGGTGCTGCCAGCACTTCAGCTTAAGCTGACGAAGGTGAGGTAGCCAAGTCAATCGGGTGTCAAAAACCAGTCTTAAGAATCGAATGTCTCCACTACAGTGAGTGAATCATCATTAAGGTAAAGTTCTGGTTCTGGATTAATGGTGCGACACCGACAGAAAAGAAAATTAAAGATCTCACCATATAGCGAAGATGCTGAGTCAGAGAGAAGCACAACAAAAACATTGTCACAAATAAAGCTTTCTGCCTATAAGGCCTTCGTCAAAAATATACATCTGACACACCCACATACACTCATGCAAACACAACTCACACACACATGACTGCAGTCTCAGGCAACTGTATCCACACTGTGAGCAGCAGCACCAGTGCATGATGGGAGTGGCGACTGGTTGGGGGTAAGGAGGAGGCTGGGGCGGGGAGGGTGAGGGATTGTACTGTATGTGTGGTGGACAGTGCAGTGCTGCTGGGGAGCTGAGGTGGAGAGAGTGTAAGACAGCTATGTGCAGTCGTGAGGGTAGATGGAGAACAGAGGAAAGGTGGGGAGTCCTTATGTTGTGCCTATCTGCGACTCAGCCTGTTCGCTATATAGTGAGTGGCAACTTTACTTTCATAATATTGTTACATTCCATCCTGGATTTTCCATTGTTTGGAGATTAAGACTGAAGAAAAAAATCAAGACAGTCATAGGATTTGTGGGTCATGGAAAGAGGGGGGACAACAACACTGAGATAAATAAAAAAAATAGGGAGAAGTTGCAGTGAAAATGAGTAATATACAATATGTACAAGAACAAAGAGTGGAAGACCGAGAGCAGTGAAGAAGTATTACAGAATGTGTGGAATAGAAATAACATTCTCACAACTACAGAGTAGAGACTGAGAGTAAATCGAAGAAAGATGAAAATAGTGAGAAGTAGTAAGAAAGAAAACAGCGAGAAAATTATCAGAATTGGTGATCGTGAAGTATGAAGTTGAGGAATTCTGCTACCTTGGTAGCAAAGTAAGACATTGAGCACAGCAAGGAGAACGTAAAAAGCATACTAGCATCCAAAAAAGGCATTCTTGAGAGCTTTACTGTATTCCTTTGTTACATATGTTGTGCTACTGTAATGCTTCCTTCAAGGTTCTTGGATTTTTACTTGCATTGTAGTAAAGTGAATTACAGTCCAGTTTTATAGGTGTAAAAGCTTTCAGTGCATTCATTATATAGCACGATAAGATAAAAAAAAAATTTTTATGTAGTCTTTCTCTTTGTGGTAGAATACAAATAATGAAATCAATAAAGATAATCACTTACTGTGTAGCAAAGGTGTTATGTGGCAGGTTATGCATTTGTAAGCTAAGCTTTTATGTTCCATTTATTGTTCATGTGGCTGTCCAAAGCACCAGCTGTATTGTATGAGTTATTACTGATTAGGTTCACTGTTTCATCTGTCTTTATTTTACCACTTGATGAGTCAAGATTGTGTCACCACAAAAGAGCTGGACTTCAAACTGACATACGTTCTACCAACGGAGCTACCAAAGCACGACTCACGCCCCGTCCTCACAGCTTTACTTCTGCTAGTACCTCGTCTCGTACCTTAACAGAAGCTCTCCTGTGAACCTTGCAGAACTAACACTCCTGAAAGAAAGGATATTGTGGAGACATGGTTTAGCCACAGCCTGGAGTGATGTTTCCAGAATGAGATTTTCACTCTGCAGCAGAGTGTGTGCTGACATGAAACTTCCTGGCAGATTAAAACTGTGTGCCGGACTGAGACTCGAACTCGGGACCTTTGCCTTTCGCAGGCAAGTGCTCTACTGGTAGAGACTCGGTCTGGCACACAGTTTTAATCTGCCAGGAAGTTTCATATCAGCACACACTCTGCTGCAGAGTGAAAATCTCATTCTGGTGACGTGTGTTCATTCAAGTGGAGATGGTTTCTATTTTTTGGGCCATGCCTTACACAGTGCTGAGGAGAGTATTTGAAATTTGACTTATCGGCATGAAGTGTATTGTGATTCTTAACTGCCTTACAAATTTGTAGCAATCCTTATTTTAGAAAGATTATTCTTTAAATAAGTGTATAATTTTCAGGTGGCAAGAATGATGCTGGAAGTGTGCTACCATGCTACATACAATGCAATGATACGCAGGGAGCATGAAAAGAATGAGAATCGTAGACTTATTGAGAAGCAGCAGCGAATTGCCTCCATAACACAGAACTTGCGTGAGCAGGGAGCAACTCCAGAACAGTTAGCCGAGGTACGTACAAGCTCTTGAATTGTAACACAAGTCACACATTCATGCCACATTTTTTTTTAAAAATGCAAGCTCCATTTTCAGTGTTATTCTCCCAACAGCTCAAAGACATAAGTTTCAGTATTATATGTAGGCCTTTTATGATTTAGAGACTAAACAACAGATGATGTAAGAAGGTAAGAAAAGTAGTACGTGCAGCTAAAGTGACAAGTCAATGTTTGTTGAGGGGACCAATTATGCAACACCAGCTGAAGAGCTAAGATGACACTGTGTAGACACTCGGCCTCTGCTCCAGCAGTGTCGAGGTTGGAGGTAGTGGCATGCATAATTGGATTTACCCAGGCTGCCACTGAGCTTTGAGCACACAGAGGCTGGACACCAAGCCTTACTTAAATGGAAACCATCTTTTTTATTTATAAACTAATTGTGTGCCTGGATCTCTACAGATTGTTTTAAGATTCATCCCAATGTATATTAATGTAAATAAATCAGTTCTTTACATTAAAGCTGGTTTGAACACTATAGTGTTAGGGAGGTGCAGGCCCTGTTGGTGATGTTATAACTGGCCTTTTGCTGACATGAAAGCCTATTCACCTGCTGATTTGTGTGAAGTCTATAAGTTAACAAAAAATCCCAACAGTAATGCTAAAATACTAGTTTCTCAGCAAGAAATGAAATAATACTCTTTAACAATTCTAAGGGTTGCTTTCTACTGTCCCCTCAACAAACATTGACTTGTCACTTTAGCTGCACGTACTACTTTTCTTACCTTCTGTGGATTGTGTCCTGACTGTGTGTGTTTCCATCTCCACTTAACCAGCAGAGCTGCCCCTGTGATCAACAGCGGGAGGGAGGGAACATTAAATAGAGGGAAACATTCCACGTGGGAAAAATATATCTAAAAACAAAGATGATGTGACTTACCAAACGAAAGCGCTGGCACGTCAATAGACACACAAATATACACACAAAATTCTAGCTTTCGGAACCAACGGTTGCTTCGTCAGGAAAGAGGGAAGGAGAGGGAAAGACGAAAGGATGTGGGTTTTAAAGGAGAGGGTAAGGAGTCATTCCAATCCTGGGAGCGGAAAGACTTACCTTAGGGGGAAAAAAGGACGGGTATACACTCGCGCACACACACACATATATCCATCCACACATATACAGACACAAGCAGACATATTAAAAGGCAAAGAGTTTGGGCAGAGATGTCAGTCGAGGCGGAAGTGCAGAGGCAAAGATGTTGTTGAATGACAGGTGAGGTATGAGTGGCGGCAACTTGAATTAGCGGAGATTGAGGCCTGGTGGATAACGGGAAGAGAGGATATATTGAAGAGCAAGTTCCCATCTCCGGAGATCAGAAGGGTTGGTGTTAGTGGGAAGTATCCAGATAACGCGGATGGTGTAACACTGTGCCAAGATGTGCTGGCCGTGCACCAAGGCATGTTTAGCCACAGGGTGATCCTCATTACCAACAAACACTGTCTGCCTGTGTCCATTCATGCGAATGGACAGTTTGTTGCTGGTCATTCCCACATAGAATGCGTCACAGTGTAGGCAGGTCAGTTGGTAAATCACGTGGGTGCTTTCACACGTGGCTGTGCCTTTGATCGTGTACACCTTCCAGGTTACAGGACTGGAGTAGGTGGTGGTGGGAGGGTGCATGGGACAGGTTTTACACCGGGGGCGGTTACAAGGGTAGGAGCCAGAGGGTAGGGAAGAAGGTTTGGGGATTTCATAGGGATGAACTAATAGGTTACAAAGGTTAGGTGGACGGTGGAAAGACACTCTTGGTGGAGTGGGGAGGATTTCATGAAGGATGGATCTCATTTCAGGGCAGGATTTGAGGAAGTCGTATCCCTGCTGGAGAGCCACATTCAGAGTCTGATCCAGTCCCAGAAAGTATCCTGTCACAAGTGGGGCACTTTTGTGGTTCTTCTGTGGGAGTTTCTGGGTTTGAGAGGATGAGGAAGTGGCTCTGGTTATTTGCTTCTGTACCAGGTCGGGAGGGTAGTTGCAGGATGCGAAAGCTGTTGTCAGGTTGTTGGTGTAATGGTTCAGGGATTCCGGACTGGAGCAGATTCGTTTGCCATGAAGACCTAGGCTGTATGGAAGGGACCATTTGATGTGGAATGGGTGGCAGCTGTCATAATGGAGGTACTGTTGCTTGTTGGTGGGTTTGATGTGGACGGACATGTGAAGCTGGCCATTGGACAGGTGGAGGTCAACGTCAAGGAAAGTGGCACGGGATTTGGAGTAGGACCAGGTGAATCTGATGGAACCAAAGGAGTTGAGGTTGGAGAGGAAATTCTGGAGTTCTTCTTCACTGTGAGTCCAGATCATGAAGATGTCATCAATAAATCTGTACCAAACTTTGGGTTGGCAGGCCTAGGTAACCAAGAAGGCTTCCTCTACGCAACCCATGAATAGGTTGGCATACGAGGGGGCCATTCTGGTACCCATGGCTGTTCCCTTTAATTGTTGGTATGTCTGGCCTTCAAAAGTGAAGGCCAGCTGGAAATATCACTTTGCCACGAAGAAAAATGATCCTAATCCTACTCCTAATGATCCAACTCCCCAAGACACTATCCAAATTGAAGCCTGCCTGGGACAGTTCCGTCCTCCGTCACAGCGGGACCCACCTCCTCTTCCTCAAAATCACCCTCTCCAAACCTTCCACGAATTTCTGACTTCCAGCCTTGCCTCTCAATCCTTCTTAAAAAACCTTAATCCTACTCCCAACATCAGCACTGCTGAAGCCCAGGCTATCCGTGATCTGAAGGCTGACCGATCCATCGTCATTCTTCCGGCTGACAAGGGTTCCACGACCGTGGTACTTGATCGGCGGGAGTATGTGGCTGAGGGACTGCGTCAGCTTTCAGACAACACCACATACAAAGTTTGCCAAGGTAATCCCATTCCTGATGTCCAGGCAGAGTTTCAAGGAATTCTCAGAACCTTAGGCCCCCTACAAAACCTTTCACCTGACTCCATCAACCTCCTGACCCCACCGACACCCCGCACCCCTACCTTCTTCCTAAAATTCACAAACCCAATCATCCCGGCCGCCCCATTGTAGCTGGTTACCAAGCCCCCACAGAACGTATCTCTGCCTTCGTGGATCAACACCTTCAACCCATTACATGCAGTCTCCCATCCTTCCTCAAAGACACCAACCACTTTCTCGAACGCCTGGAATCCTTACCCAATCTGTTACCCCCGGAAACCATCCTTGTAACCATTGATGCCACTTCCTTATACACAAATATCCCGCACGTCCAGGGCCTCGCTGCGATGGAGCACTTCCTTTCACGCCGATCACCTGCCACACTACCTAAAACCTCTTTCCTCATTACCTTAGCCAGCTTCATCCTGACCCACAACTTCTTCACCTTTGAAGGCCAGACATACTAACAATTAAAGGGAACAGCCATGGGTACCAGGATGGCCCCCTCGTACGCCAACCTATTCATGGGTCGCTTAGAGGAAGCCTTCTTGGTTACCCAGGCCTGCCAACCCAAAGTTTGGTACAGATTTATTGATGACATCTTCATGATCTGGACTCACAGTGAAGAAGAACTCCAGAATTTCCTCTCCAACCTCAACTCCTTTGGTTCCATCAGATTCACCTGGTCCTACTCCAAATCCCATGCCACTTTCCTTGACGTTGACCTCCACCTGTCCAATGGCCAGCTTCACACGTCCGTCCACATCAAACCCACCAACATGCAACAGTACCTCCATTATGACAACTGCCACCCATTCCACATCAAATGGTCCCTTCCCTACAGCCTAGGTCTTCGTGGAAAACGAATCTGCTCCAGTCCGGAATCCCTGAACCATTACACCAACAACCTGACAACAGCTTTCGCATCCCGCAACTACCCTCTCGACCTGGTACAGAAGCAAATAACCAGAGCCACTTCCTCATCCTCTCAAACCCAGAAACTCCCACAGAAGAACCACAAAAGTGTCCCACTTGTGACAGGATACTTTCCGGGACTGGATCAGACTCTGAATGTGGCTCTCCAGCAGGGGTACGACTTCCTCAAATCCTGCCCTGAAATGAGATCCATCCTTCATGAAATCCTCCCCACTCCACCAAGAGTGTCTTTCCGCCGTCCACCTAACCTTCGTAACCTATTAGTTCATCCCTATGAAATCCCCAAACCTTCTTCCCTACCCTCTGGCTCCTATCCCTGTAACTGCCCCCCGGTGTAAAACCTGTCCCATGCACCCTCCCACCACCACCTACTCCAGTCCTGTAACCCGGAAGGTGTACACGATCAAAGGCAGAGCCACGTGTGAAAGCACCCACGTGATTTACCAACTGACCTGCCTACACTGTGACGCATTCTATGTGGGAATGACCAGCAACAAACTGTCCATTCACATGAATGGACACAGGCAGACAGTGTTTGTTGGTAATGAGGATCACCCTGTGGCTAAACATGCCTTGGTGCACGGCCAGCACATCTTGGCACAGTGTTACACCGTCCGGGTTATCTGGATACTTCCCACTAACACCAACCCTTCTGATCTCCGGAGATGGGAACTTGCTCTTCAATATATCCTCTCTTCCCGTTATCCACCAGGCCTCAATCTCTGCTAATTTCAAGTTGCCGCCACTCATACCTCACCTGTCATTCAACAACATCTTTGCCTCTGCACTTCCGCCTCGACTGACATCTCTGCACAAACTCTTTGCCTTTTAATATGTCTGCTTGTGTCTGTATATGTGTGGATGGATATATGTGTGTGTGTGTGTGTGTGTGTGTGTGTGTGTGTGTGTGTGTGTGTGTGTGCGCGAGTGTATATCCGTCCTTTTTTCCCCCCTAAGGTAAGTCTTTCCGCTCCCAGGATTGGAATGACTCCTTACCCTCTCCTTTGAAACCCACATCCTTTCGTCTTTCCCTCTCCTTCCCTCTTTCCTGACGAAGCAACCGTTGGTTGCGAAAGCTAGACTTTTGTGTGTATATTTGTGTGTCTATCGACGTGCCAGCGCTTTCGTTTGGTAAGTCACATCATCTTTGTTTATATATATATGACAGGTGTCAACAGAAGATAGTCGATCTTCAGGATAGCGCATCAAGTCAGCTTGCTGAAGTATCCCACCACCTGGAAGATGCCTTTCTGCTGAATACCTGAGAATAGTTCAAAATCATCCTATGCTGGGAAAATATAACATCACAGTTCTTCAACATTATTTTTGCATTTGCTGTCCAATTGATATAGGTGAACAAATTTAGAAAGTAATTAATTGATGGCAACGTCATTAGAGAGAGAACACAAGCTCAGGTTTGAGGAGGATGGGAAAGGAAATGCAGCCAGGAACTATCTCTGCATTTGCCTTAAACCATTCACAAAAACACACAGATGTGGCAAGTCGTGGGATACCTCCTTTTGCCATGCGTAGTGCAACAGCTTGACATGGCATGGACTAAACAAGTCTTTGGAAGCCCCCGACAGAAACTTTGAGTGATGCTGCCTCTATAGCCATTCGTAACTGCGAAAGTGTCGCTGGAGCACGATTTTATCTCTCAATTACGTCCCGTAGTTATTTGATGGGATTCATTTTGGGCGATCTGGGTGGCCAAATCATTTGCTCGAATTGTCCAAAATGTTCTTCAAACCAGTCATGTACAATAGTGGCCCAGTGGCATGGCTCATTGTCATCCATAAAAATTCCATCTTTATTTGGGAACATGAAATCCATGAAAGTCTGCAAATGGAGTCCAAGTAGCCAAACATAACTATTTCTAGTCAATGACCAGTTCAGTTGAACCAGAGGACCCATTCTATTCTGTGTAAACACAGCCCACACCATTATGGAGCCATCACCAGCTTGCATAGCCTTGTTGATAACCTGGGTCAATGGCTTATTGGGGTCCGCTCCATTCTTGAGCCCTATCATCAGCTCTTTCTAACTGAAATCAGGACTCATCTGACCAGGCCACAGTTTTTCGGTCATCGAGGGTCGAACTGATGTGATCAGAAACCCAGGAGAGGCACTGCAGGTGATTTTTTGCTGTTAGCAAAGGTACTCGTTTTGGCTGTGTGCTGCCACAACCCATTAATGCCAATTTCACTGCGCTCTCCTAACTGATACATTCATCGTACATCCCACATTGATTTCTGTGGTTGTTTAACACAATGTTGCTTGTCTGTTAACACTGACAACTCTGTGCAAATGCCACATGATCATAAGTAATGCATGAAAGTTGGTATTTTGTTGCGTACTTTTGACACTGTGTATCCCTGAATATTTAATTCCATGATAATTTCTGATATGGAATGTCCCATTCATTCATTCATCCATCCATCCATCCATCCATCCATCCATCCATCCATCCATCTCCAGCTACCACCCTGTGTTGAAAGTCTGCCTCTCATTTAGAGTACCGAACTTTCAAGGACATAGAATGAGCCAAGGTGTAAATTAAGAAGGATGTAGCTGCCAGAATCTAATTTTCTTTGATTGTATTAACAATTATCATTAATTTGCAGTACTATATTAAACTGATTTGGTTCACAAATATAACTATCCTAATGTTAAAGCATGTAAAATGATAAGAGCACTATATTGTAAATGTATGAGAGACAGCTTAGGAGAATAATTTGTTTTTTCATGGTATTTGGCTTTAAGATTACCTAAATACAGGAGTGCTCTGACAGTATTTATTTATTTATTTTCAGATTGAAGAAATGTTGACACCACCTGAACGCAGCCTGGTAGAGAAAGTCAGGATGATGCTGAATAAGCTCAGTATGGCCGAACTGCAGCTGGATGAAACAATGTTTATATTGCAAATATTTCTAAATTACTGAAATAAAGTTGTTTTGAATAATATGCCTTAATTATTTTTCACTTCATTACACGACACTCTTAAATTAAATTGTCATGTTCCTAAATATTTTTCACAACATTTTGGCACGACAGCAGAAATTCAGTAAATGTCTGAAGATGGCCTTGTAAGCCGAAAACCGGTTAACAATAAAAGTAATATTGTAGAACAAAAGCAAACTGGTGCTTTTCATTTATTACTACATACTGTACATCAAAGTCAATCCCCATTGCTTAATATCACTGTCAACAGGATATTGCTCCTTTACCACGTGTATTTAAAAACCAAAACAGAACTAGGAAGAGTGTTGACACTGAAACATCACAGTTGGCCTCGAGCATGAACAAACGAGAACTTACGACTACGAGAAAGGAGCAGTGCAAGCCCAACCTCTGTCCCTCAGGGTTGACAACCAACATCCATGTTCTGTGTCTGGCAAAAGCAGAACTGACTTGCTGATGCCTTCTGATATTGTAGGGGTTGTATTCAAACACCCTCATAGACCAGGGATAGTCTCCTCCCTTGTTTTAAAATAAGAAAATGAGGAATGCACAACACACAGCATTTGTTAACCGCTCCAGCAAGTTGTTTTCTCAGGTTGACAGTGTCATAAATATGGTAGTTAGGAACTGACCTCTACTGGTATCTCATTCAACCATAGTTCAAAACAACCCCCCCCCCCCCCCCAAACACATACTTAAAACTGACAGATTAAAGTGTCTGTACTACTAAAATTTGTTTCACAACTAGTAAGCAGAGTCTTCCAAGAACAATGGTCAATATTCAGGGATATGACAGAACATTAAGTGCTCATATATCTTAAGGTATTCCTGACACCAGGTGGTTGGCCGTGGCCATAGCAGACCCTCACGTGGCATGCCCCGCCTGGCAGTGAAACATCCATAACTAGGTGTGTAACAGTCAGTGGGTTAAAAGCACATGTTCACTATTTTTTTTCTTCTTCTTCCAATGATTGTTCCTACCACACCACTGAATACTGACCATTCCTCTTGGGACTCCCTGTATATTTATTTTACTTCTTTTAATGTTGAGTATCTTTGGTGGGATTGAGATCCTTTTAATTAAAAATACATGCTAGAAATGTGAAAATATTCTAGAAAAATATTTTAGGCATTTAGATTATAGCTGTGCCCCACTGTTTGTTTACTGCAATAATTTACCACCCCTTTGTTACACTGGGTCTATTTCTGGTTGCACTCGGAATTATCACTTGTAGACACTTTTTACCAAGAAACCAACTGTACATGCATAAGCCATTATACAAGTTGCAAGCGTTTTTTGGGCACTGAGTATGTTCCAAACATAAATGGAAAAAGTTGCATGCTTATGTTGTCCTGATTCTGTTTTAATGTGAGACCTGTCTTTAAAACAGATTTTAGTATCTGGAGCATAAACAGCTGACATACAAAATGGACTGAAAAGTTTATTAATAATATTAATAAAAGTTACAGTAGTACCTTAAGACACCAGGACGTACTTGCACCACATCTCCTAGGTAAGGTGTCCTAAAACTGATACAGCAAAAATTTTCCAAAAAATGGTACATCCAGTCTATTCATAAGAAAACTGTACTTATCACAGATGTTCCTACTATCATTTATGCTGCTGTTCTTTGGGAATGGCCAGTTATATTTTGTTTTTCCAGTATAAACTCAGCAGTGACGTAAAAAATAATTTAGTCAGTCACCAGTTTTCAAATCGAAAATAAATGTGACAGTTCTACATCATTTGCCACAATCTTGGGAAATATTGATTCTGTACCCACCAAATTTGGATTACATAGACAGAAAGATGTGCTCTGTCTGGTGGATTATTCATTACCTTCACATTTATTAGATGGAGTTAGTTAATAAATGGCCAATATTATTCCTAAATGTGATACAGCAGTTTCCTAAAAGTGGTAGTACACTTTTTTTTAAATCATGCCATTCTGTTCACTGAAATGTGTGTTACTTGCTGCAACAGGCAATAATGCAGCAGTTGTGCTGTATTTCTTGCTATTGTTGTTAGGGAAATGATGCAGCAGTAGTTGTTGATATATTTCATGCTATTGTTGACATCAGTGCAGCAAAAGCAGTAGCAGGGATATAGACTGTGCTACAGTTTTGAGTTAGTGGTGTATTGCTATTCCTCTCAGGTCACTTTTACAGGTAGGCCTAAGTATAGGTTTCATCTAAAATAGGCCCCAACTGTTCTTAAATTTATTTTATGCCAATATTATACAATATTAAATTGGAATATTTTGGGTCATGACAGGAACAGTATGGCACCTTCATATAAGGAAAAAGGAAGGCCATATAGTAAAGAAGATATTTCTTCAGCTATAAACGAGGTGAAAGATGGAGCTTCACTCCGGCAGGTAGCATTGAAATATAAAATGGATAAAATGTTCCCGCACAGCAGGGTACATGGTACTCACTCAGGTGTGCAAGGTAGGAAAACAGAGTTGACAGCAGATCAAGAAACAACTTTATCTAATCACTTGAAGACACTTGCTAAATAGGGATTTCCAATGACAAGAGCTGAAGTGTTGCTGGTTGTTCAAGACTTTGTGGAACAAAATGGTTTGACCACTCATTTTAGAGATGGAAAACCTGGTTCAAAGTGGTTCAGACATTTCTGTTTGCAAAATTCATTAACACTGAAGAAGCTGGAAGCTCTTGAAATGAATTGTAGAAAAGCTACAAGTGATCCTTTTATTATTTATGATTTCTATGATAAATTAGAAGCAATATTGGAAGAGCTGGACATCAAAGATAAACCAGCCAATATATGGAATTTGGATGAGACATACTTTTCAGCTGATCCTTCCAGGATACGAGCTGTTGGAGGTATTGGTTAGAAGTTTTTCTGGGATATTCACGGTTCTGGAAAAGACAATACAACAGTGCTTGCTTGTGTGTCAGCTGCAGGCAGGGCTCTTCCACCACTTTCATTTTTGAGGGAGTGCACCTATGGAGCTCCTGGAAGGGAGCACGTGATTTTTCTGGCACATTTTATTCAACTGCTGTTAATGGTTTCATGAGGTCATTAATCTTTTCGAGCTACTTCAGTCATTTAGATCCCACAATAATTGAAAAAGCAAGGAATGAGAGAATTGCAATTGTGAAGCTGCTCCCACATACAACTGACCAGCTGCAACCTTTAGACAAGTGTTGCTTCAAGCCTTTTAAGGACACTTGGAATACTGAGTTGATTTAGTGGCGAAAAAAGCAATCAGAGAAAACCATCTAAATCCGATTTTGTGGTGGTTGTGTGTAAAGTATGGACAGATGCTTTGAAACCTAAAAACATAATATCAGGCTTCAAGAACACAGGAATCTGCCCCTATGACAGGTCACAGTATCCTATTCATCGACTGGATCCTGAAAAATTACACAGATATAATATCCAAAACAAAACTGACATAAACAAATCCACAAATATCAGTGAGCCAGACCTCAGCATTTCAGAAAAGAACACCCAGTTGTCTTGCTCTGTTGGCGGTGAAGTTGAAGCTAGCGGTTCTGAAAAAATTTGTGTAGCCCCTGTTTGCAGCAGAGAATCATCAGCAAGTTTTGAAAATTTACTCCTTCAGAGAATAAAAGAAACTGAGAAATATGTGACCAAATGTAGTCGCATCAACCCAACGTCACAAGTAATAACTTCAGAAGAACACAGCAAACTCATTGCTGAAAAAGAAAAGCCTCCAAACAACAAAGGATCAGGCCTAAGCCAAAAGCATAAGACTAGGAAAGTTATGCCTACAGCCAAAACTACTGCAAATACACAAAAGAGTAGGCCTAAGGAGACCGATTCAGATTCCGACAACTGTTCGAAGAGTGACGACAGCCTTGATGATGTAAATCTGTTAGAAGAATCCACACCAGATCCGGGTCGACAGAAGCGTCCGATCCCACGCGTCGGCTTAGACCCGTGACGTAAGGGTGTTGTCGTGTGTGACGTCATGACGGCGCGGACTTTGGTTTGAGTGTGGCTGTCTCCAGTTCTGTTTTATCTTATTTTATTTACTTTTCTGATCTGTTCGTTCTATCTCGTGAGATTTTTTTAAAATTTAAAAACACTTATTACTTATTTTAATTATCTGTTTCCTCCAATTTCTGTTTTAGTTTATTATATTTATCTTTCTGATCTGTTCGTTCTATCCCGTGAGATTTTTTTTTAAAAAAAAGACAAAAAACACTAATCAGCTACTGAAGCATCTTTATCTTCTATAGGTTGCAGGGGTTACGACCCTTGGGGAGGTGGGCGGGTATTCATGCATGGCTGTCTTCACTTACACATTGTAGCTACGCAAGGCGTCTAAATTTGTTTATATTTAGTTTGCCCCCCCCCCCCCCCCACCAAAACACCCCATTTCCCGCGTTTGTACCGTCAGTGTCATTAGGCTTCTTGTGGAAAGTGTGTGTGTTTCTTTTTGTTTCCGCCATATTTGTGACGTCATGGGTCAAAGCAGACGGGCGGGATCGGACGCCTCCGTATTTCCCCAGATCCTGTTGTAATGACTAATCCAGCACATGTAGCTGAAGGAGATTATATTTTGGCTACATTTCAAAGAGGGAAGAGAAATTATTACGGCTATAGGTATGTGTGCACCATTCAAAAAATTTTAGAAAATAATCTTGAAGTTATGGCTCTAGAGTCTGTAGACAAGGACAAAACAGTTTTTAAATTAAATGAATAAGACATTTCTGATTAGTAAGAGTGATGTGATAGGGAAATTGGCAATTCTTCAATTGCTGCTGGTTTTGGAAATATCAGACAAGGAATCTGTTTTGTGTTTAACGGTCCTGTTGATGTTCATGAAAAAACAAAAATAAGACAGTGATTATCTTTTGTGCATTTGTTATTTTTGTATCAGTGTCAATATATCAAGTATAATTGTAAACAGTTTCTACTCATTGTAGCTTAAATTAATGATGTCAAAAATAGAAGAAACATATAAAGAAGT
Organism: Schistocerca serialis cubense; assembly: GCF_023864345.2. Lineage (NCBI taxonomy): Eukaryota > Metazoa > Arthropoda > Insecta > Orthoptera > Acrididae > Schistocerca > Schistocerca serialis. The sequence continues at coordinate 607,670,093 of NC_064644.1, read as the reverse complement.
TTTTGTAGTTGACACCAACGTTCATTTCATGCCATAAATATACTTAAAAAAATCTGTGAAAGAAAACTCCCAGTTATACTTAGGTAGCCTTTCATTTTCTGTACGCTCTATCTCATTTTTAAGACCTCAGTCTCATATCTTCATTGTACTTAGGAATATGTCATGTGCATCATATTTTGAACCAGTCGTATCATATTTAAGATTTTCAGTCCAAAAAAATGATAGTGTTTTATTTATTTTTGTTTTAGATTTGCAGATCTAAATAATTAAACACAGTGCCATTTTAAAGCAGCTAACATTGTCTTTCATGTACTTCTTTCCCTTCAGGTACTTTTTTTCTTTAAAAAATGAAAACATATTTTGTGATTTTGTGTCATATTTAGGACACCTTACCCTACAAAATTCTGTGTGCACCCAGACAGAATGCAGTATGGAGATACAGAACATGCACAAATAAAAAATGTAAATAGTCAATACCAAAAGTTACAAACATTTTCAGTAAAGGATGTTCTGCTGGCCAAAGTAGGTAGATTGTAATAATCTGGAGCTTTAAATAATTACAAACTAAAGGGATTTCAAAACTGAAACGGAAAGTTTGTAGCTGGTGTGCCTCATTAGTTTTAAGTTTTAGTGGTGAGGTGTGGTCATTAGATGAGACTATCCAAAACTTGACAGTGACCACAGAGGGATGTGTGTTGGGAATTACTAGGACAGACAAGGAAACAAGCGAATGTATCTGGGGATTAAATGGTGTAAGATGAGAGCTTGTAGGAGGCGAGTAAATGACAGGGGAAAATGTGCATGAGGCTCATGGGCGTTTTATCAATGAAGGCCATAATGGACGGCAAAGTCTACAGGCAACCTTTACGTAGCAGAGGATGTTGAATGACAGACTTTAGATACTACACAAAAATAATCCATGTTGAGATTTAATGTGTTTCAAGCAGCCCTCAGAAAAATGTGACAAGTTCATTACTTTCGTTGCTGTAAACAATTTAAGGAAAACTACAAATCTGTTAATGAAACAAATGGTCACCTTTGATAGAAAGAAAGCCTCGTTTAACTTCATGTGCTAAACACTAAATTACTGCGAATTAAATTCGCAACTGTTTAAAGCGGTTGGCACAGGTGACACTTAATGCTTAAAATCCTTGCTGCGTGCTGTCATTCACTTTATAGTGCTTCTAAAAGAAGTCTCCAAATGCGCTTAATATCGGTTACGTCGGCGACAAAATTTTATATTTACATATACGGCGAGGTTAATTTAAGGAAATGAGTTATCAGTTCCAAGGTCTGCAGTTAAGACACAATTAATACCACGTACTGAAGCAAACCACGTTAATGTTGTGTACTGACTGCGTCTGCTCATATCAGACCACACAATTTTCGGCCTATATTCAGAAGAACACACACACGTATCACTGCCACAAAATACTTCTTGCTACACTTATTAACTATTAAAAACTAACAGCTTCACGTTACGCCATGATAACTTGACAATCACAAGTCTCCTGTACATTAACGAGGCACTATCGATGAGCAGTTCGTGGATACAGTACTCTTACTTGAAAATACAACAAACTGTGTTTGCATACGAACACAATTTCAGACATCACAGGGCATACGCATTTCACAAGATACACACCACTTCCATGCTAGTTGGTGCAGAAAGCAAACTGGATATTGGTCGATAAAGAAAGAAAGAAAAAGCATAGACTTTACACACTGGCATAAGACGTCTCCTGTGTAAATGCACGACACATAACAGTAAGCTTGTAACACGGGAAGGGTTTGGCTTAATAAAGAACATGTGTGTAAGAGCAAAAGTCCCATGCCATGTTCAGATGCTTTGATTTTTCGCTCGCACTTTCAGATTTGAAGTCACGTGACCGTAAACGCCATCTTGGATTTGAGCCACGAGGTTTTGGTGAGAAAAATATATTTACCGGGTTTAGAGAGAAGTTGGAAATGCCTTCAAGTAATCCCTTACCTCCCAAAGAAAATGCTTTATTCAAACGAATTCTGGTAAGTCTGTTTCTCTCCCGTGAATAATGTAGCTTTATACTCGTGTGTGCTGTGGTTTCATTTTGTTGTGAGGATATGAGATTTTTCATTTTAATGTATGTTACAAGATATGTATTACAAAAGCGCCTTTGCAGCACCTTCTATACACTTAGACAAACAAACTAGGCGCGTTTTCATTGATGATTTGCCATTCAGTCCGGCAGTGTTGTGGTATTGTGTATGTGATTATGTACCCTAACCTCAGCACTTTCCATCATAGTCATCCTCTACATCTCGGTTAAATTTTGCATCCAGATATTTGGATACAGCATGATGTCAGTACACGAAAATGCCATGGTAGAGAACCATTTCAAAGAAAAAATATATTGCCCGTATTTGATTCGTAAATGGATAGTTGTAAATAGAAATGTACAAATGTAAACACAAGATTATCAGTCACCGTTCTTCGTTGCAAATCAATTTCTAGCATGTGGTGTGTGCTAATTTTGCAATACTGTCAGTAGTTTTAATGACACATGAAATGTTATGCATCCGCAACTGTATTTTTCTTATGTTTACAGAAATGCTATGAACAAAAACAGTACAAAAATGGGTTGAAATTTGCGAAGCAGATTCTTACCAACCCAAAGTTTGCAGAACATGGGGGTGAGTAAAAATAATGAGTGGAATGAATATTTCTACTAAAAGTGAGTGTTGCATTCAAAATTCCTCGGATATTATGAAATATTTTCAAACATTTGTGATATGGTTGTTTGCCCTCACAACACCAGTTCGATTACGGTGATATCGTTTCAGACCAAGACATGCAATATAAAACAATTTTCATTGGTATGTTACCTCCCATGGGTATCCATAAGCATAGAAAAAGAGTAAATTTGTTTAAGAATGATAAATGGTGCGACCACTTACATTTTGTCAGCTGAAGTAGTATAGGTTTCACATCTAAACGTATGTAAAGGATTTAATTTTCAACTATTACATTAATGAGACTGCGTGGAATATATTGCTAATGGAGAATTGGCTTTTCAGGTAGCTATTGGGAATAGTTGTAAGTCATGATAGTTATTTTAGCAACTTCCATTTCACTCTGTTTTAGTCTCTGTCTGAGTGGTTGGTTATTATATCTATTGTTCCATGGCACCAATTACCATTTTGTGTCATGATTTTGTATTGATTTAATTTTTACCCATTTTTAATAACAATTTTTTTATATTCTGCAGAGACTCTTGCTATGAAAGGATTAACATTAAACTGCTTAGGTCGGAAAGAAGAAGCATATGAATATGTTAGAAGAGGTTTACGGAATGACTTAAGATCCCACGTTTGCTGGCACGTTTATGGGCTACTTCAACGTTCAGACAAGAAATACGATGAAGCAATCAAATGTTACAGAAATGCACTTAAGTGGGAGAAAGATAATATTCAAATTCTTCGGGATTTGTCTCTGTTACAGATTCAGATGCGAGACCTTGAAGGTTATCGAGTAGGTTTCATCATTATGAGTAGATATTACTTATATTTAAGAATTTTTTTATTGTTTTCACATAAATTGTCTGTGTATAGGACACCAGATACCAACTTTTTATGCTTCGTCCAACACAACGTGCCTCTTGGATTGGCTTTGGGATGGCGTACCATTTGCTTAAAGATTATGAAATGGCTCAGAACATATTGGAAACATTTCGTAAGACACAACTGGTAAGCATGTAGCTGTAGACTATCACAACAGTTTTCTGTAGGAGAGAGTGGAGTGTAAATTGATTAATTTGTTATATAAAAAAAGAAGACGTATCGTATAATCTCCTTGTTTCTCTATCTAGCAAAAAAGTTCATATGACTACGAGCATAGTGAATTGCTCCTGTATCAGAACATGGTTATCCAAGAGTCAGGAGCACTGGAAGAAGCACTTATCCATCTAAATAAATACTCCGACCAGATATGTGATAAACTTTCTGTTCTGGAAACCTGGGGTAAGTACTAGCTGCCCTTTAATTCTTTGCACTACACTTGCCTTCTTCCCCATCTCTCCACATTTTCTGAGTGCTCTTGATTCCTACATTCTGTAACGCTTTTCGATGGCTCACTTCCATCTTTCTCTGATTTGTCCTCCTTGTTTCTCCTCCTCCAGTTTAAAAGTGCAGTTACCATATCTGCAGCTCATTTGTTGCATTCTGCTATTGGTTATTGGTTGTTGATTGTTGTTGGTCCTACCTAATTGAGTGATGATAGCCAATGCAGTAACCAGTCTGTATTGCTCTGGCTAATAATGTTTTTTTCTGGAATATGTTACAATTTCCAAATTTCTAGTTAGGTTGGCACAAAATACACGTTTATAATGTTGGTTGTCATCACAAATATTTTATTCTGAATATGTCACTTTTCCACTTTTATGACTAGAGTGGCAACTAATGGCACAACTTAAATTGCTGCTAGTGAAATTAGTGGTAATGAAATTCATAACTTGTTTGTCACAAATATTTGGCAAATGTAAAATACTGGAATTTCTGAGGTTGAGGTTGTGGTTAGGGTGGCACCTAATAGCTCGGCTTAAATTGCTATGAGTGAAAAAAGAAAGCTAACTTTATTTATGAATCATACAAACCTACAAGTCAGCTAGCTGTACTTCCCATCATTCACCACAGTATCCATTATCAACAGCAGCACTCAGCAAAAATGCCATGGACACCATAAATGCAGTCCCTCCCCAGGGAGCTCGCCACACTGCCAATGGCTACCACAGGGCCCCAGCCTTTGTAGCATCTTTTCCCATACATGCTGCATTGCTGTCCCCTTGCTATACTTTTCCCCGCTCCCTTAGGGAATAAGTTTACGACATTTTTGAGAATGTGTTCTGCATTTCCAGTAACCTGACATCAGAACAGTCCCTCCACTATATTCACGTTCTTTGTTTCTTTCTTCGTTTCCCTTCTCCTGTCATTCCTCCGCTTTGGCGTTTGAGGTTCCCCTTTTTCTTCTTTCTCCCTGTGTGCTTCTGAAGTCTGAGGCACACATCTGATGCGTAACAGGTGACTGGGTAATGTGTAGTTCCCACCCCGTGGTACAGACCAGGCCCAGGAAGGGTGATTGCCTGAGCTGTTGCCTTTCCAAATTGCCAATTGGTCCTTCTGTGAGGTGTTCAAGAGTTGTGACCTGAGGTGTGAACAATCACCTAAGGTGTGTGAGCCCCCTATCAGGGGATTCCCCCAGTTGGAAGGAGTGCACCATCGGAGATGCAGGTGATCGTGTAGGATTTTCTTGCAGTGAGCCAAACATCATCTTCTCAGTCTACAGGCCCTCCCAGCTGCACCTTGGTTCCTTGTAGTTTCACATACTGAAGACAGTCAGTCTTTTGGTACGGTTAATCCCTTTATTATTCAGAAAGGTGTTTATGCAGTTGCTGGTGCTGTGAAATCCTACTCTCATTTACACAATGGCTTGTTGCTTTTGGAGACTACCTGTGATTCTCAAGCACAACTACTACTTGCAGCTTCACTCCTCCACGGTTCTTCTGTTCATTTCCAGTCTCATCAAACACTAAATTCTTTGTGTGATGTTATTTACACTAGGCTGCTCGATGGTATGACTGAGACAGAAATCCAAACTTATCTCCCTGGTCAGGATGTCATAGCGGGCCATTGGGTGATGAATAAGGTAAATGCATCCTTAGTGCCCACATGCACTCTTTTACTGACACTTGATAGAGTAGTGCTTCTATCAAAGATCGAGACTAAGAAGTTATCACAGTCTGACCGTACATTCTGAACCCAATGTGCTGCTACCCTTGTTGTCATTACATCCACACTCAAATGTCCTGTCAACACCTGGTCAAATGTGTAACCTTTGGTAGGGATGCTCATGAGAGTGATTGTCCCCCTCCTTCTCCCCACCGTATCGATTGCAATGGCAACCATGCAGTTTCCTCCTGAGATTGTCCCATGTATCTTGATGAGCAGGCTGTCCAGGAGATCCAGGTGAGGGAAAAAGTGCTTTACCCTGTCGCTCACAAGTTGTTGGCTAGTCAGAAACCCTGCGTTTTACCAGCCCGCACTTACAGTACTGTTCGTACTACATCTCACCCCACAAAGAACATGGCCATGCAGACAAGTGACCTCAAATTCAGCACCGTGGTTGTAAAATCGCCCAGTATCATAATAGTATCCCCATATCCTTCTCCTACAGCTGTGCAACAAGCCACCAAATTTTCGCATCACATGCCAAAATCGCCTGCTACATTATGATCAGGCCAGAAAGAACAGAAGGAATACTCCTGCGAAACTTTTTACATCCCTTCAGCCAACAAACATCTGAATAGTCACCTGCCATTCGCAAAGGCTCCAAGAAGTCAAACAAAGCCAACAGTCTCCTCCTTCGCCGACTTGGAGATCCTCTTCAGTGGTGTCACCACGATACTTTCACCAATCTCTGTGTCGCCGGTGCACACCATCAACCATTTTTCTGCCCTGGATCTGCAGACCGACTGAGGGAGAATGGCGACACCTCTGTAGATCTCGTGGAGTAAGATCCTCCAGCCTCTGCGCACTGGAGTAGAGTGTCTTCGAAGGCTGGCACTTGGCAGCCGCGTAGGTGACACCCTTTCATTTTTGCCCTTCTGCCCTTTCCCCATCATGACTCTTCTCCAGTGGAAAGTTTGCGGCCATAGATCCAAGGAAGAGGAATTACGGCTGCTCTTGGAATTTTAGTGTCCACTTGTTCTCTGCCTCCAGGAAACAAAATTGCATCCTCATGACCACTTTGACCTCCCACATTTCTTTCTGAACTACTATGCCCTTCTCCCCGAGGATGGTGTTCCATCTCATGGAGTCATACTGCTCATCCGGGATGCCGTTCATAGTCAAGCGGTCTCCCTGAACATCCGGTTACAAGCTGTTGCAGTCCACATTTCTGTTCCTCACTTCACCTTTTGCCTTTGTACCTTTTACATCCCTCCATCATTCTGTGTCACCACTGCAGACTTCCTTCAGCTTATTGAGCAACTCCCTCATCCCTCTTTGCTGCTTGGTGACTAATGCACACCATACCCTTTGGGCCTCTCCCAGAAAATGTCAGAGAGGTGCCCTCGTGGGTGACCAGCTCCATCAACTCAATGTCGTCTGCCTTAACGCTGGAGCACCCACGTTCCTACCAGACTCCATGTACACCTATTCCCATTTGGACCTCTCCTTCTGCACTGCACTGCCCTGCCCTGTTTGCCCATTGTCTCGAGTGGCCATTCTCTCTGATACATACTCGAGCGGCCGTCTCCCGTGTACTGTCCGTTTGCTGACTCCTAACCCACTTACATGCAAACCCAAATGGCAGCTTTCTAAGGCTGACCAGAGGCTTTACTCCTCCCTCTCCTTTGATGAACACCTTTTCCCCATTTATGATGCCCAGGTAATTTGTGCATGGAGACATACTCTCCAAATTTTTAACCATTATCTTATGATGCAAATTGTATTCGTTATAAACAGTTGTGTGCACAGTGTCTTCGCATTTTTCAGAATAGCAAAAAAGCTGTCTGGATTTCGCTTACTAGTTATTTAAATAATTCTGCTCCCTCTTCCATTTTGTGGACCAACCTCTTCCTGCTCTCTGGGACCAAGGTCCTTTCCCCAATTCCTGGCCTGACCATAGCAAATGATGTCCTAGTGGACCCCATTGCTATCTCCAACACCTTGGGACTCTATTTTGTGGAGATTTCAAGCTCCAACCACTATCACCCAGTCTTCCTCCATCGGAAACTAGTGGAACATTCTCTTCTCAGAGATGTGTGAGCTACAATGCCACTTTTACTGAGAGAGAGCTAGATCATGCTCACACTTCATCTTGATCCTCTGCCTCAGGGCCTGATTGATGTGTTCTTTCAAATGTTGCAGCACCTTTCTCTTGGAGGCAATCATTTTCTCTTTCATTCGTACAATTGCATCTGGACAGAGGGCACATTTCTGAGACATTGGCATGAAGCCACTGTCACACCCATACTCAAGCACAGTAAGGACAAACACCTTCCTGTAGCTACTGCCCCATTTATCTCACCATCTTTGTGTGCATGGTGATGGAACGTATGATTTCTGTTTCGCTGGTGTTGTGTCTTGGTATCTCACAATTTGCTAATCAATGCAAAGTGTGGTTTCGAGCACGCCGTTGTGCAGTTGACCATCTTATCACTTTGGCAATCCATGTCATGAATGGTTTTCTGCAGAAATACCAGACTATGGCCGTGTTTTTTGATTTGTAGAAAGCCTACGACACCTACTGGAGGACCGGTATCATCTGTACTCTGTACAAGTGGGGCATCTGAGGCCACCTGCCCCGTTTCCTTCAGGAATTTGTAAAAGACAGAGTTTTCAAGGTACACGTGCATTCTGCCTTGTCGTACACCTTTATCTACGAAACACTGTGCCTCAGGGTTCTGTCGTACTCTTTCCTATCGCCATTAATCCTATTATGGCCTGTCTTCCAATAGGCATCTCCAGCTCCCTTTTTGTTGATGATTTTGCTGTGTATTGCAGTTCTCCACAGACTCATTTCATAGAGTGGTGCCTTCATTGTTGTCTTGATCGTCTGTATTCATGGAGTGTCAACTGTGACTTTTGCTTTTCCACTGACAAAGCAATTTGTTTGAATTTTTAGCAGTGCACTTGGTTTCTTCCACTGTCTTTGCATCTTGAGCCTGTTGCTCTTCCGTTTATTGAAACTGCGAAATTCCTGGGGCTCCTGCTCAATAGGTCACTTTCTTGGTCCTCCCACATGTCTTATCTGGCCGCCCGCTGTGCCCAGTCCCTCACTGTCCATTTCCTCAGTGGTACATCCTGGGGAGTGGATTGGACACCACCCTGCTTTCGTACCAGTCTCCTGTTCATCCGAAACTAGGCTATGGGTGCTTCGTTTATGCATCTGCATGGTTGTCCGTCTTGTTGTTGTTGTTGATGTTGTTGTTGTGGTCTTCAGTCCTGAGACTGGTTTGATGCAGCTCTCCATGCTACTCTGTGTGTGCTAGCTTCATCATCTCCCAGTACCTACTGCAGCCTACATCCTTCTGAATCTGCTTAGTGTATTCATCTCTTGGTCTCCCTCTACGATTTTTACCCTCCACGCTGCCCTCCAGTACCAAATTGGTGATCCCTTGATGCCTCAGAACATGTCCTACCAACCGGTCCCTTCTTTTTATCAAGTTGTGCCTCAAACTCATCTTCTCCCCAATTCTACTCAATACCTCCTTATTAGTTATGTGATCTACCCATCTAATCTTCAGCATTCTTCTGTAGCACCACATTTCAAAAGCTTCTATTCTCTTCCTGTCCAAACTATTTATCGTCCATATTTCACTTCCATACATGGCTACACTCCATACAAATACTTTCAGAAACGACTTCCTGACACTTAAATCTATACTCGATGTTAACAAATTTCTCTTCTTCAGAAACGCTTTCCTTGCTATTGCCAATCTACATTTTATATCTTCTCTACTTCGACCATCATCAGTTATTTTGCTCCCCAAATAGCAAAACTCCTTTACTATTGTAAGTGCCTCATTTCCTAATCTAATTCCCTCAGCATCACCCGACTTAATTCGACTACATTCCATTATCCTCGTTTTGCTTTTGTTGATGTTCATCTTATATCCTCCTTTCAAGACACTGTCCATTCTGTTCAACTGCTCTTCCAAGTCCTTTGCTGTCTCTGACAGAATTACAATGTCATTGGCAAATCTCAAAGTTTTTATTTCTTCTCCATGGATTTTAATACTTACTGCGAACTTTTCTTTTGTTTCCCTTCCTGCTTACTCAATATACAGATTGAATAGCATCGGGGAGAGGCTACAACCCTGTCTCACTCCCTTCCCAACCACTGCTTCCCTTTCACGTCCTTCGACTCTTATAATTGCCATCTGGTTTCTGTACAAATTGTAAATAGCCTTTCGCTCCCTGTATTTTACCCCTGCCACCTTTAGAATTTGAAAGAGAGTATTCCAGTCAACATTGTCAAAAGCTTTCTCTAAGTCTACAAATGCTAGAAATGTAGGTTTGCCTTTCCTTAATCTTTCTTCTAAGATAAGTCGTAGGGTCAGTAATGCCTCACGTGTTCCAACATTTCTATGGCATCCAAGCTGGTCTTTCCCGAGGTCGGCTTATACCAGTTCTTCCATTCATTTGTAAAGAATTTATGTTAGTATTTTGCAGCTGTGACTTATTAAACTGATAGTTCGGTAATTTTCACATCTGTCAACACCTGCTTTTTTTGGGATTGGAATTATTATATACTTCTTGAATTCTGAGTGAATTTCGCCTGTCTCATACATCTTGCTCACCAGATGGCAGAGTTTTGTTAGGCCTGGCTCTTCCAAGGCTGTCAGTAGTTCTAATTGAATGTTGTCTACACCTGGGTCCTTGTTTCGACTTAGGTCTTTCAGTACTCTGTCAAACTCTTCATGAATTATCGTATCCCCCATTTCATCTTCATCTACCTCCTCTTCCATTTCCATAATATTGTCCTCAAGAACATCGCCCTGTATAGACCCTCTATATACTCCTTCCACCTTTCTGCTTTCCCTTCTGTCCTTAGAACTGGGTTTCCGTCTGAGCTCTTGATATTCATGCAAGTGGTTCTCTTTTCTCCAAAGGTATCTTTAATTTTCCTGTAGGCAGTATCTATCTTACCCCTAGTGACACGTGCCTCTACATTCTTATATTGTCCTCTAGCCATGCCTGCTTAGGCATTTTGCACTTCCTGTCGATCTCATTTTTAAAACGTTTTATTCCTTTTTGCTTGCTTCATTTACTGCATTTTTCTATTTTCTTCTTTCATCAATTAAATTCAATATTTCTTCTGTCACCCAAGGATTTCTACTAGCCCTCGTCTTTTTACCTACTTGATACTCTGCTGCCTTCACTACTTCATCCCTCAAAGCTACCCATTCTTCTTCTACTGTATTTCTTTCCCCCATTCCTGCCAATTGTTCCCTTATGCTCTCCCTGAAACTCTGTACAACCTCTGGTTCAGTCAGTTTATCCAGGTCCCATCTCCTTAAATTCCCATCTTTTTGCAGTTTCTTCAGTTTTAATCTACAGTTCATAACCAATAGATTGTGGTCAGAGTCGACATCTGCCCCTGGAAATGTCTTAAAATTTAAAATCTGGTTCCTAAATCTCTGTCTTACCATTATATAATCTATCTGAAACCTTTTAGTATCTCCAGGGTTCTTCCATGTATGTCCGTCTTATGCCCCTCAATACAACCCACCGTCGTGGCATCTGTTTGGCTGCTGATGCCTTTTACACTAGCTAGGTTGTGAGTCTGTATACAGAAGCTGCCGAACTACTGCTGTCATACTGCCATGATTTTCTTCTCAGCAGATACATATACTGTTTGTCTGCCATGCCTCGCCACCCATCCTATGCCTCCTTCTTCGATGACTCCTTTGATCACCAGTATGGGGTGCGTCCCTCTTCTGTTACCTCTTGGAGTTTGCTTTCAGCTATTGCTCCAACAGCTTAACTTCACACTACCTGCCACTTTCCCGATAGGCATGAACCCTTCACCACCGTGGCTTCGTGCACCAGCCCACGTTCACCTTGGACATCACTTGATTCTAAGGACACCACTCCAGACTCGCTCTATCGTCGTAAGTTTCTCGACCTTCACACAGAATTTCATGATAGTGCCTTTGTGTACACTGATGGTTCGCAGCCTAACCATTGTTGGGTATGCCTTTGTTGTTGGCACCAACACTTTTCAGTATCGGCTTCCAGAATACTGCTCAGTATTTACAGTGGAGGTCTTCGCCATGTATCAGGCCGTACAGTACATCCAGTGACACAGGCTTTTAAATTGTGTCATTTGCCCTGACTTTCTCAGTGTCCTTCAGAGCCCCTGTGTGCTTTACACCATTCATCCCTTCGTGCAATGGGTCCAGGAAAGCCATCACTTGCTCACTCTCGATGGAGCCACTGTGATGTTTGTGTGCGTTCCTGATCATGCCGATCTGGTGTGTAATGAGGCCGCTGACACTGCTGCCAAGGCTGCAGTCCTTGAATTTCGGCCCACTAGTTCTTCCATTCTCACAGACGATCTCTGTGTTGCCCTCTGTCAACAGATGGTGTCACTTTGATATCACAATTTTGTCTTCCCTTTATGGGAACAGTATCTGAATTAAACCCTTCCCAGTGGCTTGGCCGACCTCCTCCTGCCGAAAGGAGATCATTTTAGCCAGGTTGAATATTGGGCACTGTCCTTTTAGCCATCGCCATTTGTTAAGTGAAGATCTGCTACCACTTTGTTCTCATTGTCCTCAACTGTTGACAGTTCACCATTTCCAGACGGAATACCCGTTCTTTAACCAGTTACATTCTCATTTACGTTTGCCGTTTCAGTTATTGGCCGTTTCAGTGAACGACATGCGGGCTGTCAACCGCATTTAACTTTTTATCCATTATAGCAGTATGGCGAAGGACATTTGGTCTTTAATTCAGGACCCCCATTCTCTCTTGGAGTATTTTATGGACCTTTCTCCAAGCCCGTGTTTTTAGGTGTCTTTCCTTCCTTCGACTGGGCATAACATGTAGTTGTTTTAACCCCCTTTTTCACCTTCGTGTTCTGTGGTTCTGACGTGGGTGTATATGAGCCTAGTTTTTTTTGCGCCCTAAAATGAAACAGAACAAGAATCAACAGTTAATTTCCTCTTGTTCTGTGATCTGTGTTGCTCTCCAAGAAACACACTTCACTGATGACCATTCCCTACTCCAATCCTTAGACATTACTATGTGTTCTGTTGGAACTGTACTGGCCCGAACATAGCATCTAGAGGAGTCTGTACATTGGTTCCCACAGGTGTCGTCAGTGAGTGAATTAATCTCCGTATCATGTTGGAAGCTATAGCAGTGCAAGTGCACATTACCCCAACGATCATCATTTGTAACATATATTTATCTTTAGGTGGGATTCTTTACTTATCTTGAGATGACCACTTTAATCCAATAAATCACCCCCTTCCCTCCCCATTTTCCCCTTTTAATCTACTTGGGGACGTGCGCCATCTCCAGTGGGGAAGTACCAGTTTGTCTGCGAGAGCCCTCTGACTTACTAGCTTCTTCCCAATTTTGACTGATGTCTCTCTCCTCAGTGGCTGTACTCCTACCCACTTTAGTCCCGCCCTAGGCACCTTTTCGCCTATCAATCTTATATTATTTTCCTCTAGTTCTGTGGTTTCACTACAGTGGTCACTGCATGGCGATCTTTGTGACACTGCTGAATTTACTACGATCCTGTCACTTCATTGTCGCCACTCAGTGAACCACGTACTTTGTTGGGCTCTTGAAAGAGCCTGCTGGCAGTTGTGTACTTCTGTGTTCACTTTTACCCCCTTTTCTGTCAGATTGTATTGATGGGATTGTGGGAGACCTCTCCGTCATAGCCACTTGCGCCACTGGAACTGCTATCGGGCTTTCTTCAGACCAATTCTGGGCCATTGTCATGGTGGACCAGTGACATTGCAACAGCTATTCAGTATTGTCAAAAGGCCCCTGCAATATCTCAAGTGACATGCTTCACTGACCATCTTCATCACTTTTAAGCAGCTCTGTGCAAAGGCTCTCAATCTAATGAAACACAGTAAGAAGATATGCTGGAAATTTTACATCTCCACCTTGAGAATTCACACATATTCGTCCCATAAGCAGTGCAAGCTCCGTAGTATGTTGGGCTCAAAAAATCAACTAGTGTCCTGAGTGTCTTCGGTGATAGTGATGTGACAGTCCTTGCTAAGCACCTCGTGACCCACTTTGCAATTGCGTTGGTGTCCTCTTCTTACCTGACTGTCTTGCAAATGCATGAAAATCATGTTAGAGACATCCCCTCTCCTTTACCTCCTATCACGCCAAAGTATATAATGAATGTTTTGCTGACTCTTGACTTGTCACACAATGTAGACCCAGAGCCTGATGAACGTCATAATCAAATGATGCAACATCTGAATGTCATTCAAAAACTTGTCCTGTTCAGGTTCTTCAACCATGTTCGGTTAGAAGTGTTTTCCCTTCACAGTGACCAGATGGTATCATTATCCCAATTCCTAAACCAGACAAAAACCCAACATGCATTGCCACCTAATGACTGATTAGCCTCACCAGTGAGCTAAGCAAACTCTTTGATAAGGCTGAAAGCCTGATAATTATGTTATGTTCTTGAATCCTTTGTCCCACTGTCAGTGTGTTTCCTGGGAGGGACGATCCACAACTGACCATCTGGTGTAGTTGGAAACGGCAATCTGACGCTTTTTCTAAACACCAACATGTCATTGCAATCATTATTGACACCATCACATTTTACTTACTTTAAATGAATGAGAATTTGTATTTGTAAATTTTTGTCCCGCCTATTTTTCAGGTTAGAATTGATACTTCTCAGCTCCCCCCACAGATCCCTCCACCAGGCTCTGTGCTGGTTGTTACACTGTTCCTCTCATTGCCATCAATGGGCTAGTGGCGTCCATTGTACCAGCAGCCACCTCTGCTCTGTATGTTGATGACTCTCACATTCAGTGTCACTAAAGGCTAGCTGGATGCATCTGCTTCCTTGCGCTCACATTTTGGGTGCAGTTCACACTACACTCCGCCATATTTGCTATGCCATGGTCTCATCTCTGTTGGACTATGGTTGGCAGTTCTGTGGCTCAGCAGTACCTTCAGCTTGGAAATTGTTGGAACCAGAGTGTTATTATGCAGTAAGACTTGTCACTGATACCATCCAGACTAGTCCTGTAGACAGTCTTCTTGATGTCATTTGCGACAGTACCAACTTTTTCTCACATATGCATTTGATGGTTTCCTAATCATCCAACTTATCAAATTCTTTTTGCATACATGGATCATTGACACCCCCCCCCCCCCCCTCAACACTTGCCATTGGGTGGCATTACCAGTTCGAGTGATCCTCTGAAGTCCTTCGACGTGACATCCGTCCAACCTCCTTAGAATCTCCATCTCATGTGTTTTCCCACACACTCATTGCATTGGTTAGTGGTGAGATACGAATTTAGGCCAGTCTGTTTCAAAGACCTAAAGTTTCAGCCAGACCCTTCAATGACTCTTCCTCTCACAAGGAAACATCACCAACTTGATCTCATATCTTAAGGAAAGAAAAATATGCTTGTGGGGTACTTGTCCTAGAAATCATTCCTGCATGAACATTTATGCTGTGATTGTGATAATACACACTTACGATTTTCTAAATGTACAGCTTTTAAATATTTGTGTGCTCCCATTGTTTGTCACTCACTCTGCAGCTGCCTAATGCTCAAGTGCTAAATACAGTATAGCAGAATGACAGAAAGAGCCCTACTATTCATGAGATGTTGAAGGTTGAAGGTGAGGGAAGATGAGGGGGGAGGTGGTCACGTCTGCGAAACGTAAATTGAAATCTTGTTCGAGAACGTGTTGTTTTATGCAAAAAGAGAATATAACATGTCAACTTGGTGCGCATACATGTTCAGTGTAAAATCAAAATAAATAAACCTAGGCAACAGAAGAATTATTGTAAAATGAAGTAAATATTTCAATTTACTATTTAATCTTGCCAATCGCATTGCAACAGAACCAGCTCCTGAAATGTACTTCACTTTAATCATGTCAGCTTTACAATTCAAAGAAAATAGCACATCTAATTAAATAGCACTTTGCCATGTACACTAATTTTTGAAAGATTGACTTTCAGCAGGTCATAACTTTGTACTGTCAGAATTACAGACCAAATTTTTCTGCAGTATTGATTGTTGGAGCTGGTATCTTGCAAGTGTGCTTTTGTCTTCTCAAAATATGAGGCCAAGTTGGTGATGATTCCTTGTAAGCTCTTCAGTAATATCTGGCTAGTACTGTAAGTGTTCACTGACAGCTCTAAAACTGTCTGTAGGACAGAGTATGCTTTTACGTCTCCCACCTGAGAGGAACAACATTTGTTCATGGGAATGTGTAGTGTTTTTGCAGTGGAGCTGATAGCCGTTGCTAGAGCCCTACATTTTTCTTAAACAGACCTCCCTCTACCACAATTTCATTTGTAGTGATTCAGTGTGCAGTCTCCAGACTATAGATCAGTATTAGTCCCGTCACCCGTTGATATCTGTTATTCGTGACTTTCTCCCTGGCCTCAGTCATACTGCCTGCTCAGTTGCCTTCCTCTGGGTCTGAAGTCATGTGAATATCCCAGGGAATGAACCAGCTGGCCATTTGGCTATAAAAGTGATTAATCGCCCAACATTTGCTTTGAGGATCCCAGTTGAGGATTTGTGGGTGCAGATAAGACTTCTCCCCGTTCTGAATATCTGACAGGCTACTGCCTTCGCTAGTAAACTCCTCACTGTCAAGAAGCCTGCTGCTGCATGGCGCTAGTCCGTCCACTGTCCCTTATTGCCTCAGAGTAGGTCTTACCAGATTAACCGTCCACCCCCGGTAGCTGAGTGGTCAGCGGCGACAGAATATCAATCCTAATCGTCTGGTTTCGATTCTTGGCTGGGTCAGAGATTTTCTTCGCTCAGGGACTGGGTGTCGTGTTGTCCTAATCTTCATTATTTCCTCCCCATCGAAGTGCAAGTCGCCACAGTGGCGTCAAATCGAAAGACTTAAACCTGGCCCTAATCACAAGACATTTACCAGATTAACACATAGTTTCAGTTTATGAATGAGCTAATCCCTACATTTTTGTTATGGAGCTTTATAGATAGTATTGGTGTCTAATGTTGACGGACGACTCACAGACACTGGAACTGGTTCACTGTTCCAGAATTGGGCTTGGTGGTTGGAAGTAGGAACATCTGCCATTTCATGCTTGATCTGGGGGATCCTTGACCATACCTCTTTCGCCAGGAGCCCTCTTTTACTCTATTTTAATTGCTTTTAGATGCAATTAGACAGGGGTGGCCCCCCCTGCAGGTCCGGGGGTTAGAATAGGCCCGAGGTATTCCTGCCTGTCATAAGAGGCGACTAAAAGGAGTTTCACACGTTTCTGCCTTTGTGATGGTCCCCTGCAGAGTTTGACCTCCATTCTTCAAAATTTTCCTGAAGAGCGAGCCAACTGGGGAAGGGCACCTTAAATGGTGCATTGTGTCCATCGTGCATTGAGATCTTTAGCACACTTTCTCATCGTTGCATTACAGTCCCACCCATTCTCCATCTCTTGGTCGAGGACACATTCCTGGGTGCATTTTCCACCGTGCACTATGCAGTGTCGCTTTCTGCGTCAACGATGACCATGGACTTCTTTGCGCCTGATATCTGGCACGGTAGCCAAGCCGTTGTGGGGGGGGGGGGTCCGCCATGTACCCTATTGGTTGTAGCCTCCTGACCACACAAGGATAGCTCTTCTGATGCCTGTGCCATTAACTCTCCAAGTATGCCAAGGGGTAGATGCCCATCCCCCTAAGGCATCGGGACTCCTGGCAATGGCCGTCCTGCCAGGTGGCCTTTTTCTGTGGCTGGGTGGCGCCCGTGGGGAGTGCCCCTGGTTGGAGTGGGTGGCATCAAGGCAGATGACACATGATGGAGCATAATACATCATCTCTTGCTGGTGGTCAAACACCAGCAGTCTAAGCATTCACGGGCTCAATTTAATGCACCGAAGTACGACCCCATATCATTCCTCTTCCTGGCCACACCATGGGAGGAACGTTAGGCTAAGGATGGCAGTGGCTCTTACTCAACCCAGTTCCTTCTATGTTCAAGAGCTGATGATGATGAAGCCTCAGTTTTTTGTTGAGCATTTAGAGGACAAGTTTGGGGAGGTGGAGGGCTTGTCCAAAATAAGATACGGGTCAGTTTTGATCAAAACAGCATCCTCTGCCCAGTCACAGGCTTTACTCGCTTGTGACAAGCTGGGGGATGTTTATGTAACCATCACGCCCCATAAGACTTTAAATATGGTCCAGGGTATCACATTTCACAGGGACCTTCTTTTGCAGTGACATCGTCTTATGCTACCGCTACAACAGTTCTAGCACCATCAGCTCTGCCAACCCCAGTCAACTCTCAGAGCCAGAAGACTACACCTGCCCCCTTGATGGTGGAGGCCACTTCCCTCCCTGTTGCTCCGGCACCACCAACTTCAAGAGCAACACCCGCCCAACCAAAGGGCTGAGCTGGAGAAGGGTAAGTCTTCTTCGGCTGCTCTCGCTAGGAAGGGGTCCCTTGGGTCACTCCCTTCCCAGATTCCTGCTAGTGGGGAAGATGACACCTGCCACTGGCTGAAGAGCCCCCCAAAAGCAGCTGGTCGCAGGGCTTCACGCTCATCCTCAGTCCTGAATCAGTGAAGTCATCCCAGCCAGGGAAACCCAAGGAACAGCGAGAGAAATCCAAAAAGAATGGCCCCAATACCAAGGTAATTGCGGTGGCACTCACACCAGTTCTACCTCCAAGCTCTGCATCTGTGGATGAGGTGGACATTATGGCATCCGCGGAGGACCTAGATCTCGCTGGACCCTCAGACAAAATGGATATAGACTGCTCAGGCAAGAAGTCAGTGGCAGCAGGTGACCCTGAGGTGTAAACTGCCTCATTGAATGTTCCATACCTTCCCAGTCCAACGATGACATCATCCTCCAGTGGAATTGCGGCGGTTTTTTCCACCACCTGGCTGAGCTACAGCAACTGTTAAGTTTTACACTTGCTATCTGCGTTGCCCTCCAGGAAACCTGATTGCCAGTTCCTGCATCTACAAAGCCTATCCAGCTTCCTTGTACCTCCCTTCACACCCTTTCAAGCTGTCACGTGCTTTCTTGCACATGCCCTAAGGCTGTCATGCTTGACTCCGTACTCTTTCAGGCTGTCACGTCCTTGCCTTCATACACTCTGTTAGCCCAGCCCCTGCCTCCACTCCCCCTCGTGCAGCTCAATCCTTTCTTCCACACCCGTTCTTGCTGATCTATCCCTGCCTCCGTGCACCCTTTTGCTTCCCGATCTGCTTGTGCCCAGAATAAATCTCAAGTTCAAGTGTGGGAAATTTTTCTAATTGTTTGCATAGCTTAAGTTTGACATGGGGTGTGGTTAGGAGCATGGTATTTACATAGTTAAATGTGGGAAACTGTCTTAAAGTCTCTTCGAAGTTTGTCGGTACACCAGCTCGTGTCATGAATCTGCTGGACTCACTTGATAGGTGGCTCGCACTCATCTGTGTGTTGGGGAACTGGGTATTTTATTATGTTGAGGTATCCTGACAGGTACTGCTATTTTCTGGATTGTGTGAATGATATTTTTCTGAAATTGTGGTAGTGTGTCTTCACTCTCATAGATCCTACACACCAACTTGAATATTCATTTGGTTACTACTTGCCCCAGCGATGTTAAAAATTACAGGGTATTGTTATATATTTATATATCCCTTCCGTCTTATTTATTCACAAGTCTTCCGAAGCTCCCCGGTTGTCAGCACTCATTGCCTCAACACCCATATGTCCTCCCTGACTGCTCGTGCTCTGCCTCACCATCCTTCTTCCTGGCTGTCTGCTCTCCAACTCGGCAC
Source organism: Schistocerca serialis cubense (assembly GCF_023864345.2). Taxonomy (NCBI): domain Eukaryota; kingdom Metazoa; phylum Arthropoda; class Insecta; order Orthoptera; family Acrididae; genus Schistocerca; species Schistocerca serialis. The sequence goes on along the minus strand of NC_064644.1, from coordinate 607,650,565 downwards.
GGCTCTTTCTGGCTGTCTGCTGATGCCTTCCCCCATTCCCTACTGGTTGTGCTCACTGCCTCAACTCCTGTGTCCAGTGGCATCCAGTGTTTCAGTCCCACTTCATCTCCACTCCTCACCTGTCTGCCAATGAGTCTGTACCTCCCAACCCCAACTTTCCATCCTTGTCCAGACACTCTCCCTGCCTGGCAAACCCAATGTCTGAAAAACCAACACCCCCCCCCCCCCCCTCCACCCCTCTTACGTTTTTGCATCCAGTTCTTCCCCTGTTGCCTCACTGCCGCTTCAGCCTCCCATGTGCCTCCTGACCACTGACTGCCATTTGACTCTGATGTTTGACCTGCCCATCACTGCTGTTTCTGCCTCTGATGCTTGTCCTGTCCGTTCACTGCCATTTCTGCATCTTGTCCTTCTCCTGTCCTCTCAGTGCTGTTTCTGCCTCAGCAGTTCATCTTTTCACTCAGTGCTCTTTCTACTCTGAGCATCCCCTCTCCAGTCACTGCTGTTTATGCATTCAGGCTCCAGCCCCCTCCCCCCTCCCCCCTCCCCCTCCACCCTGCACCCTGCACTCTCTTCCATTGCCTGCCATTCCTGCTGCAGTGGTCCTCCCCTGTGCACTAACTGCTTGTATTGCCTGGAGTGCTCTCCCCACCCACCTTGCCGCCATTTTTACCTCTGACGTGTCCTCTGTGCATTCACTTCCATTTCTACCTGTGGCATGTCCCCTGTGTATTCGCTGCTATTTCTGTCTCAAGTGCTTCCCCTGCACACTCTCAGCCATTTCTGCCTCCTATGCTGTCACTGTCCACTCGCTGCCATTTCAACATTCGTGCCCCCTTCTGTGCACTTACTGCCGTATCTGCCTATAGTCTACACCTTACTGATTTACTGCCGTTTCTGCTCCAGTGTTCTCATATTGTCTACTGACTGCTGTTTCTGCTCTGGTGTTTCCGCCTGTCAACTCACTGACGTGTTTGCTATAGTGTTCCCCCTGTCAACTCGTTGCCATTTTTGCTTCATTGTGCCCCATGTTGATTCACTGCTGGTTGTGCTTCAGTGCTTCTGCTTTCAACTCATTGCTGTTTCTGCCTCTGGTGCTGTCCCGGTCTGCTCACTCCTATTTCTGCTTCTGGAGTTCCCCTGACCATTTTCTGCAGTTTCTTCCACCAGTGTTTCCTCTGTCCACCCACTGCTGTTTCAGCCACTAAGGCTTGTCCCGTCACTGACTGCCATTTCTGCCTCTGATGTCTGTCCTGTCCACTCACTGCCATTTCTGCCTCTGATGCCTGTCCTGTCCACTCACTGCCATTTCTGCCTCCGATGCCTGTCCTGTCCTCTCACTGCCATTTGTGCCTCCAGTGCCTGTCCTGTCCACTCACTGCTGTTTGTATCTCCAAAGCCTTTCCTATCCACTCACTGCTGTTTCTGCCTCCAGTGCTTCCCCTGCCTGCTCACTGCTGTTTCTGCTTGTGGTGCTTGTCCAGTCCACCCACTGATATTTCTCCTTCTGGTGCTTCTGTTGTCCACTCACTTACACTGTGGCTTACACAGTTCACCACTCATTTTTCTGCTTCTAGTGCTCCTTCTGTACACTCTCTCTCATCCAGTTCAGCCACCTTGTATAATTTGCTGATTAGATGCAATTTTACCTTCTGTGGCACTCGTTGTGTACTCAATATTATTTGTTACTTTAAACCTTTCTGATAGTTGGTGTTTCAGCATCCAGGGTGCTCCTGTTCACTAGCTGCTCTTTTTGTGAGTTCGTGTGTACTGCACATGGGCCCTGACCTTACTGGGCTGCATTTCCTTCCCCACGCCCCTCCCTCCCTGTCCTTGCTTCTTCCCCTCTGCCCTCCCTCCTACCCCTATCTTGGTCTTCTTACGTATATCAACCTGGCTATCCAACTGGTTTCTTGTATTCCTTCTATTTTTGTTCCTCTTGTCTTTTCTTCTCCATCTTTCATTTTTGGCATTTTTGGTTTCCCTTTGGGGTTTGACCTCCACTTGTAAATTTTGTGTCCCTCTCTCCCTATCTTTCCTATGTACCTTCTCCACCGTAGCCCCCTGCGCTGCTAGGTCGCTAGCTTGCATGTAGCCAGTCCGTGTGGTGGGGCTGAGCTCCCTGACAACAATGGACCACACTTACGATATCTGAACTCTTGCCGCCCCAAGTAAGCCTAGATGATGTTGCTTGTCATCCTGGAGCATTGGAACTCCTGGCAACAGCCGTCATACAAGATGGCCATTGCTGTGGCTCGGTGGCGCCCACAGGGAGACCACCTGATCCGAGTCCATGTTATTACGACAGTTGCTTTGTGTGTGAAACGTATTAAGCTCCAAAAAACTGGCCGTTCTTCTATGGCCATCTCTTCAGTTGACAATGGATCATTTAATGCTGCTTCCTAAGACCCTGGCCTTCCATTCACTGGCTACACCCAGGGAGGAGGGCCAGGCTCACTGGCCTAGGGTGAATCACTTTCACTACCTGGTCTGCACTAGGATTGATGGGGATGTCTTCACACCCGGCAAACCATTATCTTTTGTGGAAAATATCCCAGACAAGTTTGGTGAAGTGGAGTCTCTCAGTAAGAAGCAGCTGTGTTTGCTGTTGATCAAAATATCGTCTGCTGCCCAATCAGCAGCCCTTTGATCTTGTGACCACCTAGTCAACGTTCCAGAGTCCATTACTCCTCACCAGTCCCTCGACTGTCTGTCGTACACTGAGGCTGGTCAGAAATATGACAGTCTTTAGCCCATGTTGATGACTTTGCCTCTGTTACAGATGTCCTATCATCCTGTCCCTTCTCCTTATCAGTGTTTTCCACATATTCCTTTCCTCTCCGATTCTGCGTAGAACCTCCTCATTCCTTACCTTATCAGTCCACCACATCTCAAATGCTTCGATTCTCTTCTGTTCTGGTTTTCCCACAGTCCATGTTTCACTACCATACAATGCTGTACTCCAGATGTACATCCTCAGAAATTTCTTCCTCAAATTAAGGCCGGTATTTGATATTAGTAGACTTCTCTTGGCCAGAATTGCCTTTTTTGCCGTAGCGAGTCTGCTTTTGATGTCCTCCTTGCTCCGTCCATCATTGGTTATTTTACTGCCTAGGTAGCAGAATTCCTTAACTTCATTGACTTCGTGACCATCAATCATGATAAGTTTCTCGCTGTTCTCATTTCTACTACTTTTCATTACCTTCGTCTTTCTCCGATTTACTCTCAAACCATACTGTGTACTCATTAGACTGTTCATTCCATTCAGCAGATCATTTAATTCTTCTTCACTTTCACTCAGGATAGCAATGTCATCAGCAAATCGTATCATTGATATCCTTTCACCTTGTATTTTTATTCCACTCCTGAACCTTTCTTTTATTTCCATCATTGCTTCCTCGATGTAGGGATTGAAGAGTAGGGGCGAAAGGCTACAGCCTTGTCTCACACCCTTCTCAATACGAGCACTTCGTTCTTGATCGTCCACTCTTATTATTCCCTCTTGGTTGTTGTACATATTGTATATGACCCATCTCTCCCTATAGCTTACCCCTACTTTTTTCAGAATCTCGAACAGCTTGCACCATTTTATATTGTCGAACGCTTTTTCCAGGTCGACAAATCCTATGAACATGTCTTGATTTTTCTTTAGCCTTGCTTCCATTATTAGCCGTAACGTCAGAATTGCCTCTCTCGTCCCTTTACTTCTCCTAAAGCCAAACTGATTGTCACCTAGCGCATTCTCAATTTTCTTTTACATTCTTCTGTATATTATTCTTGTAAGCAGCTTCGATGCATGAGCTGTTAAGCTGATTGTGCGATAATTCTCGCACATGTCAGCTCTTGCCGTCTTCGGAATTGTGTGGATGATGCTTTTCCGAAAGTCAGATGGTATGTCGCCAGATCATATATTCTACACACAAACGTGAATAGTCGTTTTGTTGCCACTTCCCCCAATGATTTTAGAAATTCTGATGGAATTTTATCTATCCCTTCTGCCTTATTTGACCGTAAGTCCTCCAAAGCTCTTTTAAATTCCGATTCTAATACTGGATCCCCTATCTTTTCTAAATCGACTCCTTTTTCTTCTTCTATCACATCAGACAAATTTTCACCCTCATAGAGGCTTTCAATGTATTCTTTCCACCTATCTGCTCTCTCCTCTGCATTTAACAGTGGAATTCCCGTTGCACTCTTAATGTTACCACCGTTGCTTTTAATGTCACCAAAGGTTGTTTTGACTTTCCTGTATGCTGAGTCTGTCCTTCCGACAATCATATCTTTTTCGATGTCTTCACATTTTTTCTGCAGCCATTTCGTCGTAGCTTCCGTGCACTTCCTCTTTATTTCATTCCTCAGCAACTTGTATTTCTGTATTCCTGATTTTCCCGGAACATGTTTGTACTTCCTCCTTTCATCAATCAACTGAAGTATTTCTTCTGTTACCCATGGTTTCTTTGCAGCTACTTTCTTTGTCCTATGTTTTCCTTCCCAACTTCTGTGATGGCCCTTTTTAGAGATGTCCATTCCTTTTCAACTGTACTGCCTACTGTGCTATTCCTTATTGCTGTATCTATAGCGTTAGAGAACTTCAAACATATCTCGTCATTCCTTAGTACTTCCATATCCCACTTCTTTGCTTATTGATTCTTCCTGTTCAATGTCTTGAACTTCAGTGTACTCTTCATCACTACTATATTGTGATCTGAGTCTATATCTGAGTCTTGGAAAAGGCCGGGAGATACGGGAAGATTTCAATTAGATTACATACTGCATTACCCTTTCAATATCCTCATACACTTTCTCTATCTGTTCATCTTCAGCTTGCGACGTCGTCATGTATACCTGAACTATTGTTGTCGATGTTGGTCTGCTGTCGATTCTGATTAGAACAACCCGGTCATTGAACTGTTCACAGTAACACACCCTCTGCCCTACCTTCCTATTCATAACGAATCCTACACCTGTTATACCATTTTCTGCTGCTGTTGATATTACCCGATACTCATCTGACCAGAAATCCTTGTCTTCCTTCCACTTCACTTCACTGACCCCTGCTATATCTAGATTGAGCCTTTGCATTTCCCTTTTCAGATTTTCTAGTTTCCCTACCACGTTCAAGCTTCTAACATTCCACGCCCCGACTCGTAGAACGTTATCCTTTCGTTGGTTATTCAATTTTTTTCTCATGGTAACCTCCCCCTTGGCAGTCCCCTCCCGGAGATCCGAATGGGGGACTATTCCGGAATCTTTTGCCAATGGAGAGATCATCATGACACTTCTTCAAATACAGGCCACATGTGTTGTGGATACACGTTACGTGTCTTTAATGCAGTGGTTTCCATTGCCTTCTGCATCCTCATGTCATTGATCATTGCTGATTCTTCCGCCTTTAGGGGCAGTTTCCCACCCCTAGGACAAGAGAGTGCCCTGAACCTCTATCCGCTCCTCCGCCCTCTTTGACAAGGCTGTTGGCAGAATGAGGCTGACTTCTTACGCCGGCTGATTATTTATCAAAATTTAGGCTGTGGCGGGGATCGAACCCGGGACCGAAGACGTTTTGATTATGAATCAAAGACGCTACCCCTAGACCATGGGTACTAGAACCTTCCCTCATTGACTATAAAAGGGAAGAGGAAGAGATATAAATCCCAAGTTATGGTTCTTCCAGTGTCTCTGGAGGCGCCGTCTCCTCTCGCGCAACCTGAGTCTGATGTCATATTTATGGGTATCAGGCCGTTCTCATTGGGTTGAATGGTTACTCGGTGGCACGATTGGCTCCAGCCGATATGCGTCCCATTTGGATCTCTGTTCCGTGCTTATTCAGTGGAGCTGTAATGAATACTACCGTCCCTTCGCGTAGTTGCAGTCCCTTGTTTCCTTTTACTCTGCAGCTTGTGTCGTTCTCTAGGAATCTCATTTTACTGATGCTCACTCATCAACCCTTCGTGGGTACCATGCTCTCTGCTGGAACCAAGTCAGCCCTTTGAGGGCTACTGGTGGCGTTTTCACCTTGGTCTGTACTGACATTAGTACATGAATCCCCCTTCGTACCACAGTGGAAGCAGTTGCCATCTGCGTCTACTTTGACTCTGCGGTCACAGTTTTGTAATTTGTCTCTCCAGTTTTGCAATTTATGTCTCCTTCCTTCCAGGCCAACTACACCCGCTGCCATAACTGCCCTCCTTCTGCAACTTGCCCCTCCCTTTCTCCACCTTGGGTATTTTAATGTCCATCACCCTTTTTGAGGCAGTGCTTTTTGTCTAGTCGGTGGCTCATCATTTACCAATTTCATGTGGACCTGTGCCTTTTTAAGTATGGTTCCCTTACTCATATTAGTGCCTTCCTATGGCACTTGATCTGCCATTGATCCTTTGCTGAGTTCCCCATCCCTTCTTCCTTCCTTATACTGGTTCCCACATGATGACCTCAGCGATAGTTGCCATTGTTTCTCTCGTTCCCTTTCCACCTCTTGAGGCCATATTACTCCACTGGGCTTTCCATCTTGCTTATTGGCCTCTATATACCTCCCAGCTTGTGTTAACACTTTCTTCATTAGGTTGTATTGATGAAATCATTTGTGATCCGTCCAGTAAGATAATTTACGCCAATGACATTACCTTTGTCCACTTTGTGGACCTTGTTTGCTGCTGACCATTTCTGTGGTAGAGCATGCCCATTGCCACTGCCATCTGTGATTGCCATCATGCCATCCGACATCTCAAGCGGCACCTATCCTTCACTGGTTTCATTACCTTTAGACATCTTCAAGCCAAAGCCGATTGCTTAACAAAATGAGCAAGCAAATGTGTTGGGAATGCTTTATCTCCTCCCTAGGTTCTGCTTTCCCTTAGTCGCAGGTGTGTGCTACACTTCACACTCCATCCTGTGCCTTGCAATTCTAGATGGCCTTTGTACGGATCCATCAGTGAACTGAAGCTTCCCATTTATGTTTCACCCCTTATCAGGCAGAATCCAACAATGAACCTTTTGCTGAATGGGAACTTCTTCTGCCCACTCTTCTTCCCACAGTTCAGCCCCTGGTCCTGATTCCATCCACAACCAATTGCTTCAACACCTCAATCCTCCATGACGACAGTGTGTCATCCAGGTGTTTAACCATATTTGGCTCCAGAGCATTTTCCCCTTTCAATTTTTCCCAACAAGGATCTGTTGTCCCTTGCAAGTTATTTGAACAGATGGTGCCTCATTGGCTCAGTTGGGTCCTCAAATCTCGTGACCTTTTACCTCCATACCAGTGCGGCTTTCAAGAGGGACCGTCTCCAATTGATCATTTGCTTCAATTCGAAACTGCAGTTTGGCAGGTTTTTACTCAGCCCTGCTATCTTGTCGCAGTTTTCTGTGATATTTGTAAGGCCTATGACACAGCTTGGTGCCATCGTACACTACTTAGTTAGGCTCCATGAGTGGTGTCTTTGAGGCCCCCCTCCTGATTTGTATTCCCAGTTTCTGTCCCACCGCTCATTCAGAGTTTGAATTGGCACCATTCTCAGCTCTCTGCAGATCCAGGAGAATGGCATTCCTCAGGGCTCTGTATTAAGCATCCTTCTCTTTCTTGTCGCTATTAACGACGGACTTGTGGCCTCTGCTGGACCATTGGTCACCCCCTGCTCTGCATGTGGGTGAGTTTTATCTTTGGGCTAGCTTCCACTAGGTGGCCTCTGTGGAGCAACAGGGTGTCATCCTCCGGGGCTCCTGCACGGAGACTCGCATATGGTTTTTAATTCTCTCCCCTTAAGTTGAGGGTGTTGCATTTCTCTTGCCGTACTACAGTCCATCCTGATCTGGCACTCTACGTCAACACCCTCTACCTGACAATGATCCCCTAATTCTGTTCCTTGGTTCTTTTTGACAGCAAGTTTACTCAGTTGCCCCACATCTGCCTTCTGAATGTTGGCTGTTTCCCTAAACTCACTGTCCTTCACTTCTTTGCCAACATCTCTTGGGACACGGATCGTGCATCTCTTCTCTGCCTTTATCTGGAATTAGTTCTGTGTCATCCGGACTAAGTTAAGTCTCCACTGACAAGGGGCTCCAGACATCTTCCCCGAACTGCCCCCATTTCCTAAACCTCACCAATCCTTGTCTTTCACTGTTTTTCCTTTGTGTTCCATCCTTTTGCCAGGAGGAGCCACTGGCTCCAAAAGCTTGTACAGGGCTATTACAAATGATTGAAGCGATTTCATAAATTCACTGTAGCTCCATTTATCGACATATGGTCATGACACACTACAGATACGTAGAAAAACTCATAAAGTTTTGTTCGGCTGAAGCCGCACTTCAGGTTTCTGCCGCCAGAGCGCTCGAGAGCGCAGTGAGACAAAATGGCGACAGGAGCCGAGAAAGCGTATGTCGTGCTTGAAATGCACTCACATCAGTCAGTCATAACAGTCCAACGACACTTCAGGACGAAGTTCAACAAAGATCCACCAACTGCTAACTCCATTCGGCGATGGTATGCGCAGTTTAAAGCTTCTGGATGCCTCTGTAAGGGGAAATCAACGGGTCGGCCTGCAGTGAGCGAAGAAACGGTTGAACGCGTGCGGGCTAGTTTCACGCGTAGCCCGCCGAAGTCGACGAATAAAGTAAGCAGGGAGCTAAACGTACCACAGCCGACGGTTTGAAAAATCTTACAGAAAAGGCCTTACCGTTTACAATTGCTACAAGCCCTGACACCCGATGACAAAGTCAAATGCTTTGAATTTTCGGCGCGGTTGCAACAGCTCATGGAAGAGGATGCTTTCAGTGCGAAACTTGTTTTCAGTGATGAAGCAACATTTTTTCTTGATGGTGAAGTGAACTGACACAATGTGCGAATCTGGGCGGTAGAGAATCCTCACACATTCATGCACCAAATTCGCAATTCACCAAAAGTTAACGTGTTTTGTGCAATCTCACGGTTTAAAGTTTACGGCCCCTTTTTCTTCTGCGAAAAAAACGTTACAGGACACGTGTATCTGGACATGCTGGAAAATTGACTCATGCCACAACTGGAGACCGACAGCGCCGTCTTCATCTTTCAACAAGATGGTGCTCCACCGCACTTCCATCATGATGTTCGGCATTTCTTAAACAGGAGATTGGAAAACCGATGGATCGGTCGTGGTGGAGATCATGATCAGCAATTCATGTCATGGCCTCCACGCTCTCCCGACTTAACCCTTGCTTTCGAACTCATTGATGGGGACATGCTGCGCCGAGTGTGGGAGGAACTTGATTATCGACTTGATGTCTGCCGTATCACTAAAGGGGCACATATCGAACATTTGTCAATGCCTAAAAAAACTTTTTGAGTTTTTGTATGTGTGTGCAAAGCATTGTGAAAATATCTCAAATAATAAAGTTATTGTAGAGCTGTGAAATCGCTTCAATCATTTGTAATAACCCTGTATATTTCGATACCTTTATATGTGTGTTCCCCTGCCGTCACTTGGTGAGTAAATATATATTTTTTCCCCCATCCAGTTAGATTATATTTTCGAAAATGAAATTATTCAGTTTTTAATATTTATGTAAGTTGTTTTATGAATATTTCACATCAGAGAGTTTAATAATAGCAAGTTACCAGCCAAATCAGTTGGCTGTATGCAACATACAATACTGGTATTATAGATAGCTATTCGTCAGTGCCTTTTGTCTATATTTGGACATAGTTGTGCATTCGTTCTATCCTTCAGTGATATTAATGGGCTTGGCAATTCTTCTTATGGTAAGGTACAGGTAGGTAGGGGAATATAGGAGACCCATAACTTGTTATTGTGTAAGATGTTTATCTTTTGGCATTTTTCTGCTACATTGAATTTTGATCTGTAGCATGTGGTGCCATATTTGTTTTTTACTGCAAATAATATCTTGTTCATTTATGTGTAGATAATTTACATTTCTCCAATTAGTCCAGTGTACATGCACTCTTCCCATGTTATCACTGTGTAGCACTAGGGTAATG